>NC_079333.1:100598156-100905656 GCF_029582105.1 Oenanthe melanoleuca
AAGCTGCTAATAATACTGCTTTCTCAACTGGACAGAGAATAAAGTGGAGTCCTTATTTACATGAATACCATAAACTTTGACAAAGCAGTACAAGTATGCATGAACCTTCTTCCCATGTCCATGGGAGCAGATGACCTATCTGCCATTTTTTCATTTCCTTTTTCTGCAAATCTAATCTTTATTAAATGAAAACCTTTGCTTTCCTTGAAGAGATTTGCAGAGAGCAGATCCTTTTCTAGGTAGCTGTGCATCTGTCAGTCACTGGCCGTTTGTCCTGCCTCCATTCAGCCTTTCTGTTGTAGGGATACAAATGCTTCCAGAACATTTAGGATATTTACAGGTGATGGCAAGAGGAATAAAAAGAAATTGCAGAGCTTATGCTTTTAAAAAATTATTTATTTGAATTTCTTTTAGTATTTTGTTTTGAAGTATATGAAAGTATCTTGTTAAATGAGGAATATTACTAAGCACCCAAGGTGCTGAAAGACTGCCTACAGACGATGACTAAACATTTAATCCATATTAAAAGCCATTCTTTACAATTCAGTATTTTTTCCACACATCGTGACTAAGGATACAAAGTTATATAAATCTTAATAAATGAGGATTCTTTCTAACTGTTTTCCCCAAATTTCCTTGATAGCAGTTAATTAATAGTACAATTAATCACTGTCAGTAAAAGAATCACTTAGAGGCAAGATGATTTTTTTTTTCCATAAAAGACTCAGAGTCAGATTCTTTTGTAAATACTTACCTCAGTTCTCTTTGTGCCTTGAGAGAGAAAGTGTGACTAACACAATAAGTATTAAAATCTGGACATAATAAATTAGAATATTATTACAGATCCAATGAACTATTTTTAAACATTTATTTCAGAAAAGTTTCTTATGGAATTAATATGGGTCTAAAATAACTTATAATTTCCTGTTTCTCTGAGCATCAAAAAAATATTGGGTTGGATGCTCTGCTCGGTCCATAACAAAATGACTTTCCATAAACTTAAATGAAATATGCTATGATATTTTTTTAAAGTAATAGGATTCAAAGAAGTTGGAAGATTGTTTAAACAGCTCAGTAGAGTCAGCTTTCACGTGCCAGAGTATGGAATGTAAAATTCCAGAGTAAAAATTCCTTATTCATGCAAATACCTGTTTTTCTAAGTGTGGAATTCTCAAGGCTGCCTCAAAGTAAGATTTCTATTAAGTAATTTTAACATCAAGACCCTGCCTTTTACAAGCCAAAAAAAGAGAGGTTAGTGGAACTGAGGAACTGAGTCAGATCCAACCTTTAATACAGGTGTAGTAAAATAGTCAGGTATGTACTAACCACAGAAATTACTCTTTTGTTTCCCTTTTCAGCTCACAATTGCTTTCTCCTCTTTCCTTCAGTGCTTGCAACAGTTGTTGCCTTGTAAAAGTTTTGGGCTTTTTTTACCAATCAGATGTTCAAGGTTTCCACAGTAATTATAAAATAAAATATATCCTAAAGCACTTTACCAGTTTATGAAACTTTTTCATTGTCTTTATCTGCTTTCATAAAAGCACTAGTAGTGATCCTCTCACACTGTTTGGGGGGCAATTTTGCCTGAGATTAACACATATAACGTTTTGCAAATTAGGAAGGAAAAACAGTACAGAATTTATGGATGAATTTTGTATTATTCATAGGTATCATTTTAACTTTAATTAATCTGAAGAGACCTTATTAGAAAAACTAAATTGGAAATTAAATAAAAAATTAAACAGAATTGAAGATTTGTTTGATATCATGTCAAGTCTCATCTGACTCAGTGGGCTGTGCAAGTTCCTGTGCCAGCATGAGGGAATAAATGAAATTTTACCTTTGGGTCAGAGCTGTACATGTAGATGAACTTTAAACAGTAGGGCACCCACAATTGCTAAGCTGTCAGATCAGACTTTCTGCAAGCAAAGTGTCATTCACAGCTGAAATTAGTATAAATCAGCAGGACAAAGCACGAGGTTTATAATTACAGATATTACAATACTTGGCGTTATTGCAATTCACAACTGCTAATAGCTAAACATTCCCACCTCCACTGCAGTGCTGGGAGATGCTGAACAGAAAAACTGTTAATGCAGTAGTTTAATAATAGTTTATACTTGTTGAAGGTTTAAGGAAAAGGTGACAACTGACGCACGGAATGTGCTCCTACTTGTTCCACTTGCATTTACTGTTACAACTGTAGTTTTTACTTTGTATTTTGTCTTGTTTCTGAAATTGCAAGATAGTAACAAACTAAACTCAGAGCTAAACAAAAAAAAAAAACAACAAAACAACAACAACAAAAAAAAAACAAAAACAAAAACAAAAAACAAAACAAAACAAAACAAAACAAACAAAAAAACAGCTGTTCCCAGAGCCCTCACACTTGATATAGGAAAAGCAGAAATAATGAAAAATTCTGGCAGTCAGGACCATGGATATCTAATGTTTGTAAAGATACTACTGCTACTACTATTTTCATTTATGTATTTTAAAAATAAAATATGTGGTCATTTTTTTGTGTTTGGTGTGCAGTTTGTTGGCTTGGGTTTGGGTTTTGGAGGTGCTTTGGGTATTTTTGTTTTGTTTTGTTTTTAAGATATGCATTTACATATGGTTAAAGCATAAAAGTATTCATGGCACCTCAAAGCACAGCAATGGAAAAAGCATCAGGCAAAAATCATGAGTAAAGGAGTAAGTTAGTTCTGCAACCACTTTGAGTATTTCAGGTTCTACAGTTTAATAATGTCTGCATATACTCTTGAGAGTATCTTTATGCACTTCAGTGAAATCTACATCCCCTCCTAAAATTCTGCTTTATATGCAGTACTTCATAACTGCAACAAACTCCCAGGTACAAATAAACATGACCCCTGTGTTTGTTTGCATACAGCCCCAGTGCTCTCCCATATTCACCTCTGTGACTCAGCTCAGCAGGATTAGGGGCAATTTCAAATTTTACAGGCTGCCTGAGCTGCACCTGCATGTTTGTTTATCATCCACCACACATATATCTCATGGTGTGCATGTGTGTCATTCATCTGAACAGCATGTTCACTTCTGTCTCATGCATGTTTAATGTGCTTGTGCATCATATTGCATGTCCCTTTTACTGTGCATGTGAGGTTTTAATCTACCTTCAGATACATGACAATTACTTATTTCTTACTTGTTATTAGAAAATATTTATCTGCAAGGTGGAATTTGACTAAAGTGTATCTCAATATTTAAGTGCTCAGCAGCTGTAAGCCTAAAAATCAGTGTCATTTTAGGAAATATAATCTTATTTACCCCGATATCTATAGATTGAATAATTTAATAATGCTGAAATTTATATTAATAATTTTCATTCCAGTTCAGATGATCTCAAAATATTGAGTCAAGAGGATTGAGTAGGGGAAGGTTTTTACATTACTTTCTTATTCTTCATCTTGTGGAAGGAAGCATAACACCACTGTGATTGAAGGGGTTTTAACTGACAAAAATATATATTTTCATACTTTTTCTTTTTTAAAATTAAAACTTTGGCCGTGACCTATGTATAGCCCATTTCACTTCATGTTATTTTGTTCTGTTATTCTGGGAATTACATTTTTCAGAGCACAAAAGGGATGAGAAATGTTTGCAATTAGTTCAGCATGGCTTTAAACTTCACAACTTTACTGAAACACATGGGTATAAGCAGAAACAAATTATTTTAAAATCTTTGAGCTCAAGAATATGTCAGACTGACTACATTAATTTATTTGTTCTTGTGCTTTCTATTTAATGCTATCATCTTATATCTGTACACTTGAAAATAATGGTTGGACTGTTAGGCTTTAATCATATAAATTTCTCTTGGTTCACGTACTTAGGCAAAAAATGAGTTCCTGGGAGTTTCTGAGTGACATCAGGTCTGTGGTTCTGGGAATAAGCAGCTAGAGTCATAGAAAAATGACTTTGTCTTATGTGCTGATCATGAAATTTATGATAAAATATTGTTTTGAAAAATGTGGCTGGTTGGCATAGATTTTGATACACAAGATTAAAATTGTGTTAACAGTGATATTTAAAAACAATATTTGAACGTTTATTCTTCAATAGTTTCAAAAACTGATAAGGTGGAATGTATTCTTATTTTTCTGAAATGATTATTTTCGTTTACAGAAGTAAATAAAAAAATTCTTTCTGAGTTATAAGCATGAGGAAAAATGTGCAAATATTGTTCTCCTGCCCCACCTAGTAAAAAAATGATGTGGCTATAAGCATGTATGATAAGATCCATCAATGGATTTATTTTTCCAGAAGTATTAGTATTACTATAAGGTTCAAATCCTGAATATCTCCTCAGGTGTAATTTCATCACAAGTTCTTATCTGGAATCTGTCAAGGATAAATGTACCATATACACATCAATGTGTAAGGCACTCTGTAAGTGGATCTCAGTGGTTTAGGCCACTAAGTAACCCTTGAACAAAAATGTTTTGAACCAATCCTTCCAGTCAATGTTGATCTGATCCTAGATATGCATCTTGGCTGGGAAATACAAAACTGTCTTGTGAGTGTGTCATAATGACAGAAACTGACTGATAGTGATTTTCACAAGGCTACATAGTAAATGAGACAAGGCAAGAGCTTCTGAATCTTACTATGAAATCATAATACATTTTATTAAATTTTTAATATTTTAAGTGTAATTCTGTTTATATATTTATAAAATAGCTTCTTAAATTTTAAGTCATACAGGTCCTTTAGTTACAGCCTCCTGATATAACTGGCTTGTGTGCAATTAAAAAATGCCAGGCATATAAACGTGTGCTTAACTATATCAAATTAACAACCTTCAAGAAGTGATTACCAGAAATTAATTTAATATTACATCTTAGCTGTAGACTTAAAAATTCACATAAGCAAACCTTGATTTATATATTGAACTTCATATTTTGCTGAGGAAAGTTTTAGGAAAAGGTCTTTCATCCCCTTTTGCCTTCAAATCTTCATTTAGTATTCTATTCCTACTCAATTTTAATTGCCACGTTATAGTTTGCAGAGATGGTATGCAGCTGTAAAATGCTGCACTTTATTGCAGCAAGAGGAATATTTATCTGAACAGATACATTACTGTTACTGTAAAGAATGGGCCTATTTTACTTTATCAGCAGCTGAGGGGAAGGTTAATGGCTGTGATGTATCTTTTACGTTGTCTGTGAAACATGGAATGCTCTGCTCTGTTAAGATTTACAGTGTGGAAGACAAAGCCTGTGCTATTCCAAGCACTCTCTTAACAGCACACTGTAAACCTGGGAATTAACTTCAAAACCCCTAAATATCTTAAAAAAAAAAATAAGACTGGAAAATAAAATAATTTCTTCACATAAATTCATATTTTAAGCCTAAGTGCATAGAAAGTTCTTATAAATTTTCTGAATGTCCTAAGCAAGCAAAGAATGCAGATGACCAGGATGTTTTCAGTATTCACTGTATTTCCATCTGTAGTGCAGCAGGATACAGGAACAAAATCATAGGAAAATTATTTAATTTTTGTTGGAGAAAGAGTCAGCACCTTCAGAGAGATATGATCATCCTTTAGCCTCTATTGGGAGGTCCAGCCTGTTCAGCAAGAAGGGCCAGGTGGCAGCTAGGGTCTACATGAATGCAGTGATCAATACCAAGGGTAAGGAAGATACTCAGCTCTTGGGGTTTCCATCTCTTTTTGTCCTGTAGCTTAAAAACAATAGAATGGTGTCACATTATCCCACTGGGATGAGGTATCCCTATGGCTGCTAGCTGGACTGCTGTAGGATCACTGCAGTTTTGGTAGGGCAGACTCTAATGCCATTCAGTACAAGAATAATTAGGACTAGGTCCATTAAAGGTTATGTATTCTGTACTTGTGATAGCACATATAGAGCCTGATCACTTGGACACAATTCTGAGCTCTCTTTTAGGCAACTGTGTCATGCATTGCCCAGGAATGGTTGAGCATGTTAGAGTAGCATCATAAACCACCAAAACCCAACTGAGGACAGTCCCATATTAGGGTGTTTATTAGAACTATCCAGTAAGACAGAAATATGACATTTACAATTTCTTTTTTTTCTAGAGTCTAGATAACTTCTTAATATGGCTTGAGCTTTCATTTATGTGTCTGATGTGTTTGGGGGGGCTTTCATCCCACACCTGTGCAAAAAGGTGTGCTCTGCACCTCCTCTGTGCAGCTCTTGGGTACTGGGGAAGAAGGGAAGTTTCATTATGTATGGAAAAGAACATAAGACAGTAATTTTCCAAGCAGGCAATTCAAATGCTTGGAGTTGTCAGTTTTAACCCTTACTTCTACAGGCATCAATATATTTGTACAAATTTAGTAATTTAATTTGAAACTGGTCCAAGAGGTCAGATCCCACATCTCCATCCTCCCAGATAAAAAGATATACCACTGAGAAACAATGTCAAGTTCCTCTTTCTCTGCTGTTTGTAAACCTGATATTGGAGTTCCCTTCAGCAAGTTGACCGACCTTTAATTTCAAACAGAGGAGTAATACTGATTTTCTCTATAAGACAATAATAATTAGAGGTTACAAACATTTCCTACAGCTTTGATTTATAATGCAGCCATTTTGGATACTGCAAATTGTCATAGTACCGGACTGTACTCTTAGTATTAAAAATTTAGGCTCCTGAGCCATGTTCTAATTTTCTTCCTGATCTAGGATCATAGTATTTCTGAACAAGTTCCAATGTAGAAAGAGCATCAGAGCAAGAAGCTACATTGAAGTCCCTTAGGTAATAGTAATGATATTAATTACTAAGTATGGAGTTTCCCAGTTGGACAGAAGATAAGTTAAATATCTCAGAATCATACCTTTTAAGATGTGACTTCAAAAAGTCCATCTGTCCATGGAATTTCAGCTGTGTTAGCAGACAGTTTGTGTGCATTGCAGGAAGAGTTGGAACCACCACAACATCTCAGTAAATAATTTGATACATTTTCATGTTTTGAAATGTGACCTTGTTCTGAGAAGTGGAAGGAAGGATATCACCAGGGTCCTATTGATATTACTTATTAGAGTTTGTACATGGAACTCTGACATTCTATTTCATAGCTAAGAGAATTGTGTTAAACAGACTCACATTATTACATTTTTTCTATTTTATTGATCCATCCATAATTTACACTGAAAGACTTGAATTAAAAGCTAGGCTTATCTTGATAAAATCTTCCAATGATGATTAATTTTATTTCCTGAAATATGCTGGGTTTTTATTTTCTTTTAAACCATTTTGCTCTGGTTAGATTTCTGAGATCATTTGAATAGATTTTACTTTTCAAAATGCAATCAATTATTATAGCTGCAGAGCTTCAGTTTGAGTATTTTTGTGGTGGAGTATAGTTCCATGGAAGTAAGTGTTTAGGTAGTAAAAAAAATATGATTATGTTTTTGTTTAGTACTACAGCAACCAGAGAAAATTAATTGTAGTTCTATACAATGTTGTTTTTCCACAAAACAATGAAGGGAAAAATAACATTCTCCTATTAGTGAAGTTTCCTCAGTCCACAGTGAAGATATCATTAATTGACTGCTTCTCTTTCTTCTGATTATTTCAGATAACCTTCTCAGACTTTCCAAAGTTTTCAAGTGAGAACGTCCTTCTTTTCTCTATAGTAAAGTGTTAAGAACATTAACAACCTTCCATCTGCAATATTTCATAGTCTGTCAGACTTAATACAGACCAAAAAAAAAAAATGTTTTGGGATAATTCTGTAATACTTTCCATTTGACATTAAATATCTTTGTGAGGAAGAGCTGTAATAGCCAATGTTGCTATAAATTAATATATGTGCTAAAAGTAAGGATGTAAAAGATAAGGCTTTTTCTTTAATTAAGTAACCAGGCACTAGTTTGTTTGTGAAATATATTTTTTTTTTTTTTTTCTCATACACAGTGCTAAAAGGAGGAGGTCAGTGTGGGAAGCAGATGGGAAATTTGGTTGTAGGTGCAAGCCTGATATCCTAACTTATCTGCTCTTCAGCTTTCGGAAAACTTCACACTTCTTGTGTCTCATTTTTGGTAACCAAGGGGATTTAAAAAAAAAAATAAAAAAGACTATGTGTTGGAAGCCTAAAGCTTGGGAGTTTTAAACTGTTTGAGCACTGCTTTTGACTTGGGACCTTGGAGAAGGTTTCCAATTTTGAGAGAGAATTAGAAACACTGGTGTGTAGCTGGAATAAAAGTGTGTAATTTCACAGGGTGAAGGGTTTTGATTTTGGGGTTTTAGAGTATAATAATAGGCATGGGACAAGATGGACATTCTTGGAGGTTGTCTCTTTCTTCCTTGTTCCTTCTTCTTCATGATTTCAGGTGGGAATTTTTGGATTGGATAGTTGGCGCTGCACTGTGGGTCACAGGTGTTTGGTTATTGGGTCAAAAGTATAAATAATATAGATGTTAGTTTTTAATTGGATAGTTAGGCTTTAAAAGACCTTGTAACTAGCTAGATTCACCTCCATTTTCACTCACTTTTAGCTGGTAGCTAGAAGTGTTGCAGAACTCTCTGTACTTTAGATAAGATTTGATAAATGACCAAGCCCAAACAAGAAATCCATTTCTCAAGTCTTCAATACTGACTCTGAGTGAAGGCACAAAAAAAGAGCTAACCACTTTCACTATGTGCTATGCAATTAATACTGTGTTAATATTGTGGTTTGGAAGGGGCCTTTAAAGATCATCTATTCCAACCTCCCTGCAATAAGCAGGATATCTTCAACTAGATCTGTCTGCTCAGAGCCCCTCCAGCCTGACCTGTTTCCAGAGATGGGGCTTCTACCATCTACCTCTGGGTTATCTGAACAATCTGTTCCATTGTTTCCCTCACTTCCTTTTAAATTATTTCATCCTTATATCTAGTCTGTATCTGCCCTCTTTTAGTTTAAACCATTACCCCTTTTAAAATGGGTCCTGCTAAATTCTACATTTCCGATTTTACTGGCTCTTCCCATTGTTTGTCTTATCTTGTGATAGCTAGAAAATGTCCTTTCTTTTTATCAGAAAGAAAATGCATTATTTAAAGGTTCTGTTGTCCATCTTTGTTACTTCTGGTGACATGAAGGCTTCCCTGTCCCCACGATCAGCTCAGCTGGTCAGAGCATGGTGCTAATAATGCCATATTTGTGGGTTTAGTCCCTGTACAGGCAATTCACTTAAGAGCTGGACTTGAAGATGCTTGTGGGTCCCTTCCAACTCAGAATATTCTGTGATTCTATGACATATTCTAATGTATTTACTTCCTCTCTTTCAGGGATCATGTCATGTGATACTTGCTCAAGAGCAAACTTCCTAAAAACTGTTTGGGGGTTTGTTTGTTTGAATGTTTCATACTATTTGTTTGTTTTATTGCTAAATTCAGTCTCAGTTTGTTGAAATACTCTCTGATTTTGCTAGGTCTAGTATCCATATAGCTCAAATTGATGGCAGGTTTGCCAAACCTTCTTTGCAGAAACTATCTTCCAACATATCCCAAGGAGTGCAGTGTCTGTATTTCTCTCATTCTTGCAGCCAAACTCAGAACATGCCTTTCCATGATGAGTGATAATACCAGTAAATCATTTGTGACCCCTGCAGCAATGCCAAAGCTGAAAAAAATCCTGTTGAAGGCCATTAGCAACCATGACATCCTGGATTCATAAATCATCTGGTTCAGTTTTTAGCTGTTTAGGTTTTTTTTACACCAGCCCTTAAGGACAGAAGCTGCCACAAAGCAGAACTGTATGAGGCTTAGTTGTGAATGCCCTAAATTAATTCCATGGCTCCCTGTTCCTTCATCTGCTCCACCTGGTTAGGCTGCCTTCAAGCCTGCAGGTGAGAAAACAAGATGTAAGTGAAAAGAGGCATTTGTGTACTGCTAGCATAATGAAAAGACCAGGTTGGTTTTTTTTTGTTTTTTTTTTTTTTTTTTTTTTAAGAAAGGAAAAAAAAAGACTTCTAAAAGACAATACAGAATATAATTTAAATAATGAAAGTTTCCTCTAGAAGACCTACAGATTTAAATAGTACATAATTCTCTCGAAACTAAAGTTATCATAAGCAAGTAGATCTGGAATTAAAATATTGAGACCACTTTGGCAACTGAGAACTGCTCACTCTTCAGAAATTTGGTTCCCAACATGGAATTTTGCAATCAAATTAAAGGAATCATCCTACCATTTAAGTTAGATACAAGCTTTGCCTCACACTTCAGTGGTATGAAAACTTAGGAGCAACAAGATGTCCCTCTCTAACACTGAGGGTTTTTCTGCACCTTGGTGTCCTTCTAAAGGCCTTGTTGTATTCAGGTTCTATTTCCATTTTTCTTTTTACAAAACCTCTCTCAGTGTAATGCTATCAGTGAGAAGAAATTTCAACTATAAACCTGGGATAAATATGAGAATTGACTTTCCTAAGTCAGGTTATTTTTTTTGTTTTTGTGGGTTTTTTTTTTTTTTTCTTGAGAACACTTATTCTGCAGAATTCACATCCACTAAGCTCTAGGTGCTGTATGTAAATGAAATATACTAGTGATTATTAATGGTTGAAGATATATGTGCCACTGAGGATTTTCTCAGAGCAAGTATTATAGATCTGAAAGTCCCTAGTTCAAAATATGTAATTATTTATGCTGAAAAATATTCCTAAAATTTCTTACTTTACAAAGTGCACTGATCAAAATCATCAGTCTCATTATTTGAACTGCAATTATGATCACTATGGAAACTCAGATTTGTGACTAAGTTTTTCAGATTCAAAGGGCTTATTTCATCTAATTCATCTAATAAATAAAATGAGATTAACATCTCTCCTGAATAACAAAAGTGGATTTGTAATTTTTGTTTGCTATCACAGAAGTATCTAATATTTTTTGATTTTTCTCTTTCAGCTATTTCAATAACCTAGTATTAAAAAGAAATAACAAAAAACTGCCTAAAACAATGCAGATGGTTCTATTGAATGCCAGAAAAGCAAAGTCACAATATATTGGTATGCAGACCTTTTTAAAAACATTGGATAAAGGTCAAACTATTTTGAGAGAGATTACTGAGGTAAAAAGATATTTTCCATATGTTGAGCTTTGTTTCTTCTCTTTGTCTTGTCTTTCCTTCTTCCCTTTCCTCTTATTAATTCTTACTTTGAGGATAAGAACAAAATAAGACTGTTGCACTGTTGCTATTGTTATCACTATGGCAATCCATATCTCTATTCAATTTTTCTTTATTCACAAGTCTGAGGACTTAGAATATGGTGTAAAAGCATCATACACAGACTTTTCTGGGTTTTTTTAAAAAATGAGTTGAAATATTATTTAGTTCTGTCCTGCTGCAATCCCATAATATTATCCATATAGTCTTGTCAAGTGATTTCCTGAACTTCTTCTTTGAGACATTTTTATTCTAGAAGTTATTCATTATGTAATCCAAAATCACTTCCGAAATTAAACCTTCCTAACTATTGTAAGGGTGAGATACACCCTTTCTACACCACTTGTAGCAAAATGTACTACTTAAAAACAGAACTTTCCTCGCCCTAAAAGCCCACATCAACAGTGCTTCTCTTAAAAATAAGCTGAGATACCTACCATTTAAAACTCAATTTCCATACTTAAGTTTGAATTAAATAAATAAGAATTCAGGCCTATCAATTGTGTGTATTAGGGACATGGGGAGGCTGTTTTAAGGAGAAGTTGACAGGAACATTCACAGTGTGTTGCCAGAAATGGACAAGCAAACCAGGAAAAGAAATGACAAAGAGGATTCAACAGTCACTTTTCTTCATGTGTGCTTTGCTTGTTGGCTTGGGGGAAATGTGAGTGTGCCTGTAGGGTCTCTCTTTCCTCCTTTGACCTTAGAGTGCTGCCCCTTCTTTCCCTGTAATTACATGGCTGTTGAACCATATAGAAAATCCTCCAACCCCAATAAAACAACATTTTGTTAGGTTCAGCTCAGAGAATTGGCAGATTTTAAGGATTTTCTTCTCTGACATCCCTCCGTGTCACCCTGAACCTCTAGTGCACTTTTGCTATAATACTTTTAATTAAACCTTTGAAGGAGAAGTATATGAGGACAAAAATTCTAAAATTGATATCAAACTTCTCCCAAAGGTGTCCTCAATTCAGTTTGCTACAACTGCATGTATCGTCTCCTATCATACTCCATTGAAAATTTAATTTAATTTTTATAGCTCTACTTGGAATATGTATAGTAGGCTACCATTTATCTTGCGTTTTTCCTAGGCTTAAATAATTGTGATTATGTAAGAACAAAGATATAGTGATGATACATCTATTAAATATTGTATTTTTAATCAAGCATTGTCTGATTGTCACAGATTTCAAGAATAGAAAACTAAAAGGAGAAAAATTTAATTGATTGAAGTATCCATGCATTGGTTAGTGTGGATAGTCTCCAAAATTAGAGAATTATTTTAAGTTTCAGTTAGCAGATACAATTACTCAGCTTTGTTACAGAAACAGTCAACTGAAAGAAATGGAGAAGTGACACAAAGTGTTCCCATTGCCAGTCAAGCATCCCTTCCTCAGGTGCACAAAAACTGTTCATATTTTTAAGATGCATTCAATACAGAAATGTGGAAAATAACAGGAAAACATGCCTGAGAAATTTTATTTTACAAGTTTAAAATCCTATAGTGCAGAAAGATGGATATTGCTCTTGTTGCTATAGATTATAAAAAAAAAAAAAACAAAAAAAAAAAAACCAAAAAAACCAAACTTAGGTGAATTTCTTGCTGAGGAAGAGGCTTGCTTAACTTACTCATAGACCTAGAGCTGCACAGTTACCTTTCTTATCCTCAATCTTACATAATATGAGAAAAAATGAAAAGATGTGTTTCATAGTCTGTGTTCTCTGACAGAAAAAAAGGCGTTTTCTTTACTTGCTAAAGTAGTTGATTTATTTATTCTTTCTTTTCATAATGTTTTTAAAGCTATGACTTCTTCAAATGAAGAAATTTAGACTTTTCCTCTACTATCATGTACGGAATTTAGAATATAATTTTTCAAGTTTTAATGTAAAGTACATTAATAACTTACCTAGATTTTCTGATTCCTGGAAAAAAAAATCATCAGAACTGTAAATATATCATCAGTGTTCAAATGAATATACAAAGATTGTTCTCATAGTGAGCACCAAATTTTCCTGTGATCCTCATTTTTTTAGTGATAAGAGATCTGCACCTTATACGGTCTGATTTCTCCATCAGATCCTAGAATTGGATATTTTTTTTTTTTTTTTTTTTTTTTTTTTTTTTTTTATTAGGGAGAAGATTCCAAGACTGTTTTGCGTGCTTGGGGCATAAAGAAAGAAATGTAATTTTAGCAGGGCTTGGGCCTAAGATGCTCACAGCAACTTCCTATAGCAGAAGAGGATTTGTAGTAATGTGAGTTTATAATTGTATGGTCTAAAACACAGGCAGGAGTCAGAAAACTTTGAAGTTCAAGCCAATTCCATGCTCAACATTTCCTGAGCTTTTTATCTTCATGCAACAATGATCTTTTTACTAATATCTGCTTTTGATCCAACCAGTGTCATTGTTTTCAAGTGTCACTGCTGCCTCATGAGCTTTTTTAAACATGCATTCAGGCAAAGTGAAAATTCCAGTGTGCAAAAAAATTAGCTAAAATAGAAAATTTTTCAGAAGTCATAGAATTAAGAATGAATGTGAAAGATTATCTAGTTCCAACCTTCCTGCCATGGGCAGGGACAACTTCCACTAGTCCAGGCTGCTCAAAGTCCTTCCTGTCCAGCCTGGCTTTGAACAGTGACAGGGATGGGGCTTCTCTGGACAACATGTGACAGTGCCTCACCACCCTGACAGTGAAGAATTTCTTCCTAATATTTGATCTGTACCTACCCTCTTTCAGTTTGAAGCCATTTCCCCTTGTCCTATCACTGCATGCCCCTGTAGAAAGCTTCTATGGCTGTCTTGTAGCCTCCTTTAGGCACTGGGAGGTGCTATAAGGTCACCCCAAAGTCCTCAGTGTTCTCAGCTTTTCCTCACAGCAGGTTCTCCATCCCTCTGATCATCTTTGTGACCTCCTCTGGACTCACTCCAGCAGGGCCATGTCCCTCCTGTGCTGATATTCCAAGAACTGAATGCACTGCTCTGGGTGGGGGTCAGTACATAGTGATTCAAACCATTTCGACTGCCAACATTCTTCATGTTCTGAGTTGGAAGAAAAAAACTTTGTTTGGCAGTTCAGCCTGGCATCTAGATAGCTCCAAAAATTAATTGAGATTATTTTCTAGCATTGCAGTGTAGAACTATGAAACGTATTCCCAAGGATTATAGTTGATGTAAACTTGCAGTTACTTTAGCTGAGATCAAGAGACAATTGACAGTACACTATCTGGGTCTTTAATGAATTTCTCAAAATTAATTACTTCCTTTTTAATATAAAAAGGTAAACATGGTCATCAATCTACTATGAAAGAAACAATTCTGTGTTCAGGTGCTCAGCTATGGAATGAAAAGTGTGTTATACCTTTACCTTTTTTGTTTATGATACTTTTATTATGCAAATTTTACATCAATATATTTCTATAAAATATACTCACATTCAAAGCAAGGACTTTACTTTTCTTCCTCAGCTGTTAAAAAATTTGTTAACGTTCCTTTTCTGGTAGGTGCTGTGTTAAGACAGTATGTTATGCTGAGCCAGCAGAGATTAGACTAAATGAGAACACACTTGCTATAAATTTAACAGGGTTCATTTTCTGAAGTGACTGCTTTATGCTTCTGCAAATGGAAAGCAATAGAGCCACAAACTCCTAATTTTTCCTACGCATGTAAAAACTGGAATAGCAAATGTCTTGATTTAAATCTTCAAAGAAATATTGTTTTTATTAGGTATAGAACAGAATACAATGATCAAAAAGGGGGAGGTGATGGAGGATTTTTGTGTTTTGTACCTTTCGTGAAAAATAGCTGTTTGGTTTTTTACCTCTCCAGATTTTTCTAAATGTTGGAGCACAAATCACTGGATTGTAATGTTCTGTAAACTTCTCCATTAGTGATGGTATGAGGCTAAAACATTCTGTGAGTTTCAATAGTGCATGTAAAATCTGTTTCTACAGCATGTTTATGCCAGGTTCGATCCATTTCCAGTTCAAGTCACTAATAATAATTCTAGTGACTGGAATGTAACAGAATATCAGTTGCTGTTAGCCAGTAAAGTGATTCTGTTTAAAGGCAGGAATAGCCTTTCTAGAAATTGACTTTTAAAATTATCCCAGATAGGTATGTGCTTGAAAGATAAGTACAAAAAAATTGTCTTTCTGCACATTTCCTGCTTATAAGTCAGCTTTGGTGGGTATCAGACAGAGTAATGAAAATATAGTGTATGGTCATGAATACTTACTTTTTCAGAATTCTTTTTGTCAGAAAGTATTACACACGAAGAGTTTGGAGCTTTTAAGTTATATTATGCAAACTCAGACAAATTACCCTTTTCACATAGTATGATATAAAAAAATATAGTAAAATCAGGCTGCTCAAAAGTTACGTGTTTAGATAGATCTTGGACAAAATTAAAAGAAGAAAATAGCTGGAGAATAAAGCTATTAATACAGTCAAATAATATGTAAAATAATTGTCTTGCACAAGGAAACTGAGTACTGATGTGCAAAAGAGATGTCAGAGAGTGACACTTCAAAAAGCAATAAAATAATATCTGATTGTAAATATTACAATTAATGCAATTTCAGGACAGATAAAATAATTAATATTTAGTTATTTTTCTAGAAATAATATTCAAATACTAGGGTAGCTAACCTTAAGATAGCACTAGACTTTTTTCATTTATTTATAGAAACTTTCTGCATGGTACGTTCGATTTTTAATATAATTTTTCAACATAAATTCAGAAAATATTTTCATAATTGTGTCTGCATCTTTCAAATCTGTGCAAGGTTCTTCATGATAAAGTTCCATCTGTCTTTTCTCCCTCTTCAAAGTGCAATCTTATGTTGAGGTAGAATATCTTGTATAGAATATAGATAATAAGCAGCAAAAGTAGTGATTCAGCATTGTGTGAAAATAAAATTTCAGGTGGATAATTGATTACATTTTATTCTGCATTAATATATGTTAATTTCACTCTAGCTATAATCTGACTATCACAGAGAGTAATACTTAGTACTTTTTTACCCATAAACTCTGAGTCACATATTGAAGTCTTTTGCCAGTAAAATTGGCTGAATAAAAGAAAACCAATATTATTAAAGGACATATGTGTTTATGAGAATGATGTATTTATGTTCTGGAAGAAATTGGTGTTGCAGATTGTATTAATAGAAACTGGAATGTGTAATTTCTGAGGAAAATGTTGTTTATGTACCTTTTACTGTGTGCACTAACTTTATACTGAATTTGTATATTTATTAGATCTTCTTTGTATAATAGTATTAGTATGTTCACCTGCAAAATAGAGTTGAACAAACCAGGTGCTCAATATTGCAGTCTCAATATGTTGTACTCCAGTATGTATGCAATCTATTTCTTTCACAAAATCTATACTATTTTGTAAGGAAAAAAATCTGGAATATTTTAATTCATTGTGCAAAAATAGTTTCATGCTATCTTTTCTTCTTTGCTTGAATATTTGAACTGAGTGTCATAGCTCTGAAAGGGAAAATTGGTAATGAAAAGACCTGATTGTACTTTTTTGCCAAGAGGACATGCATGTCAGGGTTTTCCAATTTCTAGTTGTGACCACTAGAAATGCTTTCAGATCTTTCAGTTCTGGTTTCAGTGTCAGCCTCTTGGGCTGGGAGGAAGATGCTCCAGCTCAGACCATGGGGTGTGGAAGTCCACACAGCTGCACTACAGGGTGTGTCAAAATAAAATGGCAAATTTGTCTATGTCTAGAATTTTAATTTTAGAGACTTGTCTGAGCATGACTTCATTGCAGAGGCCCTAAATATCCTATGTCAAGGCTTCTAAGTCCCTGAGGCCTCTGTAGCTTCCATCTTGGTGTTTTCATTCCAAAGTCTCTTACCCCTGTGAATTGCACAGTTTTGTGACATTATGGAAGTGATTATAGTCAATCACTTCTTTTCTCTGTATCAGTTGCCCCAAATGATATACTGAGCTGTAATCAATTGGAATGTTCATGGTCAAACAAAAATCTCAGTTTTCTGTCTTTTTAACTGACATTTAACCACACACCATTCCAAGTTTCCTGGACATGGAAAAGAATCAGGATCCTACTATTTCCTGTGGAAAGACTTGTGTCTCCCAGTGCTACCAACAGGTTCTGTGTGTTCAGCACAGTGTTATCAAATAGGAAGTTCTGGTGTTCTCCCCTTACCCAAATAAACTCACACAACCTAAAATTGCTTAAATTATCATATCCTAATGTCTGTAGAAATAATAAAATGAAAGTGTAAACATTTTCCTCAGTCTTTCATATGACTTTTGATGCAGATAATGATGACTCATTTCACTAATGTTAGGACTTTCATTTGCTTCTGTCTTACTAGACCAGATATTTACATGATTTTGCTCAGCCTAAGTAGATCTTTGATTTAAAATAATATTGAGAGTTGGATCCTTATTGGCAATGTAATCAAAGAGGGAACATCAAATTACCCTTTCCAAGTATAAGAGCATGTGCACACCATTTCAGGCCCCATGGCTGAACTGACAGCATGGGTGCACCCTGGGGAGCCTGGCACATCTTGGGAATGTGCTCTAGGAATTGGGGGTATGCTTGACTAGAGGAAGCTATTCCAGAAATTTTAGTGATCTTTTTAGAGAAGATGAACATATTTTTTATGTGTAGATTTGAAAATAGATAAATGGTTTCAGTAAATGTTGCAAGAAATTTAAAACTTTTCTTAACCTGTGAAATCAGAAATAGTCTTCTAATATACTGTCTTCCTTGACTCTCATGTTTAGCTAATTGATGCCTAGATTCTTAATTGCAAATAAAATTCAATATTTTTTTTCAAAATGGTTTCAAAGTTTTTCTTGTCAAATTTGTAGCTCTTCAAACACTGCAGATTTATAACAAGTGGATCATATATTCTTGAAGTTAATGATGCTTTCTTTGGTATTGTGTCTTTGAGCCTTTGCTCTGAAAACATGGCATTCAAAGAGGTGAAAATAACCAAGAGCTGTTTAACCAATGCTGTATACTTTAATTGAATAGAATATTCCCCTTTAGTTAAATGGATACCAAAGCTAAATTAAATAATTCAGTGAGGACATCTCATTTTACAGTAGTGCTAAAGCAGCAATAAATGTTACAGTATTCAGTATTAAGTATACAGTATTAAGACCTTATTTTCCCCACTTTTTGTACTTTGATTTGTGTCTTTGGACATTTTTGGAATGAATAGTTTGACTTCTTTTGTATGAAAAATCCAAAATCCAAATCTCCAGTTGTGATTTTGTGTTTTGTCTATGAAGCTAGAAAAAAAAACAGTCTAAAGTTCTGGAAAAATCTATATCATAGAGATAAGCTGCACAAAAGAAGCTCTTTTGCTGTCCACATCAATTTTGGTGGTACATATGGATGTGTACTAAACACTATATTTATTTATTATAGCATTTAGAAAACAGGAATTTGTGATTTCAAAAGGGCTTACAAAACATTGCATTTTCTGTTTTCTTTAATGAATGAAACTAGCAATTTGCTAAAATCTGTATACTTCTGCTCTAATAATTAAATCTGTTCCAGTCCACACAAGCAGTAAAAGAGTAAATGCAATTATTGCATTAGTTAGATATTATTAGGCAAATCTCTGATGTATTATTGACAGTCTATGAGGTCTTCAGAACTTATGAATTCTTAAATTAGTTTTAGTTATTAGAGAAGGTGATGAAGCAAACATTCCATAATATACTTACAGTCTTTGGGGAGCAGATTCAGCATAAAAGCTTGGATTAGAAACACTGAAATTACTATTTCATTGAATGACTTTTTTGGGTATATTTGAACATAAATATCACATAGATTTTTATATATCTGTAGTCAAATCTTCTTACATATATATATCAAAGTAAATTTACAGTCCAGAGTAATACCTTCCATTTTAAACTACTGCAGACAGTAAATCTCTCCTTCCTATTTTTTATGGCTCTCCTCTTCTGTAAACATGCATATGCACAATTGAACAAGACTGTTGGGTGCCCAGGAACTTTAATGGGCTGTAAGATGTATGAAACTTTAATGAGTCTCTTTGTCATCCTCACGGCTGCTCGAGCAGGTTCCAAAGTGTTGCAGATTCCCACGGTCCAGCTCTTGGTAATGGAACTATAAGTCTAATGTAATTTCAATCTCTTTATAGACAATGAAAAACCAGAATAATTTTCATGATCAAAACAGAAATACTTCCCAATTCAGGCACCTAGTTCAGGATGATAAAGTGTGTCCCCTCCCACCTCCAACGTGGAACATCCTTCTAGAACCCGAGAGAAAGAGTAACAACTTTACAGAAGGTACATGGAGAGACAATAACAATTAGAGAGCTAATAAAGCAGCTTTCATTATCAATTTCACTTACTGTTGCTGTTCACCAGTCATTGCCATTTTAAATTTTAAACAAATCTGTTGCAAAGAAAATAGAGGTGCATGTCAAGGTGAATTCTTGCCTCTAATGGTTTTCACTCTGAAGAAAGAGACAAGGGTATGTAAAGCAGCAGCTGATTTTCTATCCAAGACACAGGTCCCAATGTGCCTAAAGGTTTGATCTCATTTTCATAGCAGCAGAAATTTTTTAAAAAATGAGGGAAAAATCCTCAGCATTAATACCAATAGGAGAATCAATAGCAGAGGATTTTTTGATCTGACAGAACTTTTAATATAACTGAAAACATATTTGTGAAGTTGTAAACATTTCAGAAGATAGCTTTGCTCTGTGCATGTGCATGACAATAGACTAGTACTTTAAAATAAGAGTTTTGTAGCTGAGAATTTAGAATAGAAATATAGAAGTATAGAGTTAGCTTTACCTTCTAGAATTTATTGAATTACCAGAAGGGCAGATAGTTAATGTTCTAACTATGTGTCACAGTTCTTAGTGATTTGATTTTAGAGTGTTCTAAACTGTATTAGCAGTACTACTGTGCTACATTAGAAGTTCACCTGAATGTAAATGCAGTGCCTGGAAAGCCACAGACTTCACATTTTGGACACCCACAAGCACCAGTTCTCCTCCCTTGACTGGTGTGGCTTCTCCCCTGATTTTTTCTAGGTAAATGTGAACCTGTGCACGTGAATCTGCTTCAGCATATAAAGTCTAGACACAACTGTCTTTTTACCAGATCATTTTCCTTCCATTTTACAATAGATAAGGTTGTTCTTACAACCTGTTGATGTTCAATTCCATCTCAGAATTGGTTAAAGAAGTAATTGCTTTGTGGCAATTAATACTTAAGTGGCTTAATACAGTTATATAGTAATTTCTTCTTTTCTCATGAAACCTGAACCAAAAATTTCCTTGCAGAATAGCAGAGCTGGAGAATGGGACAGTGCTGGAACACACCATGCTGGGATGTTGTTTTTCTTATTTAGTCATCTGCTACTGGCCACTCTGGGAAGGAAACTGGGCCAAGATTGGATGAGATTCCAATCTGACAGAAGCCATTTCTGTGTTCTTTTATACTTTCAGAATATGAGCAAATACAGTATAGCAGCTTTTTCTAGAAATAAAAGTCCACAAATATGAAATAAAACCTGCAGCAAAAGTATCAGTAATTTCTTCCCCCTTTCTGTTTGTTCATGAACCTTATGCCTATTCAAAATGTAAAATGCTTAAGCATTCTGGAGCTCAATGATATCTGCAGAACACTGGCTGTTAGTATCAGTTTGTAAATTGTATCTACTCTTTGTTTCAAGGGTCCATTTAGTATTAGTATTACTGAAAAGAGGAAAGAGTTAAACCTCTATAAATTGTATTATAATGTTAATTGAAAATTAATTAAAACAAAAAATAATTTAGCATCTTGAAATGATCCCTGTTACTTCCTCTCGAGAGTCACTGCAAATCTTCACATATTTTCACTGCAGAGATATTAAAAGATATTCAACTGGTCTTTTAAACACAAATATATATTTTAAAGTATAGATTTTAATTCCTGCAGGTCCATAGGTTTTTTGTCCCATCTAAATGCTAGAGAATTCTAATCATTTAAGCAACATGCATTTCATAATACTTCTCTCCTAAGAGAAAATCCTGAGGTTTCTCTGAGGAAAGTATTTGTCTCGATTTGATGGTCTTTACAAATCCCACACAGAGTCCAATAGCAGCCTTGCAATGCCAAGTTGGCAGAGGCTGCAGTATTAGCTACAAGAAGGCTTAAGAAAGAGACTGTCAACATTTCCTCCTACAGACCCTAAATAGCTATGGGGCATGAACGGGGCTTTGTATCAAAATGTGCTCTTGTCCAGCAAGTAAAGAAAATCAGTTCTGAATTCTGTGGCATATCATGGCAGTGCCTCTACTCCACTAGGTTTTTTCTCTGTATAATTGCAGCAGAATGTAGTCTCAGCCTGCCCTTTTTTAATGTTCATATTTTCAGTTGACTTAAGTGATTTCTTGTAGAAAGACAAGGATTAGCTTTTGCAAGAATAATGTCTCTCTTTCTCCTTTCCTCTATCATAAATAAAGAGACAGATAGACTGAAAAAACTGCAGGTAGTTAGAAGCAGTGAAGTACATTAAGCTTAGAAAGCATTGGATCATGATTCCACTTCATCATTTGATTTTAGGAATAAGTCAAATTCAAAGTCTGTGACATGAACAAAAATGCTGCTGCTTCTGGCCCGACGGACATAAATCCACGTATCTGTGCTGCTTTCCTTTTTCTCTTTAAGCAGTCAGATCTCTTTGTGATGGATGCCTTTGTTTTCTTCCACCTGTCCAGTAGACTGGTTGTTATATATTGCCGTGGAACATCATCTCATTTTAAATAGAATTCAAGATTTTCATCTTTGAAAACAAGCCAGTACAATGTCACTCTGCAAGATTAGACGTTCAGTCTTTCCTGTGACAACTCCCAGTGAAACAGACATTCACAAGGCATTATTTTGTTAATTTCCTATATTCTATAAAATAAAACAGCTAGCTGAGAGTAAACAGTTTTTATGAAATGAAATCTCAAATATTACTTTGGTAGTTACTGAACTGTTAAATAAAGCATTGAGAACAATTAAACTAGCACTGATTTTCTTTTTTGGCTGTGTGTAAGAACACATTTTTGAACAATATAAGTCACCTTCTGCCATGGTATTTCAACTACTATATAAGCACAAATATTTAATTTCTAGTAGAAAAAATTTCGTTTTTTTTTCCTTCACTCTAGAGAGGAAGAGCTCTTATGAGTTCTAGCTCAATATGGATGTGCCTGTTTTAGGTGTTGATTTGTTCTCACCAAAATATCTAAATTTTGTGTCAGAAAGACCTTTATCTAAGAATCTATCATTTTGATTTGTAACTAGTTAATTCTATGCATGGTTTATGTGCTTCTAAGCATTAGAATAAAGCACTTTTTTCTTTCTTTCATTTTTGAAGGCTTTTTTGTGAAATGATAGTGGTATATTGCAGTAAGATGTCTTTTCTGAAATCAAGCTTCTCTTATGAACTTCTGATGTGATATTTGAAAATTAAGTTTTTCTTTAGACTTAAAATGGTAAATCAAATCTCTGTCTTCTTCATGAGGAAGAAAAAGGCCCTGGGGAGTCTACTTTTGACCTTTCAAACTCTAAATGCTTACATTCCTTAGGACTTCTGAAGGTAAATAGAAGAAAATAGCATGTCTTGCCCCTCAGAAGAGTACATTTTCCCAGCTCCTCCACAACTCAGCTATGACATTGGTAATTTTCAGCAGGTTTTTTTTTCCATACTCTGGAAATCATTTTCTCTTGGCACTTTTTACTTTCTGTTTATTTCACTTAGTCCTTCATACTTATACTTGATTTTGATGCATATTAAAATCTATATAATTTCACTTTCTTTTTGGCACCTCTTTGTAAAGACATTTCATTAGTCTTTACTGCATTTAAGATCCATTGGCTGGTGCTGGTATTTATTTTGGAGACTCTGTGACACTGAATGTCTGAGGCAGAGATACCATTCTGGAATAAATTATCTGTCTTCAGGTGTCTACATGAATAACCACAACTCTGCCGTGTGTTCAAAATTTCATTATCATAAATGGGCATCTGCTAAATTAAATATTTAAAGAGCAATTGCTGTCCTTCTGAAGTGGTCACATTGAACAGCAAAATTAATCTCTTGCCTCATGCCAATTAATCTCTTGTGTTGGCTAGGGGAAGGATTTTCACTTGGCCACCTCTTGGGGTGCATTTGGGGTATCTGAGACACCCTGAACAGCCTGCAGAGACTTGCACCTCTCTGGGTGATGAGAATGAGGGATACCTTTCATCTGGCAATCTGCATCTGCTGAACCAAGCTACTGTGTAGGGTTTGCTGGCTACCAGTGCCTGACACACTGCTTAATATTGCTGCCTAATATATCTGTTTGAAGGTATTTTACTACTTTGGAGTAGAAGCTTCTCTTGCTAAACAAGTTTATTCTTCTCCAAGTGAAAGAGTTTGTATGAGTATGTATGAGTTGTATGAGTACTTAAGGGAAGTACATGCTGAAGCATCTGTAAATGTGGGTTTCTTGTATTTGAATGGGTTTATATACCCAATTTAGTGCTCAAACTGAGGGACTGACTTTTTGCTTATTTAGTTTTTCTTTTAGCACAAGCATTAAGATACTTGACTAGATCTAGAATACTTTGTACTTTATTCTGCTCTTTATTTATTTCTAATGGTAAGATGATAAATTACTAACAGAGCCAAGTAAATAAAACAGCTGTGAAGTTTTCTAATGGATGCAGAAAGAAATATCTGATTTTATTTCAGTTAGAATGAAGTCAGGCTCTGTTGCTTGAGTTTATGTAAAGATAACAAGAACTTCTGTAAATGTTACTCCAAAAGAAATATAAAATTTGTAATGTTATCAGATAAATTCACTTTTCTTTCTAGGATGTGCATCATCTTGAATTTCTGGATTGCCAATTTGTCTATTGTGTTGACAGAAATTGCAAAAACATAATTTTATCAGCAGAGATTGTTTCAGTTGCATTTGCTTTCAGTTAATAAGACCATATTATGTGTGGGTTTGGCTGTGTGGGTTTGTCCCCATATCAGATTGTAAATGAAGAATGACAGAAGATAAAAGCCATTTAGTTTTATCATTTTAAAACCAAAATAAAGCTGTCTGATGAACGACAATAAAATATCACACACTGCCAATGTTACTAATTAGTAGGATTTACAGGGTTTGATATATTCAGCAGTATGACTTGTGTTTGTGGCTAAAAATGAATGCTAATGATCTGTGTAGTGTTAAAATACAGATACTCTATTGTCAAAAACTGTTATAGAGTATAAAGACTCTTCTGTACAAAATCTTGAAGTACAAATAAATACAGCTGTAATTCCCAAATAAGTTATTATCTTCTCACTTATGTGTGCAGAAAACTTGTTCCAAGTCAAAGTGTGACTATTTTCATATGTTTATTTTTCACATGAGTTTCGTGATCATGTTTAGAAGATTTTGCACTGCTTTTGCTTTCTGTTTCAAGAGAGGATGAGTGTCAAGTGAAGTGAAGTAAATAAAAGAGATGGAAACAGGTGGACATTTGACTTCAATGCTCTTTGAGAATTCTCTATATGATTATATCTTGTATTTACTTGCTTATCAAACTCAGGTCCAGCTCTTCTCCTACTGAAATTTATATCAATTTCTTCATTTATTGTGCTGGTTATGAGTTTCACATCCCATTTTTCCACTATTAACTCCCTTGAAAATTAACCAATACATTTTGTTTTCTACAAGAGGAAATTAACCAGGGAGGAATTACTTTTTTTTTTTTTTTTAACAGTGAACACAAGCATCTTTTTAACTGCACATAATAACCATACATAAAGTATATACATAAAACTATGTATAATAATATTGCAATCTTTCCTTTGAGAGAAACAATGCATTTCAATACTTGGTATAGTTCTTCAGCTTTCTAATTCTCTGTAACACAAGTGAGTCATGGGAGACAAGCAAATGTTGATTCAAAGATACAATTATGTATCTGATATTTAATCACTCAAAAGAAAAACTCCACTTAAGAGGAAAATATAAAGATTTAGGAGAAAGTGATTGAATGGAAGTTGTTCTAATAGAAATATAGAGGAAAAGGAGACCCTCACTTCAAGTTTAAACTTTCCTCAGAATTAACATCTCTCAAGTCAAAGAATAAATGAGAATCAAATGCTATTTTAGTACCAAAATATTCTTGAGCTTTGAGACATTGATAAATGTCCAAGAATTATATTTGTCCTATGGCAGTACTTTAGAAAGGATACCAGCATTCTAAAGTTCTCTGAGTCCAGGTTTTTCTATCTTTAAACTTCATGTAACTTTTGAGGAGAATAATTCAAAGACCACTCAAGAAGGAAAGAGGAAAAGTTGACCAGGTCTTATTGCAATGATGCAATGTTTTGGCACTGTGTTGATTTGTGAGAGTAAATTATATTTGAGAGACAAAGATTGATAAAAATCAAAGAAACTAAAAGTCCAACTGAAGCTTAAAGGGAACTTTACTAAGGAACATGATGAATAACTTTTAGAGAGTAATGATGAAAAAATGGCAAGGCTAAAGAAATTTTGGGGGAAAAAGCTATGCTGCAGAACTGGAAGACCTTGTCTGCAGGAAATCAATCCAATGCAAGCTACAGGAGCCTGCATGAGAAACTGAAAGATAAGAGAAGGAAGAGAAGGAACTGACTTAGGAAAGTATTAGGCTTTAGATAGGGTCACAACTGTAATTTCTACCTGTCAATGAATTTGATAGAGCTCCCTAAAAGCTAATTTGTCTATGACAACTTATTACAGACATATTACTCTGAAAGGAATAAGGACTTTATAAATATAAGGTTAGATGTCTGAGAATTAAACTATTCTTCCTTCCTCTTGCAGAATTCTCTTGATTTATTGAAACCTTTCACTAAATCAGTAATACAGTAGTTTTATTTGCTAGAATGAAGCAAAATAAATTCAAAAAAATATGTATCCTAGAAGATGAAGGAAACAACTTTCTTCAACATAATTAGACAGCAGCAATTGCACCTTGAGTTAAGGGACTTGTAAGAGTGAAAAGATAAGATGTTCAGTTAGTGGAAAGACAACAAAACTGAAAAATGGTGTTTAGTAGCAGCTGTTGCCTCTATGAGAAAGACAGAAAATAATTTCCTTTGGAAAGAAAGATTAAACAAGACTTGGCTACTTTATCAACTGTGAATATTTATCTTTTATGGAAAGAATACCAGTCACCTATTATGCTTGCTGCAAATACCAGTACTCCTTCCAGTGCATTCTTGGTACCTAGTTAATGCACATGCTGCACTTAGTTCTCTAAAATCTGAACTGTATAGTTTTAAAGCTGCCTTTTAAATAGAATTCTGATTAAACAATATTCTTTGATCTCTTTTTCTTGGGTAGCAAAGATGAATCTTTCATTTCAGAGGCAAGTCCACCACCTTTTCATTTATCTGGTGACAAATGCTCATATTGCTGGTCATGCCTAAATACAATCAGAATACAGTGAAGTATTTTGTGATGTGAATGTCCTTTCTTAGAAGATATGTGCCTGTATGGTTATGTTTTCACTGTAAAGTTGATTAATGTTCTTAAGGACAATCAAGATATATCAATCTGTGAGTGTCATAGTGAATCTAATAAGTGTTGAATCTCATAAATACTGGTTGGCTGTCTTTTTTAAGATCAGTATTTTCCTGAGAACAAAAATTTTGTAAAACTCATTTTGCAAAACATTGGAAAAGCATCCATGTACTATGTGTTGAGATGAAATGGACATTTTTGAGTGAAATTAAACTAAATATTTTCATTCCTCCCAGTCTAACTCTTGTGACTCATGTCACTTCTTTCATCCTCTCTATTCATTCTAAAGTTAGTGGTTTATAACTGAGTTTGTTGAAGTCTCTGGTGATCTGCGGAGGACGTTGTGCTTCTGATCTCAGTTTTTGATCTTGGTAAGTACTGTATCCATTCATAGAATCTAGTAATTTCAATTTTCCCCTGAGGTTCTTGTGATATTTGCTGCATTCTTTGTCCTCAGAGTTGCAGGAACTGGAAAACGTAGTACACAAAGAAAGTTTTGAATTATGAGTTTCCCTCATAATTACTAAATTGCAGTATTACGTCCCCTCTGGCAGGCCTATTACCTGGCTTGGGAAGTTATTCTCCATGCATCCCACGAGTCTCCTGGAGTGCCTACAGCTCACTGGGCTGCTTGTCCAGCAGATGTTGATGTGGTTGAAGTCCCCCAGCAGGACAAACTCTGTAGCTGGAGCAAGAAGGTTTTTGCAAAGGCTCCCCTGGGTTGAGCAACCTGCAGCAGACTCCAAACACTGGTTTCCCTTTATTGCCTTGGTCTCTGACTCCTACCCATGAGATTTAAACTTGCCTTGACTGTTCCTCAGAATGTGCTTCTATCTTGATGTAGAGTGAAGCTTCAGTATTTCAAGTGGTCTAACATACATAAAGTCTAAAGCACATCTAGAATTAATGTATGGAAGGCAAACTTTTAACTCACCACTCATCTGTAAGACTCTCTTCACAGTTTTTGAAAGTGAGAAGCTACATGTGGGAGAGAAGATATCTGTGGAGAACTAGCCTTGAGTGCAATAGGGCTTTTATTTTTATATATATAGTATTACTTCAAATATTAGGTACAATTGCCCAGGTCCCACAGCTGTGGGTCAGTTCCAGCAGTTATGTGGGTACTGAATTGCTGTCAGAATATGATGGGATGTAAGCTGGTCTCCCTGCTGTCTGCTCAGGTGAGGATAGTGTGTGACTGTGTGAGCAGAGAGGGCACCAGCAACTGCCTTTACCTAACCAAATGTCATTCTCTTTAGAGCCATGGAGTGGAGGGAAATTGCAACATAAACCTTTTAATAGTCTTGTCCCTAAGTACATGGTTGGACAAGTACAGGATTATTGCCACCATCATGGATATTTTTCATCAAATTTTAAACGTTATCATGACAGGAAAGCTATTGACTTTCCTTTCAAAACATAGTATGTGTTAAATTGTGTATAATTGCTTGGAGTATATAGTGAAGTTATTGCTAGGAAAAATTTGAGCCTTTGGTCATTGCCCAAAAAGCCTTTGCTGCTTTTCATTGCAAAGGAGTCTTGATATCAAACAGATTGCTATGCAATTAAAATATTTCTGAAAGAAAATTCACTTCATCTCTCGTGAAGCCTGCTTATACAAGAAAGGACTTGACTGCAATAATTTTATAATTTTGTAGTCACTGATCCTGGCTGTACTGATGCAGAGAGTTGTTGGCTTTCAATTACTTCAGCGGGAGGTAAATGCACTCGTGATTTTAAGAGCACGACATTTGCCAAATGTCATAAATATAAAAAAAGAGTTCTACTGTATCTGGAAGAACAAGTTTTTATTGCCAGTCACTTTACCACCTGGACTATTCTAACAGAGAACATGTTCATCCAGGTAGAAAACTCTCTGCAGACAGCTGAAAACTCTGATATAGTGACTGGGAAAAATTTTGTGTGAATTGATTATTTATAAGTTAGTTTTGCTTTCCAAGTTATTTCCCTCATATTAGTACCCCAAAGTTTTTTTGTGTATTTTTTTCTTCACATATTATTGTTAGCAGAGCAACAGGTATATTGTCTAGATATCATTATCTAGAGTCTGAGGATGCACAGAACATTGTTATCTTGGATCCAGACCCATCTGTCATCTCAAACACATAGAATACTTCTGTTGCTCTTGAGATTTTATTTAATCATTTACTCAAACTAATACAATTTTCTTTATTGTTAGATTAAGGTCCACCACTTAAAGTTTGTAAGTGTTCTAAATAATATTGGAAACTAAAAAATGTTTTGCCTGAATATGGCTTTCTGAAATATTGTTTTAAGTACCATTCTACCCAGTCAAATGAGCATCTAATAAGAATGATTTAGCAATTTCCTTTCTTATGAGAATTAAAAAAATGATGTAGGGAAAGAAAAGTAACATGAAAGGCAATCAAAACTCTTTTAGAAAACAAGTCTGTGCCATTTTCACCCCCAAAATTACTATTTTCAGTTTACATGTTTGGAAAACAAGGGTACTCTGAGTGTACCAGCTGTGCATGAAAATAGTGAGTTAGAAATAACTTTTCTCAGCTTTTCTCTTAGATTTTCAAGAACTTCAGAAACTGCAGCCACTATTGCTCACACCACTGTCTAGTAACAAAGGTGGAAATAGCATGACTTCTCATACCTGTATATTGTTGATTTGTTAGCAGGAAATTATGTGTTCTGTCTTGAGAATCTTGTGCTTATTGCCCAAAAAGAAAAAGACAGTTCCCTCAATAGCAATGGCAAAGGTCTTGTGACTTTAAAATAGTTATTCTTTGTTGCCAATGTTCATTGCAAGCAAGTTTAACAAAAACTGGCCTTTGACAAGAGATTCATTTGCTATCCCCTACTTTTGTATCCTATTAAAAATAAATTTCTATATCACACCTTTTGCCAATATGTAGCATAACAGTTCCAACTCGCAAAATTAAAAAAAAAAGTGCGAAAATCCGGTATGTCAGGTTACTATTTTACCAGTGATTCATTTTTACTTTTTGTCTTCTATATTTTGTATTAAGGAAAATGATTCATTGCTACTATAAGTCTAAGTGATTTTAACATCTATCCTAGAGGTATTACAGGTGTTTCAGCCTGTTTCATTTATTAGATCATCTTGTATTTATCTCTCAAGTATCTTCCTTCAAAGGGGTATCTATTGCATTTCTGCATCATATCCAGCATCAATCACTTTGATTAGGGTCTCACTCCACAAACCAAACAGCTTTTCTTCCATGGCAGCTCCTTATGTTTGCTGCAGCTGTTACAATTTCCAGGCAGAATGTGACTGTGCTCTGTTCAGAGTTTGTGTCCCTGTCAAAGAGGCAGGAAATTATTCCTCTCTACTTTGATCTGCCTTGAAGTGGAGTGACTCGAAATCTGCCCTACAGCTAGACTGGGGCTGCCTGCAGAAACACACACAAAATTGCATGTGTGCTATTTTCTCACAGCCATGAGTCCAAAGAGTGCCAAGGCTTGTTCCCACAGCTCTGATTGAATATCATGTCAAAGGAGTTTCATTGCTGGAGAGATTCCTCCACAGAGCTTTTAGCCAAGTTCCAATGACAGAAGAATACTGTCATAGCTATAAGCATGAAATGTACTTTAATACTTTATTAATTTCATGGTTTCTAACGCAGGAAAATATTTCTCTTTTGTTGATTATTATTTTTTGTCTTGCACTAAGAGATTATGTAAAGCTATGTAATACACTGTACACTGCAGTACAGTACAGTATTAGTACTATCACAGTACAATGAACACAGTGCAAAAAATGTACCAATTAGGAGATCCAACTCTATTTGAAGAAGTACTACATATTTCTGTGAAGGTCACCTTGCAGATCCCCAGCTTGCTGTGATTTAATTACATCTAAGGTGAAACAGAGAGCTCAGTTTATTAAAACCCATATGTATGAATGTGACTAAAACTCCACACAAGTAAGAGAGATGATTTTTTTTTTTTTTTAAATTCTCATCTCTGGTGAATTCTGACAGTAGTCAGCATTGTAAGAACTTTATTCGTTCTGAAAACATATGCACTTGCTCAGCTCCTAGGCATTGCTGTGTCACTTTTTTTTTGCATTTCATTAGCTGGCTGTAAAAAAAAAATATTCAATGGATCATTAATTTTTGGTGACAAAAAACACAATTTGGCATGCCTTAACTATGCTTTTAATGAAATTTGTAATAGTGCACATGTTCTGATGACAAGTATTTTTAAGAACCCTGTGAGTCCATAAACTCAGTTTGACAATTAAGGTTCGACACAGATGAGTGAATGTAATGTATTCACTTTACTAGAGGTGTGAAAAATTATTTAAATATCAGAATATCTTGCTCTTCACTGATCCTCTATCTCTGTGATTGCACATTACTGCTCTGGTTTTAGCAACTCAGTAGTTGGAAAGTTGTTCCTGATGATACCTAGATGCTGTTTCTCTGTGTGACACCAGGGTGACTGTGAACAGCTGAGCTGTCACAGCACAGAATTTTCCTGTTTCCCACCAAGGAAGAAAAGCAGGAAGCAAATGCAGAATATCAAACACATGCACCATGGTAGCAACTCTTACTGGAGCTAAGGCTGTTTTCAAAAGGTAACTAGCTCAATGAAAAATCCTTCTTACAGTACAAAACAGTATCTAGCATTTTTAATTGATTGATGCAGGTCTTTGTTGGATCCCTTTGTTCCCTCCTTCCCAGGAAAATGTGAATTTTGGCTGAGTATTAAAAAAACCCTGTCTTTAAACACTTTTCTTTCTTCTGATATACAGAAAACAGACATCTAATAGCAAAGAAGCAAGAGTATCTGGGTTTTGGTTTTCAATTTCCTGACAAAATGCTTAGCCTTTTCACTGGAGGCAGAAATATTCTGTTCTATTTCAAAGTCAAAATAACTTTTTTTTTTTTTTTTTTTTTTTTTTTTTTAAATAGTAAAAAGGCTTCCTAAAAAGTTTTTCTTAGTTACTGCAAAAAGAATGTTCTTGAACTACTGGATGGTAAAAGGAAAAGTACATTTATTATCTGTATGAATACCCTTGTTCAACAAAGCACTTAACTTTAAAGTGTGACTAAAGCCAAAGATATCAGAGATACTTAAGTGCTGCTCTGAATAAGGTTATAGAGGGAAAAATTTAGATTTTTAAATTAACAGAAGGACAGATTTAACTCTAGTTTTGTTCTCTGCTCCTCATACACCCCTTTCCCCAGTCATTAAGTGCTAAAGTGAGGGCTCTTGTTGTTTAAGTGTGGAATAGATGAGAGGAATGAAAACGTGCTGAGAACACCAGGGAGGGGGCAAAACCCATCTGGGGGGTCCCAAAGCCCAATGGTGCCCTGGGGTTCCAAGGGGCTCAGTCCTGCAGTTGTAATTGCAGTCTGACAGTGTTATGTGACCAGCTAATACAGTTTCTGGTCCCTCAGGAAGATTAAATGCTTGCAGATTTGTGCTGGCCATAAACCAGTTTGTGTTCTGGATCCAGATGCTGGAATTCTAGCTAAAATTGTCTTCCCTCTGTAACTGTGACACAGGTGACATTAAGAAATCAGTTGTGGTTATTGGCTCAGAACTCAAATGCCAGCACTTCACAGAGCAGGGCCCTGCCCTAATTCAGATTACAAAGCATTTTTAAAGGACATTTTTAATAGACAGTGTATATTACTTGTTAGCAGAGAATCAAAGTAGCTGTATGGTAAATGTTTTCAGAATGTAATTAATGGTTATTTTGTGTAGGAATTATGATCAGTGAGAAACATACTGGACTGTGTATGAATATTTCAGACATCAAAAAATCTAAATGTTTTCTGGTAATTTTTTGCTAGTTAAAAATCAAATGTACCTGTATTTTACTCTATGTGATGTTACTTGTGCTGTATGTTTTTATTGTGGTGAGTCAAAATCTCATCATAGAATCACACTAAAGAGTAAAGATTTTCTACTAGATTTCCTAGAATGTCAGTAGTCAATGGATGTATATTGAACTCCTATATTTGCATTTCCTTAAATAAAAAGCAAAGTTAATTTAAAGGTAAACTCACGTTCATCTTCCCTGTGCACAAAGTCAATCAATTGCTCATATCTATTCAATAAAGTATTTTAGTTGTACTCATTTTAAGAAGTAGGATGTAATTCTGTAGTCAGTAAGGCTCTTTTGAAGCTTTTCAGACCAAAACCAGGGCATTGTTCTGCACCCTCCCACAGCCACTGGCTAAGATGGTTCTTCATTAGGATCAAATATAAAATATTTTAATTTATTGTTTCATTGTGTACTTTAACCTTTGTACAAAGTATTGTACTTTGTGATGTAATATTTGAATGAAAGCAACAAAAATCTAAATTAAGATGGGAAATATGAGGCAGACTGCTCCCAGATTAAACTTCATATATCCTAGATTCAGGGGTGATGGTTACCATGAAAACTCCATAGGTCTCAAGCATTTGGATCCTGTACCACTTAATACTTGGCAATATTTTATTTCATGTGTTCAAATGAAATTTCAGTATCTGTAATGAATCCTTTCCTTTCTAGCAGGGATTTATATGATTCCCTAATATTGACTCAGTTCCCTTGAATATTCAATGCAAAATCATTGGAGATTTCTTAATAGAAGAATTAACATGTACCAGGAAGGAATTGCATCAGGGAGATTATATTTGCTAATAGATTTTTTTTCTGCTATGCTAAATTATATTCTTTCTCTATAAATCTTTATTAAACACTGCCAATTCAGCATCTTTAACCTGATTGTTTCATTTGCATGCCTTGCCTTTGTGATTGGATTACAGTTTGTTGTACTTTACTCTTCATTATCATCTCTCTGGATGTGTAATTATGCATTATTACTTAACATTCAATTTTCTTTGTCCAGTATTTGAATATAAGGTATTGAGGAAGTAATTTGCAAAAATATTTTCTGCTTCTTCAAGCTCTTCTGCAACACTTCACCTCACCCTCTGTAACTATGGAAAAAAATTAACAGGCATGAATTTTTATCTTCAAATTTCAAACATATTTTAATATATTTTCAAGGACAGCAAATTAGCACAGGCAAGAAAATAGTGATAAAATATACAATATTATATCAAATGAAAATAACAATTATTTAAATATGCTATTATAGCAAATAAAAACCCCAACTATAAACTTATAAACAAATATGTGTGTTTTCTAAATTGCCTAGATTTAAATCAATAATTTACTCAATTGCTTCAGTAGAGTGGCTAAAGGTGTACCTCATGGAAATAAAGTGAAGAACTACAAGAAAGATGAAGAACTGGCTGACCAAGGGAATGCAAAATGTTTTTATAAAGAGTTCTCTAAATGGGGATTAGTAATGAAATTTTTCAAGGATAGTCTTTCATATTCATCCTCATTAGTATGTATGACATTACAGGAAGAATGACAAATGTGCCAAAGGGAGCTTTGGTGATATTGAAGAGAACTGGGACAGTTCATAGCTAATAATGGTACAATCCAAAAGCACATCAGTTATAGATGGCAATTCAGGAAACATCTCTCATTGAATCAGTCTCTTATGGGTGACCAAATTAAATATTAGATACCTCTGGAAAAGTCTGCCCTTATTCTGGTGATTGATAAGGCCTCACTTATAGAAATGTTTATATCCTGGTCTCTTCAGTTAGACAAGAACAGTCTCTTCACAAGTAGCCACATGAACAAGGTAAGGGCAATAGGTACAGGTTTCACTGGGACAGACTATCTCAACATAAGAAAGAAATTTTTAGCAGGAACAATCAATCACTGCAACAACTTCCCAAGAGACACTAGAACCATGGAACCCATGATTTGAGTTGGAAGTAGACACTGAAGATCATCTAGTTCTAAACCCTCTGCCATGGGCAGGGGCACCTTCCACCAGACCAGGTTGCTCAGACCCCCATCCAGCCTGGCCTTGAACACCTCTGGGGATGTGTTCCACACATCCACAACTTCTCTGCTGCAATTCATACCTTCCTATATCTAATCTAAACCCAATCTCTGTCAGTTTGAAGCCATTCTGCCAAGTCCTGTCATTATGTGCCCTGGTAAATTGTCTTGCCTCAACTTTCCTTTAAGTTCCCTTTGGGCACTGGAAGGCTGCAGCTAGATCACCCCAAGGGCTTTTTTTTTCTAGGCATGGTAGAGTCTCTACTGCTGCTTTCCACATATGTTGCTAATTGCCTTCTAATTATGTACTCTTATGTCAAGACAAAACCCATGGCAGAAAAAAAATACTCTATTACTAGACAATTCTCTATGTCTTTGTCTTCCAGTTTCAGCTGAAACACATTTTGGTTTAAGAATTGGGCACTGAACAATGTTTCAGACAAACTAGAAGAATGAGTTGATTATCTGCTGAATCTCAAATTTCTGATTCATGTGGCATTAAGATGGATATGTAGCTTTCTTCTTTTTTAAAGGGTCATTAGTATCTGTTTTACTCATGGCTCTGGAAGAAAAAGTATTCATTGCAGGTCAGTCAGTTTTAGCAGAAGTACTTGGAACGCCTTTGAGACTTGGTCTCAAAATTATGCCTGAAGATCAGCTCTGGCTTAAAATAATGAAGCTGTAAAGTCTGTTATCTTCAGATATGACTACAGCAAGCTGGTAGACATTTAACAGTTTGCAATAAAACCTGTGAGATTAAGCAGCATCATTATGTCTAGCCTTCTGTATGGACTCCTAGTGAGTGCACTTTCTGCAAGAAATAAGTAAATACGAATTTGAGTATGGATGCTAACTAGGCAAAGCCATTTTGCAAAATGAGGAACAAAATAATTTAATCTGAGGACACTAACTTTAGAGATAATTTCTGTTCTGAAATATTACAATTTAGGGAAGATGTTAAGGAAGGGTTCATCTTTAACTTTTTCTAGTACAGAGCAATAAGTAGCCTGTCAGAAAAAAAAATTAGATAAACCTCCTCATTTTTTCCAGCCCACCACTAAAACCATGGATTTTTACAATCACTGATTGGAAAAGCCATCTGTGCTATCTATACCTTTGTAGAATTCAATATTGATAGAACTCTATGTGACATACATGTAAGTGTTTCTCTGAGGTTGTTGTGGCTTGATAAAACCCATCACCCTAGTAGTTCAGTTTGGCTTTTACTTTTCTTTCTTTGTAAACCTGCTGGCTTTCCTGCCATAGTCTACAGCATTGCTGTAGATGGAACATCCTGAATTACTTTTCAGAAAACTACTTTAAATCGTGTCCCGAACTAATATTGTTTCTTTCTTTTTCTTTTTTCCCTTCTTCTCTTTAAAAATGAGAATCATACACAGTTCTTCAGAGTATTTATGTGTGTGTGTGTGTGTGTGTGTGTGTGTGTGTGTGTGTGTGTGTGTATGAATGGATGCACTCACAGAAAAACATATGAGCCCCTACATATGTTTCAAGGACCAGGCATTTTTCCTTCCAAGTTACAATTGCTAAGCAACCAGCTCCTCCTGCCTGCTGCTCTAGTAAAAAGTGTTCTTAAGAGAGCTACATGAAATTGTATTTCTCCTGAAAAACCCTTGTGGTCAATGTTGGAGGACTTCAGTCACAGACATTTTAAGAATCATTAATGGAACATTAACACTTTAACAATACTGTGGAGGTATCCCAAATAATAGTTCAAAAGGCTTACTTCAGCTGCCTCTTGGTATTTAACAGTTTTAAAACCACCTTGAGTGGTTCTAACTTTTATTAGCAGAGTAATCTATGGTTTTTGATACTTTGAATAGGATTGTCCTTTATTGTATATAGATATGTCTGAGTTTGTAATACAAACTCAATATCCTATTCAAAGACTCACTACAAAAATATGATTGTTACAGTAACATATTTCCCTATTTGCCTTGCCCTTTAAGGATTTTTCACTTTGTTAACTGTTCCAGCTGTTCATGGTCCTTCTCCAAAAAAAGACTAATCAATCACCACACAATGCCTGGAGATGCCTCAGAGCTTGGAAACTCCAGACTGACAAAACCAGATGTGTTTAGCAGAACCTCCTTGTAAATCTTTCAAATGATACAGGAAGAGGTAAATAAGTAGAAGAGTGACAAGAATATGAAGTCCCCCAGTTATTTTTTAAAATACAGGATCAATACCATCCATCTCAGGAATTTAGACTCAAAATATCAGCTCTTAAACTTTGTCATGTCTCTTGAGTTTTTTAATGAGACCTGCACTTAGACCCTACATCTGAAACAATACTTTTGCAAATTCATATTCCTTCAAGTGGTCCAATTGCAAATCCTCACTTATCCCTGCAGTATGTTCATGGATTCCTCCTGATCTCTCATAAAAGTCCTATTTAGTTGTTCAGTACAGGGTTTGTCAGGTCCTTAGCAGACCTGACCTGCTCAAGTGCTATGATTGATAATCTTTCTGAGCTTCTGCTGATAGAGCAATTTCCACACTACAGGTTTTCAACTGAATAATCTTTACATCCTAAACTTTTCAAATCAGAAGAATTTTTCTGTTAGCAACTCTTTGTGACAGGTAGATGATAACAAGTTACAGGAAAATGAACACTCTTGGTGTATGAACTAATGTGTCCTGTTCTACCACCACCACTGAGCCCTGCTGTGATGGAGAATAAGCCACTCAGTGACTGTGGGTGAAATATTTAATGTCTCCATGCAGCAGTTTCTCTGTATTTAAAAAGAGAATAAAGATTACTTGCACATTTTTGTACATTGTATTCAGAACTCTGGACCAGAATATGCTGTACGAGTAGGAGCGTTACATCCTCATCACTGCATGTGAAATGGATTCACCATCACTGCATTGTAGAGAGGAAAGACATTCCTAGCAGCAATTTCAAAGGAAGGCAGTGCATTTATTATGCTTTTAGGGTTTCCATTTGCCTGCTACCCAACCGATTTCCTAAATGCCACCATACTGTGATGTCCATGTCATCACCTATTATGTTAAAAAAAAAAAAAAAAAAAAAAAAGCTATACTTAACATTATTCATACTTTTAGCTGCAATTCAAAAACTACCTGACTGCTTCTTGAAAAGCTACTCTAGTGGCAGTAAGGAAATGGGAGGAAAGAAAAGAGATTATAGGCAACATGCAAGAGTTTTTTGTAAGTATGAACTCACAACATGATGCCTTTTATAAAAAATAATTTCAAAGTATGTTTTGTATTTGTTTTTGTGGTTAAAACAAAAATATATATGATTTTTTTTTTGTGTGTATTAAGTTTTCTCTCAACTTAGAAACTTATAAAATTACAGATTTTACACTATAGTATAGGACAGTACACTACAATAGTTGCAATAATTGTGTTTCATTGTATGGAGGGGAGGGGAGGGGAGGGACAGGTATCATCCTGAGGCCTCTGAGGATGTGTAGAGTAATTTGCTTTTTAAATAACACTTTCAGTAGATACAGGTAATCTTAACAATTTTGTCCAGTCATTTACCCATTATACTCAGCATATAGCATCATGCTTTCTGTTATCAATGGAAATTATTACCTGCAAGAATAAAAATGTCTTTTGACTCAGAAACAATTGCACCTGCTACTTATTTGTGAGAGGTATAGTGATAGCTAAGGCTTTGTCCTAAGAAAATATCAAAATCTATTGCTACAGTGACAGAGAAATGCAGGCATGAAAGAAAAGTGTTCAATAGCTGAAGAACTTGGTTACTTCTAAGCTAATGGAATTTACAAGAATTTATTAAACATTTCAAGTTTCTTTAATATTTAACCAATTTAAGCATTGATACTTACAGAATTTAAATTTTTACTAAAATGTTAACTAAATTTCCAATTAATTAATATGATTCTAATTGTGACTTTCTTAATGTGACTTCCTTAAGGCATCTTTTCACTCAATTACTGTAAAGCACAGTCTCTATCAAGTCTTCCCATTACTGAAATGCAAATATATGGTGCCCTTCAGATCAGGGAAAACAGCAAAAGCAAACTGTCCATAAACAATTCTACATTTTTTCTTTCTGAGGATTCTGAGGTTGCTAGCTACTGAGGTTATACATGTTGATCCACCACTGATGTGCAAAGTGGCAGCTGCTCAGGAGCACAGAGCAGAATTCCCTTTCTTACACTGCCAAGCAGAGAGTACTGCAGCCAACTTAAATTGCAAGTATGGCTAGAAAAACAGGAGGTGATAAAGACTCAGGGTGTCTTGGGAATAGCACTTTTAATCCTGTGAAAAGTGTTGTGGCATACTTAGTGACCCACATGCTTAAGGTGTCCATCACCTTCTTTCATCTAGAAGCATTACCTCCATCCAGTTGTTTGAACAGGTTTGTTTTTTTTGTGAGCTCAAAAGAAAAGCTGTGCCTTCTGTAAATTTAGAATGCATCTTGGCCTTTCTAGCTGCATAAATCCAGGAAATTCATCCAGAAACTCATGAAATTTATCTTGACTTTGGATGTAGAGTCACAACATATAAATTGGTTAGGGTAATACTGCTTTATGTTTGGAGTTACATTGGGACTTGTCTACATTAATGCAATTGTGAAACTTAACCCAAATTGACTAAAGTCGTGAATTCAGGAGTATCGTTAATTAAAGTAGATTAGTGGATTCACATCCTGAATAAATTAAATTAAACCAAATGCAAGCCCTCTTTGATTCTGAATGAGAGTGTCCAGGCAGGAGTTTAATATAGTTTAACTAATCAATTTTTAAAGTTAATTCTGATTGATCTTAATGGGTATCCATGAAAATGAGGCATGTGAAGGTGGATAACTGTATGTGTGGGTGAACTCATACAGAAACTCAAAGAAACATAATCAAATTAACAAAACACAACTTCGTTCATTTACATTTTCCATTTCAGGAAATATGCTGATTAAAAATTCAAAATTGTAGATGTGGCCAAGATAAAAGAGTTCCATGTTTCCAGCAAGATTAAGTTTGTAAAAATAATGAACTTTTTAGGTCAAACTGCATGCAGGAAAACTTTATTCACTTTTGCATGTGGATGAATTTCATTAAGCCTCCTGATCCCTTTAATAGATATGTCAGTCTACAGAGGCAACACAAATAATTGTCCATACAGAAAACCTTAAACAAAGTAGCATTGCAGACAATAAAATAAACCAAAAAAACTTGAACATCATACACCCACCTTTCCCTTCACAAAGCACAGCCTGTCCTCAGTGCTGCAGCGACACAAGCTGGGGAAAACCAAAGGGGATAAGGACTTGAGGTTTAAGGACAAAATAGATTGCAAGGCTCTTCACAGCTTGTTTACTTTTAATTTTCTATTTAATTTGCAATATGTATTCCCCTTATATCTTCTATTGCTAAAAAATGTTCTTCATTGTGCAAATTGTAAGTCATGTTTGCAGCCCAATTGGAAGGATGCTCACATTTCCTTGATACAAATGGTCCTTCATACTAATGTGGTTACATACACAAAATTTGTTATTGCACTTTCTACTTTATGAATAATATTAATCATTATTCATGATAATAATTACCTATTTGTTCAGAAAACTTCTTCAGTTGAAAAAAATTACTGGGGAGGCAAACTTTATATGCTGCACAGTTAAACTAGTCATAATGTGTGGGGTTTAGAATGGAATGAATGATTTCTATTTTTATAATATTTTCTGCTAATCTTCAATTCATTATTCTTCTCTGAATCAACACCTTGCAGCAATGAAACAATGCACACAAGAAATTTATTCTAAATGCTTGCAAATTTGAGCAAAAAATACGGGCCATTTAATATAAAAATGGAATATCATCATATGCAAATTGATAAACTACTGAAAATAGAGTGTGTGAAAGAAGGAACTCTGATTCTTAGGCAGAATGTTAATAGGCTGAACATCTAGATCACTTAATCATTAAAAAAACCAGTAATATGTGATGTGGAAAATTTAACACTCAGTAGTGTGAACAATGGGAAAGGTCAGATATCTAATTACTGAGTTTATCATTGCCTGGAAAGATTTGTAGGAACTGTAATGGTAAAATCTGTTTTTATATTGATTTTATGACTGGTCCCAGTTTTTCTTTCTGTATTTTCCAAGTTAGATCATACTTAGAATTCTTAAGAAAATTGTAATCTCACATTTTAGGGCTAAGATGTCAGATAAAAGCAAGAAATTTGTTAATACTTTCCTTTTTAACAGAATCTGATAGCATAGAAATCAATTTCTAGCTTTTAGCCTCTTCAGTACATTTGTTTTAGAATTATATTAAATGAACTTTATAAGAGAAATACTAAGCTCAGTTTCACCTGTTAATTTAGAATACTGAAATTTTAACCATATTTCTATAAAATTTCTTGAAAATCCGACTCTAAGGTTATGTTTCAACTCTGTATATTGGAAAAATTGCCATCTTCTATCTCTTGAAATAATGTCTGGGTTGCATCCTGTCCCATGCAGGCAAGACTGGATGATGTGCAATCTATTCCCTCTTTGCCCTGATTTCTGTGGAAAGGACATGGAGACAATGGTCCACATTTCATGGAAGAGCTCAAATTTTGTGACAACAGATCTGTATTTGCTGTATAATTCAAGAAACCCTTTCTGCCCTTAGAAGATGACTTTTAGGATTTTTTTTGGTCAGACTGTTTCCAAAGCACTGGGAGACTGGGATCTTTATCTATGAACTGGTCAGGATCCTTCTTGTACAAGGTCTGGGGAGTATTCTTTAGGGAGAAAGGCATAATAGTTTGCATGCTAATTTTTCAGTCAGTAGGAAATATTGAATACAGAGTACAGAGGCACATTTTAGTGCCTTCTGCTCTTTGAGGGTCTTCAGTATAGAACTTGTGAAGGGGGAAATACTCTGTGTTGTTGAGTTGTCTGTATTTAGACACCTAAGCTATTTATTTTAAAAATGGAATAGACATTGGATCTCCATTCTAAACCTCAGTGGGAATTTAGTTCTGCTTTTCTGTAGACCCCTGTGCCCCTGCTACCATCTGAAAGCTTCTTGGTGCATTGCAGTAACCCAGACTGTGGGACCCCTGTGCTCTTCCCTCTGCACTGCAAGAGGCTGAATGCCATGCCTGCCCCCTCCTTGTTCTGAGCTGGGGGGTCTAACACAGCTGAGATGGGTGATGAGCTTTTCAAAAGGCAAGAATGCAATGTGTGGTGTGCCAAAGCCCAAGAAATGTGACATCCAAGTTTTAGAGTTATCACGTTAGGAGTCAGTTTTGGAGACTGCAAATGGATTTTATCCAAGAGGTTTAATACAATCTGGGCTTAAATACGTTAAAAACTCTAAATGTTCTACGTGTTGAACTTTTTGGCAAGTGCTTCACTTGAAGAAAAAATAAATATTTTTGAAATATCTGCAGTATTCTTAAGAGTCATTTAATGTGATGTCATCTCATATAAAATATGGGTTTGTGTACGGTGTTCTATCTCATTAAAGAACGGTTAAAACAAGGACAGCAGCTATTTATTTTTTGATGCTTTAAGCATATTAGGAAAGGTTAAGCACTAAAATTATATTGGTCAGTGTGACATAGAAGAATTATTTTTCCCCTTTGCCCTATTTCCATTTCTGCAAAGAGAAATGAAATGAAAGTTTGTAAGAGAGATTGTGTCAAATCGGCCAAAATTATATCAAGTCTTGATGGCATATGGAGCCAGAAATTTTCCTAAACATGGAAACAAAGGATTCCTTAGAGGTCACAGAGCACTAGGCTGAAATGAAGGCATTGCAGCTAATATCCTGTGTGCTTTGATAGGTGAGGACAATGTAATGGCCCCTGTGAGACAATCATTAGGCAAAACCATTTGAAGCAGTTTTCTGGTTGCTCTGTCTTACAAAACAAATTAGACTGCAGCTGCCAAAGGGATTTAGACAATACAAATATCATCACATTTTTCCCTGTTTTTCTCTTTTAGTTCTGACAAAAAAGTGTGCAGATGTACTCAGAAATCTGTCCAGTAGTAATTAAATTAGCATGGTAATTGGACTATAACTTCATTTATTCAAGCAAATGAAGACTAATCCATTTTTTTTAACCATTTTGTTTGTTTGTTTTTTCAGCAAATAGAACAACTTATTTTGTATCAGATTTAGGTGACTTTTTTTTTTAGGTGCCAGATTTTTCAATAGGTGAGAAATTTTCTTGAGTCTAAAAGGTTATATCATTGTATATGAACACGAGGTCTTGTCCCTTCAGTGATGTAACATATTTAAGAAATATATAATAAGCAAGCCCAAATATGGGGGTTAATTTCATTGAATATAATTTGGAATGGCCTTGGGGTACTATTTCCTTTTTGCATTTAATATTATTTATCAAGTGAGAAAAAGAAAAAAAGTAGGGAGGATGGTGACATCTTTAAATCTTTAATATCAAAATTAGATGTACATTTTTCTCAATTTTAATGTTGCATATTTGGACTAATCTTACAAGTCATGGGTTTCTGAACTGATTTCCTCCTCAATATTGTTAGTATATAATTAGCTATGAGGATAAATATTGGGGTTTTATTCTCAACTGTCATGTATAATGCATACATGCACATGTACACACACACACACACACACACACACACACACACACACATACAAACACATGTATTTCAACTACAGTTGAATAAAAACAGTTTTTAAATTTTGCATTGTCACCCTCAACACCTGAAGGACAAAAAAGAAATCTGATCTATCTGTGAACATTTTAGGGGTTGCTTGACTGCAGGGTTGTTTTTCACTAAAGTTTGTATTTTGATACATGCATATGCTGTGAAATTCAAACATCTTCAAACTGCAAATACAGAAGTCTTGCACATACAATGCAAACACTTGAACTTGCAAAAATACCAGAAATGACAGGAAGAGCTACAGGGTAAAATTTATTTGACAAAGCTGAAGAGATTCATGTGTTGTGGAAGAGTGTAATTCATGGGAAGCATGTTCTGTGGTTGGAGAAATGAAGACTGATTTCACCTCAACACCATAACACAGTTTGATTGTCAGCTGGAAGGACAGAATAGATAAAACTTGTGGGATATTAATGTTGAAACAGAGGTGGACATTTAGTCTGAGGTCTGTGATTATCTGTAGTGTAAACAAAGATATAGCCTTGCCCTTTTGAAAAGGTCAGGTGCCACATTTCCTAAGATGCTGGGCAAACTTGCAGAGCAAGAAAGGGCAAAGAAGAGGTGTTCAGAGGGAATGTGGGATGCTCAACAAGAAATGGTATGTCAGCGTGGTTAAAATAGGAGAAACAGGCATAAACACAGTCATCTCATGATAAGCACTTTTGGTACTCCGTGTCTCAAGAAGTGGGAGATGGATTTCCTCTATCATCCAAAACAGAAGAACAGAATTCTTTTCAGGATTTTAACTTCATAATGCCCCAATCCCAGAGGTATAGGCCACCTGGCAAAGGATAAACAATTAAGCACACAATGCCTATTCTCACCCCTGGTTTCCTGCTTGTAGGAAGTTCTTTTAGTGCAAATAGGATATGTCACTTTGCCATTTGTCAGAGATTTTTGTAATTTTTAAAGTGAAATAATGACTAGACTAAATCCAGGTTAATGTTCCCCCAACATACACACACACTCACATCAGTAAATCCCTACTGATCACTCCCATTTTATGTGTATTTAAGTTGGTACTAAATGAGTGGGAACTGTGAGATTTAGAAGCCACTAAACTGCTGTTTCTGTGAGCAGGAAATGAGCCAGTGCTGTGGTTTAAACTCAGTCAGAACAAAGCCCCAGTCACTACTTGGGGACTCCCCCCAGTGTTGTGGGGGAGAGAATGAGAAGAGTAAAAGTGAGGAAATGTTGTTTGAGATAAAGACATTTTAATAGGCAAAGCAAAAACCATGTAGGCAAGAAAACAAAAATGAGGAACTCGTTCACTGATTGTGATGTCCAGGCAGGTATTCAGCCATTCCCAGGAAAGTTTGGCTCCATCTCATGGAATGAATGGGACATCCATTGGGAAGACACCATCACTCTGAATGTCCCCCAGTTCCTTTTTCTTCCCCCAACTCTATATGCTGACCATGATGCCAAATGGTTTGGAATATCCTTTTGGTCAGCTTAGTTTAGCCAGTCCATCTGTGTCCCCTCCCAAATTCTTGTGCACCCCCAATTCCTTTGCTGACAGGGTAGGGAGAGAGGCAGAAAAGGTCTTGACATTGTGGAAGAACTGTTCAGCAACAGCTCAGACATCCCTGTGTTATTAACACTATTTTCAGCACAAATCCAAACTGTAGCCCTGCTCTAGCCACTATGAAGAATATTAACTGTATCTCAGCCAAAACTAGCCAACATCAGAGGAAATAATTTTTCTACATGCCTTAAAGAGATAAATACACTTTTATGTATTTTACCAAGCAGAAAGAAATTTAAATCCAGACTTACAATTTTGTTGAACTGAGGTAAGTATGTATGTGTGTGTGTGTGTGTGTGTTTACATAGATACATGTCTTTTATGACCAGTGAAAGCTCTTAATCTCACTTAGAGTCCTATCATATTCCCTTAAGTTCTATCAAGGATTATTGAAAACAAAACAACTGTGGAATTGTAGTATATTTTTCCCTCATTGTAAAGAACTGAGACTGCAAGATGTGAATTTCTACTGTAATTTTTTTCCCTAATTAATTTATTAATGAATCTGGTTTTCTGTTTAATTTGATGAAATTAGAGGAAACCAAATAATTAGTGTTAATAATAATGTAGTTTCTATAGTTTAAAACTGATCAATCTTGTCTAATAAGGACAGGCACCAGGATAATTCAGTCAATGATTCAGAAAGGTTCAGACCATGCTGGCATGCTGGGTAAGAGAGGAACACTCAAGAAGTGTCAGAAGGTGACCAGGTGACAGATTTGTTTTCCAGGTGCTGTTGCTGGCACTGCACCACTGTTTTTACCTTGTTCTTAGGCTGTGGAACCATGTGCACTCTGCAAGGCAAAGGGCAGGAGTGATCAAGAGCTCATATGGATCAAAGTGATTGAAAGAGAAAGGAAGGTTAAGTCTGAGCTTAGAGAATCTGTTTTACTCCATTTCAGTGTTTGCTGAGAACAACAACTGCCTGAAGCCATACTCTGTGAGGTTAGCTGAGCCTTTTCAGCAGTGCCATGCTCCCAGAAATTTTCAGTACTGCCTGGCTAAAAGTTATATGTGACCATTGTATTAAAATGTAGTTTCAGTCTTTTTTTTTCCCCACTGGGGGAAAAAGACAATGAGGATGCTGGGTCTACTTCACTCTGCCATGACCTCTAGAACCACAAGCTTTTGTAATAAAAATACCTTTCCAAGAGCCTTATATCTAAAAACTTTGTATTGCTACTCTAGAAAAACCCAGGGACAACATATGCAATTCAGGATTGCATTTTAAAACATTTTCAATTATTTTAGGTGTATCAGACACATAAAAGTTTTAGCTGTATGCATTTTAAAATATGTTGCACAAGTCAAAATATTTCATCGGATCTTGATTAATAATTGAATGGAGCCCAGCATTTTTCTGTTATCAGTGGGGTTTATTTTTTACTTTTATTCACTATCTTGCAGTCCAGTAGTTTTTTTCTTTTTTCTGTTTTGTAAATGTCCTGATAAGATTTTAAATGCCTTTTTGTTTCTCAATATTTTTTGAAAAGGATAGATGTCTATAGTAGTATTTCCTTATAAGTAGTTCTGAAAAAGTTTCAGAAAGACAAAAATGTTAAACTTCAGTGTTAGGTCCAGGCCTGGGACTTACTTTGGGACCATCCCACATCTCTTATGACCATTAGTAATCACAAAATAAATCACTATTGCCCATCAGAATAAAGAAAAATAATGCATCCAAAGATACAACAGAGCAAAGGAAAAGACTTTAAAAAACAAAACCAAAACCAAAACAAAAAGAAAACAAAATCCTTTTTGACTCACAGAGAAGAACACAAAATGTCAAATGGAAAAGATTATATTATAACCCTCACATGCTGAAATTCCCTATAAGGCCAACTGTGCTATTTACTGAATAAGCTGATCATTATTTCCAATCTGCATTCGACATGAAACACAAGTAGCATGACATTGATTTGCTTTTTAGGATGATTTATATTTTTCCGTCAGGTACCTTAGATTTAAGAATTCACTATTTTGCTGTGACATACTCTGATTTGATGACTTTGAGATACTAACATAACATTCTTAATTTTTCCCATGGTGAGTTGAAACGAGTTATTAAGGAAAAAAATAAAAGAAAAAATCCAGTTAGTCTCTATAGTAAATACCCTTATATGAAGTTACAGGTGGCTTGTAAGTTCATATGCTGTGATTTTTTCATTCTGTATTTCATAAAAGCTTCTACATCTTGCAGTGAAGACTAAAAGTAAATTCACCTAAATACAAGTGAGTGCAGGCCTTTCCTGCTAGTTTAAATATACATTATTTCTTCCTGTATTTTATGCCAAAATCTTCTCAAAGAGTATGCTGTCTAAGGAACAAGCTGAGAGTAAAAATTAGTGCATTCCACTACCAAGAAGAAAAATAGCTGATAAGAAACTAGGTATTTTTGAGTTCTAGAGTGGTCTCTTGGGTCTTGTTGAATTTTGAAAAATACCTCAGATGCACAAAGGTGATTTTTGAAGATAGTGAAGATATTAGACTCCTTGTAAGGATTCTAAAAAAACCCACATTGCCTCAGTGAGAGTTCTTGGGCTGAAAATAAGCTAGAAATTGCCATTTAGAGCAGAATTCTCATTAATAGTGAGACCACAAATATCTTCTGGCTCTTTCAATTGAAATCCAATGAATTTTCAGTGGAAAATACATTCTTCTTTCATAACAGGCTATAGTACATTTGAAATGCCTCTCAGAAGGAACCTCTTGTTAAGACTGATCACATTTATGTCATATGTAAAGTGCATCTGCAAGAAAAAAGAAAAAAGAGAGAAAACAACAGCAATAACTGTTGAAATTAGCAGCTTATACTTTTCTATTTCTTCATATTTCTGTTTTCCATTTACATGAGTTTAAATATGATATTTAAGTGGAACATAGATACATAGCCTGGAAGTAGATTTTTTTTTTTAATATCAAAGTTGCAGTAAAGTCTAGGAATCCATGATGGAAAGTTGGATGCTTCCTCTTTGAACCATGTTTTCTTCTTTCAACTTTCTGAGCATAGATCTGCTCTTTGTCTTCCTCCATAATCTGAAAGCCATTGCCATTTCATAGAAGTTCAAAATAGTGGGGAAAACAGTGTTACAAATTAACAGGGCAGGGAAGAGATCATTGAATGACAGATATATAGAAATTTTTCAAGTGAATTTTTCTTTGGATAAGAGATGTTAGTGATTCAAACAACAATTTTTAATTTAACTTACTCAATTAAAATCACAATTTTTTAAGTCCAAAAGTTATGAAAATTAGAACTTTTTTTTCAGAATGAAAGGTTAATTGTACTCCACATCACCTTTGACTTGGCAGCATAGTTACTGCATGCTTGAAGAAAGAGAAGTAAAAGGATAATTATTCATGTCAAGTAATTTTGAACTCAAGTGTCATACAACTTTAAATTGCTAAATTAATTTTTTTGTTGCAGTTTGCAATAGCTGATCTTAGAAAAGCTAAGAAGAGAAAATAACAGGTCAAATCATTATGAGCAATCTCTGTGGTCAGAACATTAAAAAATAGCTAATATAACATATTTTTTTAATCTGCATAAATTTCTATAAAACTTGATGGTGTTTACCAAAACATTTTGAAAAATCACATTTGTCAGAAAAGTTTGGATTAAATTCTGTATGTTAAGGTTTTTCTTTTGTTCATATAAGAAAAATGCTGTGTTCAAGCAAGTTTGTCACAATGAATCATGCTAAAATTGGGTTCATGTGTTCTGAGAATGTTGTTACTGGTATATTACACCCAAGTAAGCTAAAGAACCCACAAGGTTTTAGCTTATCAAGCAGCCTTTGACTTATCATTGAATGCTTACAATATATTTCTTAGGGAAAAAACCTTCCAGGAGAAAGTAGAAGACACATACAGTGACTCATATTTGGGTAAAATACATTCTCTACCCTGTATATTTGCTTTTGGTGTGTTCTATTCTTGCTTTACCAGACAAGTCTGAAATACCTGTTGACTCTCCTGCAAGACTGCAGTGGTGGTCTCAGAGAAGTGACTCCCCTTAAGTGTTTCTTTGGCAAGGTCATAAAAGGATTCAAAAGTGCTTGCAAGTATGTGGAATATACATTTTTAAGGGAAAAAATAGAACTTTTATCTATATCTGTATGATCTATAACTTCAATATATATCTATCACTCCCTAAAGTTATCCTCCATTGGTTCTTTGACAGTGACATTCTAGGAATTTGAACCATTAGGAGATTACAAAAGGATGGCAGATTAAAAAGGAGAATCACATTTGAACTCTTCAAAATCATACCACAACATGAAAATATCAATGTTCAAGAATCTCATAGAAACAGAAATGCCTTGTTATTATCCCTGATACATCAATTCCCTTCTCTGCTCTCTTTTAAACCCCCTCTAGCTGCTCTTCTGCAGCATAGCTGGTCCTTCATTCAGCTCTGCAGGTGTTTGCCAGTGTTTGAAATCATTCTCATCCACATATATATGACAAGAGCCCTTTTTACTTACAAAACAAAAGCAATTCCTGCTTCTTACCATCATGTTAGAAAGAAAATATTATCAAGGAACTGGGAGCTGGTTTTTTTCCTTTTTTCCTGGATTATGAGCATTTTGAGATACTGTTATTTCCCACTTCTTCTCATTCCATATAACACAATCCAAGATTGCATTTTCTCAGGTGCACCTGAGGACTATGTTTAGTAGTTTACTTGGTTTCAAGGGAGGGTATCACAACTATTCATCTTGATCATGTAATCATGTGCTCTTCAGCACCCTCCAAAAATATGGATCTCTTGCCATATGAAGAAATAGTAATACTAGCTTCACAATGTTCCTCTTTAATCACTTCTGCAACACTTTGTGAATTAAAAACCTTTTAAAGGTCTGTCATTTTAATAATTACTGTAAAATACTCTGTAAAATGCTGTTGACACAATTGAAATTGCTCAGTCATGTCTTGCCCACTTATAGGGCAAGAAGGTATTACATTTAAACTTCTAAAAACCAGAATATGAAATATTAAGTCAAACCACAGGTTTATTCTGTGAGACTTGATATATGATTTGACATCTTCCCTCACTATTAGTATTGCTCAATTACTTATGTTCTTTTCTGCACACTATGGAAATACCTTCATGGTCACACAGCTTCACTATTCTCTCCTTCCCTAGGCACTGTTGGTTCCTCTGAGAGCATGGGGGTTAGAGAAAACACTGTTCCATCCCCTGTGTCCTCTGGAAGTGATACTGGGAACAAGAAGAGGTTCAAAGGCTCACAAGCTTCCAGTTGATGGCAGCTTCTTCATCTCTTTTTGGGAATCCAGGCTGTCAGAAAGTGGTAAATTTAACACATAAAAGCAGTAATAATTCAACAGCCTCTGCTAAGGGATAGCATGAACTAGTTGTGTTTTCTGGCTTGAAAAACTTATGAGGAAATGTGGAAAATATACAAGGAAATACAAGGAAAAGGCAGTTTTGTTTAGTAACATGTATTATAAATGTTATTACTCAGAGGTGCAATCACACTGATTGATGGGCTTGCTAGAGACAGAATTCAAGAGCTTCTGATGCAGTTGGAATAAACATATATTAGGGAACTATATGTGGCCTATTTTGCTTCTTGCTTCTTTAGATATAAGGGTCTTGCCTTGTAGATTGATATTTTTCATGATTTAGTGAGCACTGAAAAAGGTATAAATTCTGTGTGTGTCTGTGTGTGTTCAGAAGACAAAAACCCAGAAGCAAGAGTGTTAACATTAAGTTTGAGTAAGCCAACTGCACTCAGGAACAAGCCTGAATTTTAGAATTTTGTCCTAAAATGGTCATGAAAAATGTACTGGACTTACTCATCAGTGTGTCAGATGAGTGTTCAGATTTAAGTAAGTAGGGGTGTTCTCTGCAGAGTTCTACTCAAGAAATATTAGGCAAATTAAACAGAAATTTCATCTTGCCTTGCTATAAACTTTTCATTTTAGAAAGAGATGGTACAAAAAGAATCAGTGGATAACCTCAAATTCATGGCAGTTTTTTGATGGAGGTGGAGTGTAATAAAAATATTTTCATTTTATTACTATTATTGTTGCATCATTATACAATGTCTTAAAAATAGGTTAAGTGAAATCTGGTCATTTTTCATACTTCAATATCTACTATTTTTGTACTAACTTTTTGAAAACCTTCACCGGATAAAAATTTATATATACGTTTTGGAAAGGAAAATATTTGAAAGGATCAGATCACTGCCAGTGTGTGTTATATTTTAAAACAGTTACTCAATACCTTTTTTGGAGAGTGGACAAATATAGGTACTGACATTTCTTCAGCACAAAGTTATGTTTGCTTGTCATTAACATATATGAACTGCCACAATACTTCATTGCTTACCTGCCAATTTTGGCAGCAGGGATGCAGAGTAATCTTTATCCAAGACCATCTTAGGGTGGAAAATTTCTCATTTGTCAAAATACATCTTCTCTCAGTTCCACTCTATCTGTCAGCTTGCAGCTGTAGACTTATACTTGAGTTCTGCCCTAAGGTTCTGTGCACTTTCCCTCACTTTCTTTCTTTCTTATGAGTAATGTACCAAAAACTATTTTGGTGAAGACTGCTTTTTGCTTGTCACAACACAAACTAGAGTGAGGTCTTTTAGAAGGATACTGATTTTTATAAACACAGTTTACAAAATTCTCCATCTTCGTGACTAAAATCAGGGGCACTGACACTTCTTCATCACTATTCTTAGTATATCTGAGAAAACCTCCCAGATTTTACATAGAACACTATGATTTTATACAAGAAAAAGCACCAGTACTCCTACTGTAAGTGAACTAAGAGAAGTTGTGGAAGAATAGACCAAGAATCTTTTATCTCACAAATCTAAAATTTAAAATATTGGTTTGTAATAGTGACTTTTACACATAGTCTGTGTGTGTCTGTGAGCACATATAAAAATTTCTCCACAAAGTTATCTAAAGAAAAGAAGAAAGGAAACAGTATCAACACCATGCTTTGAAAGAGTAGAATTTAAGTTGCTATCTTTACTCTTAGGGTTGATTTTTTTTTTTTTTTCAGATCAACATAGAGGTCTCCATCTTTCATCCTGTGCTAAAAGAATTCACATTTCTTATATTTTTCTCTAGTGTATTTGCAGGCTTTATCTTATATTTATTTTTCTTTTGTTGTTGTTGTTATTGTTGTTGAAATTCATCAAATCTTAATGGGTCCACGTGAACCCAAGAAATAATGTTTCTCAGATGTGTGATCCTGACCTTACAGAATGCAAAAGACTTCCTTCATCTAAGAAATTCCTTTAATAGGGATTTTATTGAAGTTTCTTTTTGTTTTTCCTTCAGAGTATCTCAGCAAATGACTGTTCCAGCACCTTGTATGAAATACAAGGCTTATGAGTAGGAATGCATAGAAATTGTGATGTCATGAAGAGAATCCTAGATGTTCATTTTCCCATAAGCTTTACAGAAAGGCATCAATGGGATGAATCCCCTTGGTTTTCACAGAGCAACAACTTTTATTGCCCATGGTGTAAGAGAAAGAAGCAATAGCAGCAGTTCCTGTCAAAGGAGTTTTCAGACACTCTTTTGATCATCTGCTGTCATTTCCCTTCCTTGTATCTAGCTCTGTCCCACTAGACCATATCACTTGTCTCTTTTATTTGTCTCCATCTCCTCTCCCAGGTTTTCCACCACAGTGGCAGAAAATGTATGCAGTGCAAGGAACTTCATTCCAACTTTCACCTCCATCTCAACTCTTAATATTCTGTGGCTGGTGTGATCTGTGGGGAGATCTGCTTGGTTTGGGTTCACAGCCCCCTCAGCCTCCAGTCCCCCTATATACTCTCCACAGGCACACAAAAAGAACCTAAAAATCCTCTGCTAAGCCCTCATAAGCTTCTGTTTGATTCTGTGGGAAGCATGTTTTCATTATTCTGTTGTCTTTTCTTCTCTCTCCAAGTTAATTAAAGTTAATTGATTAATTGGTACTCTGCTATAGCAACTACCCAGCTGGAAAAGCACCAATCTGCAGAGTGATCATATGTGTAGAGCATGTCTAATTTGTTATCTTATGTGAAAAGGCCAAAACTCTTTTTAAATTAGCTTTAACAATGTGTGTTTTCCAGGAGAAGCAGTTAAGATAAGAGCACAACATAAGTACTCACATGTTCTACCCAGCTTTCTGCAGCAGAGGCACTTGAAATCAGATGCACAGATGTAGCTTTGTTTCCAGCCAGGCAACTTCAGGAATCCATCTTGTGTTAAAATGTATTTTTTTCTGGCTTCTTTCATTTCATATTGACACCAGTACACCTGGCACTCTCTGATGGATAAAAAATCAGCACATTAGGGGGAAAATACCCCAACTTCCTTTAATAATGTTCTGGCAATGAGAGCTGGGTACTTCCATAAGCCAATGGTGGCAATTGAAATTACATGTTTAGAGCTCTACTTTCAGTCCTGCTTGCCTGCTACAATCAAACCTATTCCTCTTTGAAGAGGAGTTTGGAGAGTGGATTTGTAAAAACTGGGGCATTTGTTTCAGTTCATGGCATTTGCAAGTATCTGTAGAGTCCACTGCTCCAGTGACTCATTCTGGAACATGCACATTATCAGTCATCCTTATGCACTATATAAGAAAATTTTAAATTGGTCCAAAAAAATGTTAAAAAATGATAAATCTACTGAAAGTGTTGGTTTGATTTGAAATGTTTCCTTATAATTTCATTTTGTAATCAGCTTCAAAATTTTCCATTCTTCTTCTGATTCAAAAATTTGAAAATGCAAATTCCAAGTTATATTTTGCCTAGACAAAAAGTAATTTTCTTGCTGATTGCTTTATTTGAGAAATTGAGTTAAGCAAAAAAGATTACAAAATATCTTCTGGTCATTGCAGTTTCTGTAGAAAGGATTTACTCTTGTTCAGAATCTGGTAGCAAGATACACATTCACCTCTGTATAGTTATTCCAGTATCTGTCAGAGGGTTAGGATAAACCTAAGTTCAATGATTTTCTCTGAAACTGCTCACTAATGGATTTGGTTTCTGCAGAATAACTTGGTTTTGTGCCAAAGGTGAGCTAGAAAATTAAGTTTTGAAAGCATGTTTTCCTTATTTTCCCAGAAAATGGAGTAGAGTATATGGGGTGTCTCTGTAACTTACAGGAATGAGAATTTATGAAAATTAAGGTAAAATGTCAATTTATTAATTATTTATTTTAATAGACTATAGATTCACTTGCAATCTCTTTCTAAATTCACAAATTTGTTCCCAAATATGTTTATGTGTATTCCAAGGTGCAGTGTCATACCTAAACTTACCCAATACCTACATAATATCTAATGTATTAGGCAGGCTGAGTTGTGAAGAGATTACTTCTCTATTAAACACAGAAATTTCACTCCACCTTATGCTAATGTAATGGTTTTGTGGTTAAAATTGTTTATTAACACATTTTTCCTTATTTTATTTTAGGATTTTCTCTAAAGCTTAAAAAGAATATTCAGATTCAAAGGCATATGTCACATTTGAGCAAATAATTATTAGTACTTTTATCAGATAAGTCCATCACTGGAAAAAAATTAACCTTATCCTTTTGAACAGTGAACATTAACATTAAGGAGTTTATATTTTTCAAGGCTTTTTAGAGATACTTAGGAACTTACAAAACTTTTCAGGAAAATGAAATTTTTCCAGCCCAGAAAGGTCAAACCTCACTTTTAACATAAATAAGGCTTCTGTCATCATCAAATGATAAGATAGATTTGCATACAGATTAAATTTAAAATGATTGCAGTTTATTTATTTAAAGGAAAGTGACAGCAATTAAAATAAAATACAAAAAGACATCACTGAAAAGAAAAATCAATATTCCTCCTGTTTGCAGAATCTAATGTGAAAATCATCATTTAGAAAAGAGTATGTGCATTTGGTAGGAAAGAAATCACTATCAATTACACATCACCAACAAAATCAGGTAAACCACATAATTAAAATAAATTATATTTCTCTAAAAAATAAATAAAACATTTCTAAACCTCGATAGAAATCATTAAAACTTTGCTCAAGCAATATCTTCTTCGGTTGTTTGGGTTATATAATTTCATATTTGGATGGACAGAGTTACATTATATTTATTAAACCTATACAATTTTGTTCAGGTATATTTTTCACTGGAGACAGAAAAATCTACTTTCCCTAAACAACTTTATAAATTGTTGGTGGTTCCTGGAACAAGAAACAAAAAAGGGACTTTGAAAAATGTCTATTGTCATTAATTGTTTTGCTAGGTTTTATAGAAAACTGTAGCATGTGGAATAATAAGATGTTAAAGATTTGTTATAAATAAGAGCATCAAGATTCATTGATTTGGGAAGATAACAGCTGGAAAAGCACAAATAATAACTTTAGTAGACATTGACTTAACATGATTTATTCTGACATGGATCCATCATTGTCTGTAAACATGAATATCAAAGAAACATGCACAGCTCAATAATGAGTGTGTGAAGGGTGTGGACCCTGCATGCAACTGGCTTTTTAGTTGTGTTAACAGTCATTGTTCATCATCAGCTGAATGAATGGAAAGTGAATAATCTGTATTATTACTACAGTGCTGCCAGCAGTTCAAGGTAGGGAAATAAAGAAACAAAGGGCAGCAGCCTCCCTGGCTGTTTTTCTCCACCTCTTTATAAAGATCAGATTTGGGAGACTTTCTTGCAGGGGAGATGAACCTCACTCAGTGGCCCTGTGTGCTTCATAAGAAGGACATGTAATATTCTGTTATTATATTTTAATATAATTGTATGCATGTAACATTATTTCATGTAATATTCTGTTCTGTGGCTGGATCCACATAATTATGTGACATCAAACTCATATGGGAGGCTGCCATTTAGTTGCTGTTCATATGCTACAAGCCCATAAGGCATGGAAGGAATTATTAACAAAAGAAGACTTAATTTTGCTGCATTTTCCACCTCAGGAAAGATGGAGCTTCATGTGTTATCCCCTGGATGCACCCATGATGGTTGACATTGGTGGTCTAGTTTTTGTGGACAAAATGTTGACTAAAGAACAAAATCTGCTGGTATGACTGACAGAATTAAATAGAACAGATCCTTGGAGCAATTGTGGACTTCAATGTAATTCTGTGTTACTACAGGAATTTTAAAATAAATGTCATCTTTAAGAGACCATGTCTAATCAATTCCTTACAAACTCACCAGGGTAACAAAAGATGCCTATGAGTAAGAATATTGTATGGAATATCTAGCATCAGTTGAAAAGTCACTGAATAACTTCTTCTAGAACATCATTATTTCATATTTAATATGTAAATAATGACATAAACCAATGATAAATATTTTATTAAGGTATAATGCCTGTTTTGTAGTGGATGTCCATAGATGGTATAAAAGGTTAGGGTTTTTAAACTATGTTTTAAATAAAAGAGTTGTGAAGTCACAGACAAAGTCTGCCAACTAACATTCCCCTATTTAGTGAGTTAATCTTGTATAAGGGCTGCAAGGGAGCAATTCTGTAATGTAAATATTTAGCATTGTGTTAGACACTCCACAGTGCTTTTTCTGCTCTCCAGTTGCCTGCCCAGAAGGTGAAATACTCCTTCTGTGATCCATGCCTACCAAATACCTCAGGAAATTGGAACAGCATCAAACATGCCTAATCTGTGTGAGCAGCTGAACCCCTCCATCAGATTCAGCCTTGTGTCTGTGATAACAAGATATTTACTGTGGATGGATTATAGGACCATATTTTGCTTTATTTTGGACAATAAAATGCTGGTAAATAATGACCTTTGGTTGCTTGTGTTTCAGGTAAACCTAATTTAAAAGGTCAAAAGTAAGTAGTACTCATTACTACTGAGTGATCATTTTGATCACACATATTAAAGAGTGGATGAAAGACAGAAGAAAGGCTACATTTTACAGCAGGAGAATAAATATATATATATATTCTGAAAAGGATTTTAGACTGAGTAATGAAAGAAAATTAGTCCTTTAATTCAAAGACTAGTCAATTTAAGGCCAATTTGAAATGCATATACAGTCACTGAAATTAAGATAATTGGATAGCTGCATTTTTCAGATGAAGTGAAATAGGGTGAGCAAATAACTCTCATTAAAGCTTAGCAACTGGGCACTTTGGAAAACAGCCCAGTATCTAACTATGTTGTAGTCATCTAAGTCTATGCAAAAAAATGACCTTCAGATCTCAGGCATCTTTCAACTTATTTTAAATCATTACAAGGAACAGCACACTAAATGGGCACCTAATGCATTTCTCTTGCTTTTTATATTGAAGTGTGCTTTTTAAAAAAATTCTTTAAAAACATGAGTATCAATTTTATGAGTTAGAAAATCATGAGCAAATAACTGTCTGGTCCAGAGAGTGCACATCCTTAAAATCATACTGACTTTACAAATGGAGGAAAGCTTTCTTTCATGCAATCCAAACACAGCAGCTCACCCCTGATGCCAAGCTGAACTATGGACTGATTGCCAAATAATTTTGTAAATCATGGTCTGAACTATTTCCTGCACTGACAAGTCTTAGAATCACTCAGAAGAGAAGAGACCACAGAATTTTCTAACATGACCTTTGCTCAGCCAGAAGTTCCAGATAATACTGAATTCAAATCAAGTCACTTAGGGCTTTGTTGTGTCAGGTCTTGGAAAACCTTCAAGAATGAATATTCCACAGCCCCTCTGGTTGACCTGAATCATTGCTTAATTATCTTCAGAGGGAAATTTTTAAACTTAAATGTGGCTGAAATTTCCCCTGTTTCAGTTTATCACATTTAAATGTGATGTAAAATAATAAGACTTCATTTCCTTGATTGTTTTATGAATATAAATAATATTTGAAAAAGTAGGGGTTTGTTGTTTGTTTGTTTGTTTGTTTTTCTTTGTTTATTTTTCTTTATTTTTTAACTTTCTGTTCATTATCTCTTAAGTAAAATGTGTCTGTTTTCCCATCTTTGAATGACAGGAAAATGAGGTTTAGGAGGAATAAATGTCATTTATTAATATTTTTCATCACTGGATTTTTTCAGCATCCACTTCCTACAAAAAAAATACCCAATGCAAAACTGTAACAGAAACTGAGCTTTCCCTGAAATATCTGGGTATGCAAAAAATTGGTGTGTTTTTGTCATATATTATATTACAACTTTTCCATCAGAAGGACACTTTAATCAATGTATTGTTAAATCTACTGACTTTGTATTGTCTTTCAGAAGGGTAGGCTGGTATGATTTATCCTCCAAAGTACGTGGATAATATTTTGCATACTAAAGCACAGGATGCACTTGCAGGGTTATTATAATTCAAGTAAAAAATTGCTGAAACCCACATGACAACAATTTTGATAGAGGAATGTCATCTGAAAAATCTATATAGTCCATAAGGAAAAAAAGTGTTCCTATCTCAATTAGGAAAGTTGTTAAATTGTAGTTCTATTAAGGAAGTGGTTTTATTCCCTCTGCAAACACAAATTATGCAGAAGGACATTATTTTTGAAATCATGCATAATATAGCAAGGCGTGATATCAGAGGAAAATGTGGCTCTTATGCAAGCAGGACTAAAGTTTAGGAGAATCTCCTGAGTGTAGAGTGACTGGAGAATAATGCCTGATTTGCAGATCTGTTCCTTCCTGTGCTCAGGGGGAGACATTGCCTACATTATTAAACTTGATCCTGACAATATATTGATGTAAAATACAGTGTACATGAAATTCTGTGGCAGAGTTGTTAAACATTGCAATTCCTGGTGTGTAAAGTGGAAAGCAACCATGATTTCACATTTTACTCTACAGTGATATTGACAGTTACTAAAATAATAATTAAAAATAAAAAAAGAGCCCAAGCTGCATACCTTATGTTAGGATATAATAATGATTTCCCTAACACCAAGAGAAAGATGCAATAATCACAATTATCAAAATCCCACAAATTTTTATAGTGCATTATGTTCTAAAAAAACCATCAGATAGACATGGAAATGTACAACTAAACAATTACTTGGCCAAGCACAGGAGAGTTTTGTTCAAAGAAATAGAAGCATCAGCAAGATAATCCCTGATTTAATCTTGACATATAAGCTCAGATTCTCCACTCTTTCAGCTATTATGTGCTGACCAGCATGGAAATGGTTAACCTGGGGCATGATTACACAATTCACAATACAGAAGTCAGTGAGTGCACCATTCAAGCAGCACAGTGAACACAAGGAAAGAGGGAAAGAATACATAAATCAGTGTTGAAAGGTAGGAAATCTGGTGGATAAAAGAAGCATTTATTTTTTGTTTACTTTGCTGGTCAGTCTTTTTTCTTTTTCTTCCTTCACTTCTGAAACTGCTGAGCTCTCACATGAATAACAGTGCCAAAGCAGGAACCCTTCAGAAAATTGGACACTCAATCATGTGTTTGTTAAAAGACAGGAATTTTTCTGGGATATTGATGTAAAAAAAATAAAGATGGGATCTTGAAATAAAAACTAATGCATTTTTAGGTGATTATGATATTAAACAATGCCAGAACTCTTAAGTACAGATATGACTATTTGTATCCATGTTTGACTCCTGCAGAATTGCATCAGGCAGAGATGCTGTGTCTTAGGAGTACTAGTTAACTCTATGGAGTTAACTAAAGAGAAACATGCACCAAGAAAGAAAACATTAATGAGCAAAAACTCAAAAATCTGAAAATCAAGGCAAAAGAAAGGGAATCTTATATCCTCTCTTGCTTTCTTGCCCCAGCAGCAAGTTGAAGTGCCTCACAGGATTGTTACACTTTTGCCTTTACAATTTGACCATATTGGCACCATAAAGTGGTGAAGATGAAGGAAGAAATTTCTGGCACTGTCCTCAGCCCCAAAAGCTCTTGTGCAAAATGGGTAATGCTTTAGTGGGTGCTTGCCATGGATACTTTCTTTGGTTTGTGTCCCATGCAGAGCTTAGATGATATCTCCAGCATCATGGCAGACTTGCTATACAATGTATAAAATTTTTGTTGTATTTCTAGTTTTTATGCCTCTTTTCTACAAATTATATTTATATATTTTGACAGTAAGCAGAATATTTATTGTGGTTTATTTGTTCATGGACTTAAAGATCCTCACAATTAATATTAGAAAATTAAATATTTTCTTCTAAACATAGCCTCTGTTTATCTGGGATGGTGTTTGGTTCCCTGAATAGACTCCTGAACATACCTGAGCCATATACTATTTGTAACAGGATATATATCTCAAAAGTTCTAGAAAGAAGATTTATGATTGTCTGAGGTCAATTAGTTTCCTGTCTCTGCTAGAGTGATAAAAATATGAAGAGCTAATGAAGTAAAAAAGTTTTCTTCAACTTTCAGAACATACAAAGACTTTCTTGCAAAAAGACAGAAAGTAAAATTTAATAGCAAAGAAGTAATGGCTTCCTTTTACAGTAGTAAATTTGTGGAAAATAAATGCCTGGCTATTTTACATCCAAATATTGTGATGCTAATTCTATCAGATTTGTCTATAACTGCTTGAAGTCACTAAAGCTGAATAAAGTACATGTTCATGAAAAAGAATAACATTTCCCAAAACAAATTTTTAAACCCAAGAATAAATTGAAGTATTTTTAATAAAAAGCTCTGAAATACAAAGTGATCTATTAATATGTCCTTTATAAGATAATGAAAAAGTTATCTGCAGGAATGATAGTTTGCCACACTCCCCTATTTCTAAATTGCTAGAGAAATTTTCTGCATTAAAATAAAGAAGTACTTAATATATTTTAGCATCCTTAGAATTTCACCAATCTCTCCTTCAAAGGCTGGATTATTTGTGTTTTCTTCAATATAGTTAATCAACATAAATAGATATGGCAATGCTTACTTCAGTTTAGATTAAAACATCAGTGTTGGGAAAAAAGGTATTTATAGACATGACTGTTATTTTGGGGATGTTTTAACTAATATTTTTTGAATATTTGTTGAAAAGTTGTTTATCTTTCTCTTAAGATAGTTCATAGAATTCTAATGATTTATGTATCCAATGTATCCAAATAAATACAACATTTCTTTTAACATTTCTTGTTAGCCGCCTAGAACCTACTTCTGCTTTCACAGGATCTTTTTAACACAATTCATGATCCTGAAGAGTCTTCCAGAAGGTCAATTAATCCACTTTTCTAATTAGTTATCATCTTATTAGCTTTAATTAAGTGTCAGTATCCTGTAGGATCTGTGCTGTGACTGGGGAGTGGAGCCCACTTTGTCTCCTGTCCAGCAGGGTGAATCATCTGAAGGACAAACCACAGATTGTTTGTTGGGGTTTTTTTGAGTGTGATGAGAAAATAGGAGTTTATGTTTTTATTTGCAGCTTTTTGTTTGTTGAAGGTGGGTTTTAAATTAAGCAAGACCACATAGTCCAGAGTGCAAAAAACAGTGGCCATTTTCCACCATGGAAATCCTATCCTGCTCTTTCAGTGTCTGTTTCAAATGGAAAAACTTGCAGATTGAATTATGATAAAAAAAAGATTATAAATCTTTGACATGAATTGCTCATATTCATTTCCCAGAGGTCATTTACCATAAGTGTATCCTTAAGTGATTTTCTCTTCTTTGTTACATTTTGAAGAGTTTTTGAATAATCTTCCCAGATGTTACTGAAATACACTATCACCTGCAGCTTCTTCTTGGTTCATGCTAAGGTACCAACCTCTGTGCACATAGTCTTTCACCTTCCAATAGTAATAATAATAATAATAATAATAATAATAATAATAATAATAATAATAATAATAGTTTAGTGACTATTGAGGTTTAAAGGCAGAATTACAACAAGTCAGGCTGCCAATTCTTGCATACAGACAGTAGATACAAATGCATTCACCAGGACTTTTCATTCTGAGCCATAAGCTACATTTTAGAAAGGAACATTGTAATCTAAATGCTGAAATTATGTTAGAAGTGAGAAATCAAAGAAATGGTGTCTAATCTTTTCCTTCATGACACGCTAATCAGTGACTTTTATTAGACACTTAACAGCAAATACTTACAAGCATTAAATATCAGAAATTCTTGTGCTGGAAACTGCTGCACTGACAGAACTGAGATGGCTCTAACCTAACCTTCACATTTAATCAGCACATTTCTCTGCTTAATAGTGGTTTTTCTCCTACTGTTAGCTTTGTGGTGATGAAAAACACATTTTGGTTTTGTGTCAGTACTGGAAATAGGACTTGCAATCATAAAATCTTTTGCCACTCTGTGCTGTGCAAGTGATTGAACAAAAAATTCAGTCTGTCAAGCAACAGTCAATAGCCATTGTGGCAGCTGATTTTGTGCTGATCAAGGCTTCTGGAGTGAAAGCTTGTACTGCCCTGGGAATGCTGATGTCCTCAACTGCCCAGCAAAGTTAAAGGCAAGTAGAGTTAAATGTAAAGTAAGTTTTTTTATACAATGGTGTTTATTTTGTTATATGATGGCATCTTTTTATGTAACTTTACATATTTATTTATGTAAATCATGAGAGGTATAGAACATAACAGTTAATATTAAGGTATATATGCTACATTCTGAATGGATAGTGGAAGGGATTCCATTTTCTTAACACTACCTTCTCACTTGACCATCATTAAATTCCTTGCATTGGACTTCTGTACATGATTTTTTGAACTTAATCATTCACTATGTTAGAGTATTCTCAGTTGGTTTCTGGGAGTTACCTTGTGAGACAACAATGCTACAGTATTGGAAATGCTGTTGGTATAAGTCACTGCAGAACTGAATAGCTGCTTTATTAACAGCTTCAAATATAAGCTATTTACTTCTAAGGGATAATTCTGGTTTTCAACTGGAGAAAAAACTTGCAAAATTATGTTAGGGAAGCTGAGTTCTGGTATTATCAAACCTAGCATTGCTGAAATGCTTACCTTTTCTTCTGTATTCCATTGAAATGTAAAGCTCTGAATTGGCAAAGCAACAAAGAACCATTTAAAAAGAAATCTTTAGAGCTAGAAAATAAGCATTTGGGGTTTTTTTGGTCTCTGCTATGTTGCTTTAAGCACTTTCACCTATCCAGCATAAACCAACTCAAAACCCAAGGTAGCTGACCGTAGCATCTAGTCTAGGATGTGCTTTGTGAGACCATGTCCACCAGGCTGTGACTGATATTTCTCAAAGAAAAAGAGCTCAGTTGGTTTGGAAGGAGTTTCTGCAGAACCATTTATGATGTGCAGCTTGAGCAGGCTCAATGCTAAGTTGGAACTGGTAAATAGAACTGGAAGGCTACAGGAAAACTGGCATAGAAACAATGGTCATTTCTTTTGCTGTAGCAGGCACTTAGATGTCATGTTGGGTTGTCAGGGCTGAGGAAAAACATCATTCAATCTTTTCTGAGGTTAAAATGTAATATGAATTTCCTTTGAAAATGATCCTTAGCTGGATCAAAACGAGGAAGAGACAATCCAGGTAGCTAAACAGATGGACTTTTCAATTTTATTTTTGAAAATAATCAAACCAAAACAACAATAAAGAAGCCATTCTATAAATATAACCATGTTGATAAAACAAACTTCTTTAGGTTCTGGGTGTCTTCTTTCCTTGCTATTTATTTTGTACTTTTGTTTGTTGTTTACTTTTGGCTGTGTTTCATGAATATATCTACAGGGAAAAACACTCCTGCTGTGGGCTCTTCATATGTTCTTGCATATTCTCAGTGAGAACAGGGAAATAACTTTATAATTTTATCCCTTGTTATGTTTCCAGTTTCATTAAGATTTGAAAAAAAAACCCAAACAAAGCAAACAATTCTGTTGTGCCACAGAAAATTCTTGCAAGGAAGCAGTACATTCGAGGGCAAAATCAAGGCAAGGAGTGGCAGCAGAACATGTGAGAAGTGTCACAGAAACCTTTATTCTGGGTGTGCTCACCCACACACAGGTGGTGGAGACCTGGGAATGCAGTGTTGGTTTGGGACTGGGCTGGGACTGGGGGGACATTGGGAGGGATGTGGTCACTACTGGTCCACTCCTGCTCTGCTGCTGAATTAAGGATAAGAATTGGAATTAATTGGTATACTCTGCTGATGTAAGTGGAAGAGATAAAAAGAGGAGAATAAGGGAGGAATTCTTACACTGCAGTGTAGAACCTGCTTGGCTCAGTTTTCAGGATCTGCCTGGGTTTGTTCCAAGAGTTAGGTGCTCCTGATAAGGGTGGTGGGATAGAGCTGAGCTCAGACTAGTTGCCAATGCATATAATAAACACATTAAATAATTGAATTATTGGAATGGAATTTTGCTTTTTTTAATGTAGAAATTCTACAATTAAATTTAAAGTACAAATTTTGAAAAACATGGTTATGTTACTTATGTCTCGTTACATTCCAGTATGAACAAGATGGAATTCAAGTAATGATCTTACCTTTTATTCATTTTGTTTATCGTAATTTTTCACATTTGTGTTTGGATCAAAATTAAAGTCTGAGTGGAAAACGTCCTTTTATGTAAAATTTGCCACTTATGGATGAAAAAGTGTGTGTTTCACTCACCTAATCGAAGTTGTGCTTCAGAATGTTTGAGGATGGTGTCTTGAGAATGCCAAGTGGTTTGTTTTCATAAAACTTTAAGTGAATTCAGATTGCCATGATGGTTACCATTTAACAGTGACTAAGACATATATATTTCTATTATTATGTAAATGAAAGAAGCAGCATTACCCTGCATACGTGGGGTTCTCTGGAGGTTCTCTAAAGACCATAATTTCACTGCCTATAAAGAAAAGTTTGCACTGATGGCTTTTTAAATAGGTATTGCTGCTTCTTCAAAGTGTTAAGACAGTAAGGAACAGTATGTCTTGGATTCCCATAAATAGGATAAGAGCACATTGAAGTTGTACCTTCAAACACTACCTCCAGAGAAATGCATCTGACAACATTTATAAGTTCCACAGTCACTTAAATACATAAACCAGAGAAATAGCAAGGAAAATGAGACATTTGTATAATCTGATTAAAACAATATGTTTTTACTATTTAAAAAATGGACAGAACAATGGAAAAATCTGGGGCCTCCTACCTGAAACAGGAAAATTCACAATAAACTTTTTGTTTGTCTTGAAGTCCAGTCATCAGAATAAGCATATTACCTTTCATAGTACTTACTGATTAGATTAAAACAGAGACATAAAATTATGTGTGCATATTTTTAAATATTTGCCTAGAATATCAATCACAGACATGACTATATAATAAAAATCAGTTCTGGTGCACGTCTTGTCAGAATTTAGGACAAAATCTGTTGCAGGAAGCTGGAAGACATTCATAGTTGTTATTTTGGAGCAGTAATATTTTGCCAGAAGGGAAAATGCTTTGCCTCAAATCAGTGTCAAATTTTGAATCCAAAACTTTCTTATGACTAAATCTTTTGTTTTTCTCAGTTTGTTTTCTGAACTTAGAATTCAGTAGAAAATATAATTAGGGTACAAACTCCTCATTAAAGTTCAGAAATTAATTCTAGAACCACAGTACCCACTGTCACAAAATTACCTAATAGTTTCTAAGGACCCATGAGCCAAGCAGAAAAGTACTAAGAATAACTGTATTAAAGTTGTAAAGTTGTGTGTGTATATATCACATATATAAAAATATGTTATATATATGTATGTATGTATGTATGTGTGTGTATATATATATATATATATATACACACACACAGGTGTATATATAAACCCAACATATGTATTATGAAATTTACAGGAACATTTGAAAAGGAGGCATGCCTAAAGATGGAATTAAATCCTTTCCCTTAATAAGAAGCAAATAAAGCAAGGATGATGGCACAATAGTAGATGGCAAGATACAGGAAGCAACTGTGGAGAGATTGGGAAGACATGGTAATAGTTTAAATTTGCTGCTGGGTAGTATGAAATTGGCAATACCAAGTCAGAAAGTATATTTATTTCAGAACCTCAGTTGATCCCAGTCTGTGGCAAATGGAGAAGATGCAAGGGGCAACCATATTATTATATTTTTTAGATGTACTCAAATGCTTTGTTAGTCAACTATTACTCATTCCTTAAAGTTTTTTTCTCCCATGAATTGGGAGAAATCTTTTGAGCCTATGCAAGCTGAGGAATTCATTTACCTGCATGCACAGAGTTCAGCTATGAGCAAAGTGATAGCATATTTCCTGTTTTGAAATTCTAGTGTGATGATTTCAGTCATTTGACTTCATTTTTTGTTTTATGACAAGAACTAAATACTCATTCCTTAGTCACCTTCTTCTGGGCATCCATGATTTCACAGACTTCTGTTGCATGCCTGAGGTTTAAAGGTCATATAGCCTTCAGAAGTTTTTGTATATCTTTGAGAATCCTTTCTGCCCTTCTTTGCTTCTTTTCAGATCTTATTATCCTTGGACCATAAGTATTTTCTCCACTCTTCCTTTCCTTATCATTTCTATATGCTTTAGTTTTATTTTTCACTCTTCAACCTTTTTACTCTTTCCCCTTTAGATAATACTTTCATAGAACTCTTCATTGTAGTTGCAAATCTTTGACTAAGTAATAAGGTTAACAACTGGTATCTATTTACTACCAGTGGTAACTTCTTTTCACTGTTTCCATGAAAAAAAAACATAAATCAGGACTGCTTTCTGCAGTGTGCACAATTTCAATGTGTTCAGTATTGGTTTATCCATTGTACTACCAAGTACTGTCATGATGTTAGTCTTCTTCTTCACCTTTTGACACTTTTCCCAGCACTCTGCTCATTTAACAGAAAAAGTGTTTATTTGAGGTAGGGACATGTGAAAATATTCAGTGTTTTATCTCTGACATTGACACATTTTTACCACAGAACATGGCATATCTTATACCCGTTCCTAGAAAACACTTGTCTACAAAATATTAAAATTCACCATTGGCTACCCTTTTAGGTTTAAATTTTATAGTAAAATAGCTGAAGGATAGTAAGAAGATCTCCTCAATGTAAAGGAAATGGAAAGCAGATATGACCAATCTGGGAGTCCATCTAATCTAGCATGTTCTTTCTGGTGCTGCAGAAGTTGGTATGTTTTGGAGAGTGCTGTAGCAGACATATTTGCAACAACCCATTTGGAAAGTGTATTTCTTTTTGTATTTATCAAACTTTACAGCTTGAAACAAGAAGCTTCAACCCTTCATCCTTCAGGTAATTTCCATCTCTCTTCAGGGCACAGGGTAATCTGTAGCTGACAAGGGCACAAAGCTGCATCTTAAGGAAGCAGGTCCTCCATCATTTTCCACATGAGTACATTGCATCTTTCTCTGATGTATGTGGCCCTGGCCCATGCTAGAGACAGAGTGCTGAGCTAATCACAGCTCTGCTCCAGCACAGCAGATCCTCTAAGATAAGAGATGATTCACAACAAGTACAGAATTTCCTGCCAATAGTACATAATTCCATCTGAAAACACATAGTAATGCATGTCAAAAAAGCCAATTGACTGTACTTGTAGATAATTTTATACCTTATCCCTTTGTAAATATATGTGTTGTTATGAAATTCACTACATACAATACTGGATTTTATAACCTTGATTCAAATTGTGCAATTATTCTTTCGGGGGTTTTTTTGTTTTGTTTGTTTGTTTGTTTGTTTTCTGGAAAAGAAGGTTATAATTTCTTTAATTTAAAAAGAAACCTTTTTTTTTAAATGAGATAAGAAATTTAAATTATTTTAACAAATATTTTTCTTGTCTCTGTGGAATGGAGAAGAAAACTCCAACAGACTGGAATTACAGATTGTTGTTATCTCTTCTTTAATTTTTAAGTGCTGGCCTGATAAGTGAAAATAGTAACTGTTCTCTGTCTACAAAATACTTTCAACAACCAAATAAAAGTTGGGTTATTTTTATTCCCTGCTCCATCATGAGGAAATTTCTGTTCTGTGTTCAGTAAATCATTTGGCACCTTCTTGACAACTGAAAATGGGAAGTGATATCTTTCTAACTCACAGAGGTGGTGTGATAGACTAAAACCACTAATCACATTAAGTGATCATCTGATTAAAGATCTGAGATCGGTGATCATCCTAATCCAGCAATTCTCTCAGTTAAAATCCTCAACTGTTAGTTAAGGTGCTTCACAAAAAGAGACATTGATTCACCAGAAAAATCAAATATATGTTGATAGCTTGCATGTTTTAGGGCTTGTATTTTGAATAAGATGCAGAATTGTTTGAAGTGCTCTTGAGTCATCTGTTCACTTTTAAAATTGTTTTATAATTTTCATTCTCTTACAGAGTTTAAACCGTTAGGTCATTTCATGTAACTGTCTAGAAGCCATATATCAAGATACCCCTTCAGGAAATACCTTAAATTTTGCCTGGCTAGAGGATGACTTGTGGATTGGCTAGCACACATTTTTCAAAAAGACTCTAGTTTTGAATTTAGGCCATATGAAAAGAATATGCAATTTTCCATGGAATATGTGTCAATTACAGGAGTTAAGAGAAGATTTTTTAAATTCTTTTTTTTTTTTTCCTTACATAACATAGAACAACACTTCAAACAGACAAACTAAAAATTTTGCAGAAGGAAAAGGTGGCTCACATTGATACGATCGAATTTCATAAAATTTCCAGCTTGACCAATGATTAAGAGGGAATATCATGCAGAATATAGTCTTAGCCTTAAATGGGAATATGTCTACATTCAAAAGAGCATGAGAAACTTAGGGTTTTTAAGGGTTCTCTTTTTTTTTTTTTTTTTTTTTTAATTGATTCAGTCTATCAGTTCAGTTTCTCTTAGTCTAGAAAAAACTACAACTCATAACTTCCAAACCTGAATACCTTCCATTTGAATTGAAAAAAAATTCAGATAACTCGCACCTGAAGATATTATTTTGTTACATTCAACTATTCAGATGTTTATTTTTCCATATATATATTTCAAAATTTACTATTTCTTAACTCCAAAAAGTATCTTCATGCCTCTTGTAGATTAAATTTTAAGTTCTTATCATTATGAAAGTTGAAAATAATTTAGAAGACATTTAAGGAAGGTTGGAGCAGTCAGTTCAGTTCTGTACTGAACTTCTGAGACTACTGACCACTTTCTTAATGCAGTGTGGATTCACAGAAATTATCAACTTATTTCTACACAGATTTTCCTCTAATTGCCACATGACTGATTTAAAATATTGAAAAATATCCTAAATATTAGATAATAGGGTAATTTGAATCAATTTAATTTCCAGATATCATTGGTATATAGACTTAGGTATTCCTGTGAAGGACAGTACTATTCTCCAGTAAATAAAGTGTGTCTTTTTTGACTGTGCTGTCACTTAACACATCAGTGCTCATATAATTCTGTGATTTTTTTTTCTGTTATAAAACTCTGTACACTCACTATGCTAATTATCATCTTAATTGGACATTCATATAACATCCTAGCTTTATTTCTGTTTGTTGCTTTTCAGAGTTTTCTGTGGTTCCCCTGAAGATGTAGATCACAGGACTTTGTTTTCTTATACTGAGTGCAGAAAAAAAAGCATATTCAACTCGAATAAATGCTCACTGTCTTGCACCAAAAGTCTCCTAACTATCATACTTACTCAAGGTTTTTTACCAGCAGTATGCACAGAATATAAAATACTATATAAACCCCTTTGCAGGTGAAGACATACAACTAAATTTTGCTTCCACCTGCATGTATTTAAGGAGAGAACATGTGTGTGTATATGATATTTCTGTAAAGAAAGGGTCCCTGATGTGATGTTTTTCACTGCATAAAGCAGAATAAGCAGCACAGCTTGAGTAAGAAACAAATGTCAGATAAAGAAGAAAAAAGCTGGTGTTAAGGAAATTAAAATTAGCTTTTGTCATGCTTCTTCAATCTTAATCTTTTTCAGAAGTGCTCACCAGAATGATGGTGGCTCTTAGCAACTATTGCATCAGAGTCTACAGTCAGAAGTGCAGGAATGTTTCTTCATGACAACATGCTATTAAAGATACAAACTGTAATTCATTATGTCCTAAAATTTCTGACCTTCTAGCAAATACAATTCTTCAGTTTCATCCCCAGTGAGACATTTTCAGCATTAGCACATCAAATTCTTGTTTGTTTTGAAGTCAGTGATCCTGTGACATATATTTACTTCTCAGCATCATCTAAATTTCTAAAAACTTCAGCTCATGGGCCTGTGTAGATAAATACTGAAATACTTTCTCTCTCTGTTTGCCATTAGTGTAAGAAATTACTGACTTTTAAATAGCTTTATTGACCTTTTATGCCCTGGATTCATTTCTCACAATATCTTCCACAAACCAATTTGTAGATTTGTTAGTTTTACATTTGTATGATAATTCTGGGAAGCTATGCAGAATGAACTGCTCCTCCTGATTCTTCCTTCTTTTATCAGAGCATAGCAAACTTTTAAACATTGATGCTCTTTTACTCCTTTTATATTTGTTACCAGAACTCTTAATGTGCTTGGAACTTTGAAATTCAAATTTCACATAAGCTGTTTTGAGGCTTCCTATATTTTTGTACATAGTTCTTTTTCAGATTTTCTAGGAGCTAAGAGCTCTTCTCTTATGATTCTTCATGATCAATCATTGTGCTTTCCAGTTTTCCATCTTGAATGAGTATATACTGCAATTATATAAGTTTGTGTGTGGATATACAAATATGGGATTGTATATGCACAGTATATAGGCATATGAACAAATATATATACACACACTCATATGTGAATGCATAACAGGTAAAGAATATGCATATATGGATATTCATAGTGGAATATTCAGGCATATAAGGAGGCACACAGGCCCTGGGTGCCAGGGTGGTACCTTAATAAAACTATCCCAAAACATGATTTCCCTTGGGGCTCTTTCTAAGGACTCCAGCTCTTCATGACACTTTCAGAGGTCTAGTGTAGAGTAATATCTGTGCATCACTGTGAAACAGCCCTTTTTGTCTTCTGCAAATTCAAGTTCATTACATTAGTGCTGATGTTCTCTCAGCAGGTGGTCGATGTCAATTATTTTTTTGCTGCTGTGTAATGAAAGCTGCTACATATTCATTTCAATTCTGTTACAGAGCTCTGAAGTTCTGACAAGCTGTGAGCAGTTCTTCAATCAGGTAAACTTACAAACAGTTTCCTACTAGTTGGAATCATCTTGTCCTGACTAACCTGGATTTCTCACAACTTGTCTCTATGTTTGCCTCATACACAGTTGAGGTTGTCCTTTTCCCTTCTCAATTTTTAGAGCTTGTTGCAGAAGACAGGCATCCAAACCTCACTTATTCACTTGCAACAGCTGTTTCCAAATGTTGGACAAGGTGATTTTATTTTAACAGGTGCATGCACAAGATAATTTACATTGATCTGAGACTTGGACTATGTCCACAAGAGAAACTTACCTTGCCCTTGTCCAAGCCAGCACAAAGTCTCTAGTCAGATCAAGCTGAGTTCTGTTCTCCTGGAAATAACAGTCCTTCACTCAAGATTATGTGCAGTATCTGTCACATGGACACAAAAAAACTTAGTCCTGAGTCTTCTTGAATAAAGTGCTTCTTGATTATACACCATTCAGACAAAAAAAAAAAAAAAAAAAAAAAAAAAAAAATTAAAAAAAAAAATAAAATAACAAATACAAAAAAAACCCAAACCAAACCAGAATGTAGTATTACATTAAAAATCTCTCCCAAGTCTTCAACATGCTGCAGAGCTCAAATTCCCAGTTGCACTTCCCAGATTTTGCCATAACTTTGGTACATTTTACGTATACACACACACAGACACACACACACACACACACACATATAACCCCTAGCTCTGAATCTATGGGAAATTTATTTTAAAATTTTCTAGGTATTAAAAAAAAAATTCTAAACAATGGGCCTTCTTCCAAAGCCTTTGTTTGTCTTATGACTCATTAGAGGGACAGTAACTCATTGGGCACTCGTATTACCCTGGCAACTAAATCTGTTGAGAAACATCCAAGTCATGCTCATATAAATCTCCCTAACAGCCAGCTGGAGCACTCCCTCTACTGTGTGCACACAAACTGCCAGGCATAAAGAAAAGATGGTTGAAAATTTTTACTTTGTGTCCCTCTTGACAATAAGTCATCAGAATTCATTTTTATGACTGAAGATATAAAGAGTTTAGTGGCTGTGGAGCTGCAACCAGAGTTGGTTATCTGGACTTGCACAATGCAGTGTGCATTAGATAGGTAGAAATTTGTTATCAGCAGTATAGAAACATCTGTCATGCTGTCAAGTTTAATGAGAGGGAAACATGGAAGAAAGGATTGCAATCTAGAAATACAATTAGCTCTCTGAAAAAGAAGTTTGAGCAATACAACTTGTTCATTAAAACACAGAATGATCGACTCACACACTGGCTGGGGAAGGAAGGCACCTCTGGAGATCACCTGGTCCAAAAGGCTCTCAGAGGAGGGTCAACAAGAGCAGGGTAGCCAGGAGTGTGTCCAGATGGGTTTTTAATATCTCTAAGTATAGAGACTCCACAGATTTCTAGACCACCTTTCTGGGTGTGACCTTCCTCCTCTCAAAGAAGATTTTACTTATGTTTAAGTCTCATTTTGTGCCCTCTGCCTGAGAAGTTTCTCCTCTTTACTCCCCCATCAGAGAGTATGATCTCTCTGAGCATTCTCTTTTCCAGACTGACAAGTCACTGTTCTTTCAGCCTCTTCTTTTATGCCAGGTGCTCCAGTCCTTGAGCCCCTTCATTGGACTCACTCCAGAGTGTTCATATCTCCTTCATACTGGGGAGCCCAGTACTGGATCCAGCACTTCAGATTTGTCTTGTCAGAGCAGAGAAAAAGAATCACTTCCCTTGACCTGCTATCAACACTTTTGTCCAATGCAGCCCAGGTTACATTCAGCCTTCTTGGCTGCAAAGGCAAACTGCAGACTCATGTCCAGCTTTGTGTCCAGCAGGACACCCAGGACATTCCCTGCAAACTGCTTTCCAGATGGGGCATGCACTGGTACTCCCCAGGGTCAGGACATGACCTTTACTGTTGTTGATCTCCAAAATTTTGGTCCATTTCTCCAGCCTTTTGAGGTCTTCCTGAATAATAGGACACCAATCTGGTGCATCAGCCACTTTCAAGTTCTGTATCATTGGTAAAATCACTGAGGTTTGCTGTATCTGGATAATTAATTATAGTAATGAACAGTATTGGCACTAGTACAATTACCCGAGGGAGAATCTGTGTCATGTCGTAGAACTGACATTCATTGCTCATGAGAAAAGATATATTCAGACATTATATTAGAAACAGCTTTCCTGCCATCTTGACTATCAGATCAAAATGTTTCATTAGTTTTTTGAGTTGTCTTTTTCATTTAATCTGTTTTTGAGAGAACTCTTCTTCTTTATTGATTAAAAAAGTAATGTTTAAAAACCAAAGCCTAATGATTTTTAAACTATCATGACATTCATCTTAAGCTATGAAAATTTTGAATAATATTATTCATGCACTTTGTCTTGGACTTTGTTTTGATAAACCTAATTTCAGTTTTCAGTACTGAAGTTTTCAGTAGAAGTTCATCTAAAAGACACATCATTGTCTAATGATAAAGAGATAAGTTATTAAAGTTTATGTTAGTCTTCCTTTTCAGTCCTTAGTGGTCACTCTAATTTTTAGTTCAGAAGACTTTTGTATTTACTTTGCTCAGTTCTTCAAGAAGTTCAATAATGTTTCAGTAATTAAACTTCATTATGCTCCCTGCTAGAGTTCTTGCACTAAAATTCAGCTGCTGTCTTCTTGAATGGTTTTTATTACTCTTGTTCATGTTGTACCCTTGGAAATGGAACATTAGCAAAGATTTCCCTGTTAGGGGTGACAGTGTGTTAGACCATAAGGTGATTAAAAGGAAAGGGATGGCAGACATAAAAGGCAGTGTTTGTACATCTGTAAATGCTGCTAATAATACATCAGAAAATATTTTGGTACCAAGCTCCAGTTAAGCCCTGCTACTTTGATGTTCACATGAACCTTTTTTTCTCCCACAGAAACTCTTACTTCATGGGCATTTATTATCCAAATGCACAGTATATTGCTGTTTTCTTGTATTCATGACTTATACCCAGATAGGATCCAACCACTGGAGGTAGCAAAACATATTAGAAAATTGTCACTGTAATGCCTCACATACTTGATAAGTAAAGATTTGCAAACATACTTTAATCAGAATGTAGATCATAAAATAATAGAATCAGAATTGTTAAGGCTGGAAAAGATCTCAAAGTCATTGACTTCCACCATTAGCCAGATAGTATTTATGTTTCTGTTGGCATCTAAAAGAAGATACACTCTGATAATCGTGCTTCTTCAGAACAAGAGGGCATTCAGGGTAATCAGGTCTAATACTTTTGAACTCTGGGATATCACACCTTCAGCAATTGGCAAAAGTCCACCTTAGTTTTGTTGTCCACCTGCCCTATAAAATCACCCTTCTGTCTTCCTGGCTACTTGCATCCATTTGTTTTTGTGTCAGTCTGGTCCTTTAGTTTAAAGAGGATTTTTCACTTTCTGTCCTTTCTTCTTCACTTTCTCTGAACCCCTCTCCTTCCCACTCCCTGCCAGAAGGAAATATCACAAGCCATCTTTCCTCATTGGTTGTACAGCCTAATCAAGCCACACATTAATCTTCCAGGCATAGTATTATCATTCTTCCCTTTGATAACTCTTTCTATTTCATTATCGATCTACAAGTTCTCCCCTGGAGTACTCCAGTGGCTCTGCACATAGGAAATGTGCAGACAGAGAAGTACAGACACTATAGTATCATTGCTAATATCAATTTTTGTATATTTAATCCTTAAAAATATCTGTAGGCTTTTATCTTCCTGAACAAGAAGAAAATGAACCAAGGAAAAGAAAGGAAAAGGCTCAAGCTTGTAAATTTCATTGCTATTTTACCCAAGTAACTGCAGTTTTTAAAAATTTGTAATTAAACGAAGTATCAGTTAAAACCAGCAGAGTCTACTGCAGCAATGTAGCTTATTTTCATGGACATTGTACCTACATGTCTTGCTTTTTCCTGTAAATTAAGTGGCAGTCACTCAGCACTTTTCCTGCAAAGTTTGTAAGAAATTTTCAAAAGACAAAATATTCAAAATTCCACTTTTCCTCTAATCCCTAGTTCAGTCCCTTTCCTTCCCTTCTGCCTAAAAATTGGTCTTTGTCATTGTTGTGCAAAGAGAAAAGCCTGCAGGGCCTGCATAATCATTGTGTTTCCAAGTAGTTTGATAAGATTATTTTTGGGTGAAACCTCAGGAATACCATCAGCCCTGTCAACCTGAATGATCAGTTGTGAAGGATGTACATAAATAGTGCAGTGTACTGGCTTCCTATAGGAAAAAATAATGAGCTACTTCCCTGACACTGTGTACAGCAATGTTTATCAGACTCTGATTTCTGGATCAATGGAGGTTCTTAGGTATTCAGAAGGAGTGCAGCAAAATGCCATTTTTTTCTCTATGGAAAAAATACAGCAGCATTGAAAATGTAACCTACATTCAGTACAGCAGTGATTGAATTTTGTTTTGGCATTATTTCATAATATGGATGGATTTTTTTAATTTTTTTGTGTTTGTTTGCATGTGTGTGCTTGTGCATGGATATACTATATTTTTGTGTTTCTATGTTTCTATATTTTGACAAGGTATCCTGCAAACTTGAAAAGTGTGAAAATCAAAGCAGTTGCTCCTAATTATCCCTTCTATCTTTATCACAGCATGCAAGTGCAGTAATGAAGAAAGTCAAGAACTGTGCATGCCACCAGCAATATCAATGCTGAGGAATTCATGCAGCTTGTCTGAGCCCTCATCATTTCTTTCCAGCAGGTCAAGAACTAGCTCAAAAATAATGATTCTCTTGAATGGCAGTGAATATGAGAGGATGCCCTTCCAGGCACTGTGCTCTTTCTTGATTCTTTCTTTTAGAAAGTTAGAATTAAAAATATTCCTGTATTCTCAAATTTTTGTGCCAGACTGAAATCACATTGACAGCCATTATGACCAATAATTTCTTCACTCTACTCATGTATTTATATTGAATTATATAAAGGAAATTTATTCAAGTTCTTAAGGGAAAAGGCCACATAATCATGATATGATTCATTTTTAATTGTAAATATCTTATTTTTTACTTTTAGGTGTAATATATATTTTCTTCTATAGATTGAAGTTGGATCCTTCACAATAACTTTGAAGAGATAAAGGATAAGCCCTTATAATTTATTCCCTACATTTCTTCACTCATATTTTTTGCAGTAGTAGAATAAACATTTAGCTTTTCCCTTAACACTGAATTTCTGTTTTAAAATAGGTAAAATGGAATATTTGAAAATATTGCTGTCAAAAATTAAAGCTAAGACAGTTTCTGGCAAGGATCATCTCTTTCTCAAACAGGGAAGAATGGGAAGAGGAAACATTGCTGCTCCTGAGTTACCCTTTAGATCAGTTCAGCCAAGTCATGCCTCATGCAGTGCTATCAAGATCAATAAGACTTGTTATAGAGTGACTTACTGAAGTCACTTTGGATAAATTATTCACCAAGAACTTCACAGATTTTATGGTATTTTAAGACAATGGTTTAACAAATCTCAAAGGCATGTCAATTTAAAGTATTGATCCAAAGCTTGGAGTTTCAGCTCATTATACCCTAAGATCACAGGTTGATAAAGTTTTCAAAACTAGGCTAAAAAGTTAGCTGGATTAATTCAAGTGATCTATAACATTCCCTCCTTAGGGTCAAGTTTAAAACACTGTGGAAATGTCCTTTACAGCAATGGCAGCACTTTTGCCTCCTGCCAAAAGTGGGAAGTGTATACAGCCTGAAGAGAAAAGATATGCATATTAGGAGAATTCAGCAAATTTCCTGGAACTTCAGTTCCTTCTTATGTGTTCAGAAATTTATTATCATATTTCCCTGAAGATATAATTTAATTTGAAATAATTCTGCTGTAATTTCTGCCTTTTTACATTTTTAACTCTTTTTACTTTGGGAATGTGTCCTTTTGTGAGGGTCAAATACCAAGCATTTAGAAAAATATACATAGGCTGGTTATAGTTAATGAAAGAAGCACATAACTTTGCATTTCAAATGCAAAAATAAAACCTAGTTTTGGCACAATTAAGAGAAGGACAAAATAGCACAGAACATTTAGAAAATGCTGCAAATAAACCCATAACTAGTTTACAACTTTCTTTTTTTTACTTTAATCTCAGAGAAAACAGCTTCATTCAGCTTTATTATTATTTTCAAGAGTCCTATATCCTTTGAAAATATATTTTTAGTGATCAAAGGTAAAATATATTGTATAGCAATACAGCTATACTGAAACACCATTGTTAGAGAGAGCCTTCAATAAATGCTACTTTGAAACTGAGCCTGAAAAATGACAAATCTTAAAGCTACATTTTTTGTCTAAAACAAGAAGGCATCAGCTGTTCCACCTCTGTCCACTCCTGCCTGAAAACCCTTTTGGGGAAAAGTGTGAAAAATTAGTGGAGGATAAAATAGTTTCTAGATAAAATTAGCTTTTTGGTTAAAGACAACAGAAGCAAACAGAAGGAGAATAAACATGATTTATGTTTCTGTTTTGTTCCATATGCACCAATTACAAACAAATTTAGCTGCTGGTGGCCAGAAACCCCAAGTATCTTGTGATGTGTGTTCCTGTTTGTCTCTAATCATATATTAAATATTGTACTGAGGCCTGTTAAACATTGATAAGTTTTTTTGCACTGTAAGATCCTCTAAGATCATTGTTCCTAAATACCATAAAGTCCTGGAGTAGTTTTATGCATTTTTATGGTGGTTTAGGTCCACCTTAGGTCTCAGTCTTACCTTTCCAAGGGAGAAAGTCAGCCTGACTGTATATTAATATTGGTATCATTGTAATGATTAGCTGTTCAAATCTGAAAGAAAAAAAAAAAGTGTAGTTTTCTGATGATCACTCTTTACTATCAAAAGAAATTTTGTCACTCTTTTATGGGAAATTTACAAAAATTTGCAGAATTACATATTCATCATTTTTGTGTACAAACCTTTGCAAAGAACTCTACTTTTTTTTTACTTGTACAATACATTGGCCTGGAAACATTGTTTCTCTATTTCCATCGTATTTTCTCAAGGCAAGAACCTTCTGTTTTGGTTATTTCCTCATTGCCATACCTTTCTAACTTTGTAATGTATGGAACAGAACTTAGTATAGGTCTGGTTTTATATGAATATTTTATTATCCTAAGAGATGCTTTTAAGGGCAGAAAAAATACAAGAATACTATCAAACTACACCCATACTTGAATTTTCAGTACCATTTTTTGAGGTCTTGCATTTTGATTGAAATTGGTCCATACAAGCTTTACATATATATAAATAGTATATGCTTTTATGCCTATGGATATGAATCATCAAAGGATAGACATAGAGACTATTTTCTGGGTGCAAATGGGGGAAGAACAGAATGGCACCACATATTTCTATTTCTGCAGCTCAGAGTATTTCAGTTTCCATCTCCAAAACCGGCAGCTGTTGTTTATCCTTTAGTATCTTTCTGATAAAGCTATACTACTAAATACACAAGTGTGTCCAATATGTCTTCACTCACTCTTCTCTTAGATGGGCTGGTGTGGAGATGATTCCTGGATTTTTGAAAGCTGCTGAGTCCAGGGATATTGTTCTCTCTATCTCAGGATCACAGTTGTTCAAGGCAATTTCCCTAACAAGATAAATATATTTGCTGACATCTGTAAGTGGCTTACTACCAAGTGGGATGTTAGCCTGATTATTCTCTACTGTTTAACAGAATGGCTCTCTTCAGAGCATGAGATTTCCTGACACAAATTTTCTCTTTTAACCCATTAATAGCACAACCCACCCCCCCCCACCAGTCCCCATATTCAGCTACCATGAATATTTAATAATAATTTTCTGATCTTTTGCATAGCCTTAACATATTAGGATCAGAAAAATAAACAATTTTTCTAAAGGACATTCATCTTGATATTTATCTGTTCAATTTTCTAAACAAGGGAATATAGTGTAGTTTTGGAGCTTTAGATTTTGAGCTTTAGAAATACATATAGGGATCTTTTGTGTGTGTGTGCTTGAGATCACAGCAACAACAACAACTTATTTTGTAACATCTAAATCTCTTCTATTGTGAATTTATTAATGTCAGTGCTTTAAAGAATTAGTACTATATAAAAGATCACATATTAGGTTTGAAATTATTTGCTTGAAAACCTACAGGAAGGTATGGCAGGCTAAAAAGCCAAACAAACTTAAACAACAAGAAATCTGAGTTTTGCTTTTCCTTTTTGTTTAGCTATCTCAGAAGAGTAAGAGGACAAATTAATATTACTGAGAATTTTAAAAGCAGTCCACTGACTATTCTGAGTAGTAAATATCCCTTCTCTTTTTAAAAATCCCATTTCAGTTTTCAGTCAAAATAATAAGTTTTCTCCATCACTATATATTTTTTAAGTTCTCTGTATAGTTCAGCAAACATTCCCATCATCCTGGTGAAGTAGGTCACGGGAGAGTAATGCTATTATTTTGGCACAGCATAGTAGAACCCAGAACAAATTAATTGCTTTCAAAATGCAGTGCCAGTAGAGAGCTGTGCAGCTTCCAAATTCTGAGGTTATATACACAGTCATTTGATTAAACATGATAGTGATAGTGAAGCCAGAAACTTAGTTGGAGTCTAATGTCTGGGGTTTTTTTATTCTTTTTTTTTTTTTTTTTTTTTTTTTTTTTTTTTTTTTTAATTCTGATAATTGTGTTTTCCTGTGAGTATCTAGGTACAGCTGGCCACAGATTTTTTCATTTCCTCCAAAATAGGATATATCATACTTATATCTAGATAGGTGCAATAAAAATTAAAATGTAACCACGGAATCCCCAAAGCTGTTACTTAGTGGATGCAATGCCTTGAAAGACCATACCAGCTCTGGCTGATAGAGGGACTCATTGAAATGGGAACTTCTATTCCAAAATATTTAGGTTGTGCCTGTGTGAAAGCATGTCTGAAAACAGAGAAAACAGAGACAAACTAAAGCATCACTGGGTATACAATGGAGTGAACTGTCCTTGGTTTTGCACTGTCTTTCCTAGTGATGCAGGTCAAGGCATTTCCAAGTAAACATTTTCATAATAACATGGCAAGCAAGTTTTGATTGTTCTTCTTACCCCCCTTTCACTGTGACACCCCTTTAAACTATTTTTCTCTCTTTTCTTTTCTTTTCTTTTCTTTTCTTTTCTTTTCTTTTCTTTTCTTTTCTTTTCTTTTCTTTTCTTTTCTTTTCTTTTCTTTTCTTTTCTTTTCTTTTCTTTTCTTTTCTTTTCTTTTCTTTTCTTTTCTTTTCTTTTCTTTTCTTTTCTTTTTTCTTTCTTTTTCTTCTTTCTTTTTGTCATAAGGCCAATAGTTCTGGAATGAGCTGTGTCAGTCAGCTTGACAACTACTCATGGGTTTTTTTTATTTCCATCAAATTTCATGTCAACCAAGGCATGTTGCTGAATAAGAATTTAGCTCCAGAAACTGAGCTGCTGCAATGACTCAGTGCTGCTATTGAAATCCTGTTGCTCCTTCTCTCTTCACTGGTATCAGCCCCAAAGTCCTGCTTCATTTCTACCAATTTGACACTACTGTTAAAATAAATTCCCACTCAGAAAGACAGGAGGTAAAAATAAATTGAGATTGCAACAAAGAGCCAGGCAAAGAGCAGAAAACTGTTCTGCATTCACTTCTGTCATAATCCTATGAAACTGAAGGAAGAGGGCAGCAGCCTGCTTGTTTTCATGTGAAAATGCTGCATTTTTCTACACTGAGAAAACAGAGAGGTCCTTTTCATTCTCATGACCGCCTTAAAAAGAAATTAAAAATATATGTATATTTTTTAATGATGAGCACAAAAAAATTATTAGATACTTAGCATTTATTACACAGGAATAGGATAAGAAAAATGATTCACCTGAATCTCACTACCTTTCCACATTCTCCATCTCAATCTTCTTGCAATATTTACAGTGAATTTGGAGGCCCATGCTTCCATGTCAAAAGGGCATATAAAATAAGAGTAGGTATATTTTTAGAAAGGTAATAAAGCACAAATTGCACTTGAAAACTCTTAAAATATATAGTTCTTCTGTGGGCAACTTCATGGTCAGTGACTGAAATAAATTGCTGTTTTGCCTAGAGCTTGTATAGTCAGCAAAATCATGATGGTGTTTTTTAAAATGCTGAGGTTCAAATGATTTAGGTGGTGATCCATAAAGTATAAAATATTTTCTATATTTATAAAATGAGTATTTGATTGGTTCTTATTAAACTACTTTTTCTGCAATACATTGCAGTGATACCAACAAATAGATATTCTTGTTCTATTGACATTGTGGATTAACTTACAAGAAAATAAAGATATAGATTGCACATTAGACTGTGTCTGTTTCTATCAAATTGCATGTGTGGTTGAACTTTTCAGGTGAAATTTGAAAAATTCAGAGTTTTGGAACATATTTAGGAGAAAGGAAGCAGATCTTAAAAGAAAGGAATATATATGTGGTATTATTTATACACCAGAAATGCAAGTTGCAAAAAAATTCATGTGGATTTAATTGAAAGATCTTTTGAGTTATTTGTGCTATAGTTTTTTTGGTTATCTGAGTTTCTGATGAGTACTTTTTCAATATAAATCTCACACCTGTCTTGGCAATTTTTAGTAATGAGGGTGGTAAAGTGATTTTGTTTCAAATTTGAAATTTTTTAAATTGATGGGATCACTACCTGAATCTAAAATAGAACCTGCATTTATGAAAAGATCATAATTTATTAAAAGGGTTTTAGAAAGGTGTCTCAAAGTATTCTGCTTGTTCTGTAGAATATTTTCTCTTTAACTTCAGGAAATGTTTATAGCTTCTAAGATTTTTTTTTTTCTTTCTCTTATTCATGTTGAATATTTAACATATAATTCTACTGAATCAGGAAGCTTGTTTATCAGATAGGCAAATATGTACTACTCCACAAAGGTGATAGAATCTGTTCCAATTAATTTTTAGCCCTATCAATAAATTCATTTCCTTATATATACATGAAAAATATGAAATTCCAGAGTCCTATTATTTATTGAAGGCAAATAAGAATACAATTTCCATCCCTATTCATAAATAGATCTTTACTTGGATACACACTACCATAACTTCAATTGACATCACTAGCAGCTGTGAATATGTAACTAAGGACAAAGCTTGGCCCTCAATCAAAACCATTTTCTGCAGCAAAATTACTTATTTATGATTATTTGTGTTTTAGATAAGCCATTCAGTTATCTCACTTCCTTCAGTAGTGTGTCATAAATTGTAAACCTCCAGTAACTTTGTTGTGTATTACTCCATTACATTGTCAAATTAATTAATATATATTTATATTATTCTGCAAAAATCCATTATGTGTTCTAGGCAAGTCTTGCTATTCTGAATGTTTATGAAACAATCCAAGCATCCAGCTCTGTAACCCAATAAATGCATTCTTGACCCTGCTAATGACAGATTTCAGGCTGCAAAGTATCTCTGCAAATCCTCAGGAGTGTTTGGCCTCGTCAGGAATTCTCCTGGCCTGCTCACAGCTATGTTTCACAGCTCTGCTGTAAAAGCAATATTCTAATGACCTATTTTCTAATGGCTATTTCTTAATTTGTTTTACTTTTGCTGAGCTTTGTGTAGCCAAGTAGTGTAACCATAATTTTTATATAGATAGTGCTACTAAGCAATTGTTTTGTGTAGAATGAACTGTTTATATCCATACCATAATGATGAAGACTGATGGAATAAACGACTGGGAGTGAAGCAGAGTCCTTAAATATGGGCAAAGATCATGAATTGTAGAGACCACACAGGGATGGGATGATGACAGAGGTGGCACCTGAAGATCCTCAGGTCTTTAAAGAAACTCTTGAATGGTCAATTACCTATTGAGAGAAAAATATTTCCTTCTCACCTGTGTAAAATCAGATTTTGGAAGTAACAGGAGAACAGAGAACAAGTATGTGAGATAGGAAAAATGCTCATTTGACATATGAGAAATTAAGATATATTAGGGACAAATAAACCACAATAAAAACTCAACAAACTAAGATGGAAAGGAAAGGAAAAGGAAAAGGAAAAGGAAAAGGAAAAGGAAAAGGAAAAGGAAAAGGAAAAGGAAAAGGAAAAGGAAAAGGAAAAGGAAAAGGAAAAGGAAAAGGAAAAGGAAAGAACACACCTCCACACCCCCACACACGAACAACAACAACAAAAATGGGGGAAAAACTATGTTAGAAAGGTCATTTGACCTGAAATGGGGAGCAAGAAGCATCAAAATCAACATGATGCACCTGAGGGAAGGACATGGATTGCTGATGACATGCTACAGTGTCCCACTCCTGCTGTGATGCTGCAGTCTCTAGGACCTATAGAAGCAGTGAAGGGGGAAGAACAACCCACAGAAAAAGTACAAAATCCAAGAAGTTTCTGTGTAACAATTATAACAGTATCATTTTTAAGATTTTTCCTCTGAAATAGTTTTCTTTCCTCCTTTTTTCTTGTATTTTTTATCACACAACAAAATAAATTCCTGATACTGTATGAAAGGTGTTTTTTTTCTTTTTGTTGGAATAAGTATTTTGACATAACAAATTCACTGCAATTCAGCAGAGCATGCAGCCCCTGTGTTGCAGTGTAGATTGTGCCATCTGCTCATGCACTTGGGGAATTTCTGAGTCTCAGAGGTACTCCCCATGTAGAACATTCTATTCATATGTGAATTCTCAACTAGCAATTTAAACAGAATGTTTTTTTCAGTGTGTCAAGTAAGAACTTTTTTCTAAGGCATATAAGAAGAGCATGCAGGCTTTAAGTGCCTGCTCCAAAAGAGCAAATATTAGATGACCTCTAGTGAGGAAAGAAAGATGGACATGTGAAAGATTATGTTCTATATTCTTCAAATTTAGTTATATGGAAGGTCATGGAATATTTTTCCCAGACAACATCTCTGATTTGAGTAGAATCTTCCTAGAAGTGTGAAATTTTACAGAGAAACAGAACAAAGAGATGTCTACCTAAAAATATTTTCCTAGGCATTTACTGAAGAAATAATATCTAAACTACTGTCAGCCTTTGTCCACCCTCAGCAATGATTTTATCTTTGCTGTTATGTCCCAAATCCCATTACTCCTCTTATCTAATATGACTCAGAAGGTGATCTGTGTCATTCTCCAGTAGTGCTGGAAATGGCTTTTAATAGGAGACTTGGAACATAAAGCAACAAAACAGTATTTTGATCCTAGTCCTCATTTTTAGAGAAAGATGTAGGTCCTGTGCCTCAGTGCACAATGGGAGTGGAGATAACAGAAATAAAGATATTGGAAGTGTATCCAGCAGGACTGCAAGCTGCTGGCTGCAGCAGTGATTGAAAGGATGTACAGATGTGTGCTTGTGGGAAGCTCCCTTCCCTCTTGGGGAAAGGTGTTTCAGGAGGAATGGGAATGTGTTCAGGGTGCAATCCACAGGGCAAAGCAAGCCTCACTCTGTCTTTTACCCAAAGTCTTTACACAGGAGCAGTGAGCAAAACCATGGTAATACTGCTTGGAAATCACATTCTGTGATTTTTCTTCCTGTATTCATCTTCATTTTTGGAGCCATGTTTTGAGGATTGACAGTTATTTACTGAGTTATGAATGGCAGCATAACATTCATGCTGGAGGCAACATTTTGCTTCTCCAGCAACTTTCATATGTGAAGATCTATGTTTTCTAGATCGAGCTAATACCCATAATCCTGCCTTTACTTTCTCCTTTACTTTAAAAAAAAACCAGCTACTTGAATTTTAGTTGTTACAAAACAAAAGTTTATGAAATCTATTGTGAAAGATATTTGACACTTCCATGCTTCTGTAGAAGTATCTAGATTATTAAATATTTGTATCTTGGTGCCATAGTGTCTTTAAAGGAAAGTCCTCTCAAGTGTCATGCAAATAATTGCTCTACCTCTTCATAATATTTCAATCATTATGAATTAAGAAACTTTATTAACTGTCATTAGAGTTTCTTCCTATAAATAAAAATATTCATGCTAATTAGGGCAACTCTTTTCCATATTTTTTATATATTGATAGATCATTGTTCTGATATAAATCTTTACTACTATTGTTGGTAGAATATGTTGGACTGAGTCCAAGGCAGTGAATATAAATAAGTAGAAATGGAAGTGAAACTCATATAAAATATTAAATATTATCATAATCTATTTCCTATTTGCATTTCTGTCCATCCTCCTTCAGTATTTCTAATGAAAGAAAACACATTGAATATTAAGAGCTGAACAAGAACTGAAACTCGTTTTAAGGATAAAGAAAGTGACATGAAATTAAGTAGAACTTTTACCATCAAAATTATTCATAAGGACCATTTGTTGATTAAACTATCTGTTGTACTCTCAGCATGTCATATCACATCAATCACATATGAATTTAAATTAAAGCCATATTCCAAAAAACAATAATTGCCAAGTTGTCACGTGTGCCATCTGAGTGCTAAATTTAAGCTTTTGCAGTACTTCAGCAGCTGCATGAACCTATGAATAATTTATTAACTGTTTGAAATTGTATATTAGAATTATCCAACTAGTTGCATATTTTAGCTAATGTTTGGAATTGAAGAAATATAACTAGCCAATTCACCAGATACTTCCTAATGAAAAGCAATTATTTTGTGCAACATTTTGAAAGATCCACTTAATCCTTAATATAAGCTTTAGGCAAATGGAGAGGTATTGAGCTAAAATTCAAAATTACAAGAAGAAAAAAGATGTAATAAATGATATGTGGAGGAAGAGAAGGTCTTCAGCTAGATAATGCACAAGTGGCTTGTACATAGCTCCAGGGATTCTTGTTCTTGTATTCTACAGACAACAGGTGATTTTTTAGGATTGCTCTTGATCACAAATTTTGTGGGTTTTTTTGATTGAAGGAATCATGACATACTTTCTGTGCACATCAGAAATTATTTGTCATTTTTTGTAACTGACTAGCATTAAAGTCCATATTCCCACTTGCCAGAGATGTGCTGGTACTGGGCTTGCCTGCTTTATGTGGCTGGTAAGCAACAGCAAATATCTGATGGAAGGAAAGTGAAAATATTCTTTGCAGGCATTAGGCATTCTTGTTCTCAAACAAACTGCCAACACATGAACAGCTCATTTTATACCCATGGGCTCAAAAGTAATGTATTTTAAAGCCAGGAAAAGGGGTGTCATCTCTCTCTAAGGTGTGACTGAAATCACATGATTTTGTAAAATCTTAGAATATCTCAAGTTGGAAGGAGCCCATAAGGATCATCAAGAAGTCATTGCAGGACCCCCTAAAACTAAACCATGTGAGAAAGTGCATTGTCTAGACACTCCTTGAACTGTGCCAGGTTTGGTGCCATGACCACTTCTCTGAGGAGTCTGTTCCAGTGAAAAACCTTTTCCTAATGTTCATTTTGAACTTCCCCTGACACAGCAAAAATCAAACTGACTGGAGAAGGGATTTCCCCTTTCAGGAAATTGCTGGTTTAGGAAGCTGCCAGGATAATTTTTTTCTCATCACAGGGGCAAGTGTGACTCTTGAATATTTTATTGCACTTTATGTTTACCTCAGGCTGCTGGGTTGGTCCCCTATAAACTGAGAGCTTAAATAATTAGGCTGTGGAGCTCATGGACATATGTGATTGCCATTGGTTTGTTTTTTTGGGGTTTTTTTTGTTTTTTTGTTTTTTTTTTTGTTTTTTTTTTTTTTTTTTTTGTTTGTTTGTTTGTTTGTTTGGTTTTTTATTGTTTTCATAATGTTATTCTCTTTTTAATCTGCAAGAGCAGGTACCATAACACGTTATACAAATTTGTGATTAAGACTGTAGCATAACTCTTAGAACAGAAATAAGAATTAGTAACACCATGTCCTGTGTTTGAAAGGAGAATTCCTATCACTGAGCAGCAGTATGAAGCCTCATTCCTAGATGAGCCCTTGCCTACTTGCTTTGATAGTAATCCTGTCAGGTGTAAAGCAGGATAGGAAGGAGTTTGTGATACTGTCTGTAACCTGTGTGGGACCAATGGGTTTTACCTTGCTTTTTTTTTTTAACACAGGTGCTTGTTCATTCTTAGTGAAATGTAATTTTTATCTGATTATACTTTTGGAATTATTTTTAACAGTCATATCCAAGCCTTCACTTTTGGATTGTACTGCTGTCTGCAGCTAGTAGAGGAGGACTTATCCAAACTGCTGTGAAGGGGTCAGGTCATGCCAAGTAGAATTTAGGAATTTGTCTAATTTAGAGTATGACACACAAAAGTTTCCTTGCTTTAAAATTACTGTCCACAGCAGTAATACTAGTAGTAGTAATAGTAGTAGTAATGATGATGATGATGATGATGATGATGATGATGATGATGATGATGATGATGATAATAGTAATAATAATAAAGGGAGGGAAGGAGGGAGAGAGGAAGAGAGGGAGAAACGAGGGACAGAGCCAGAAATGAGCCTTGGGGAATGCTGCCAGTATAGCAGAAGTAAGATAGTAATAATACAAAATGCTATTACTTTTATTTAGAGTAATATCTGGGTCCTTTGGTATAAAATAATTAAGGTGATGCAATACTCTGATAAAGGGAACTATTTAGAAGAGATTAAATTACTCCAGTATTATTTTTATTTGTGTTATAACTCCTTATACATAGCATACTAGGGCTTTGCAATGGCCACTGCTATGAAGATATCTAAATTAGAAAATTCCTAGTCCAGATAAAATTCTCAGAAGAAATAAGTGAAAGTGAAGAGGCAAAATTAAGTAACAGTACAGTGGGTATTTTAATTAAAAGCAGTGGATGGAGGTTGTGGTTGGTCTGATTAAATGGTAGAACAGTTGGCCTGGCAAAATTTAATTCACAAATTACAAGGAGCAACTTTCTACAGAGATCCCCTCCTTTGTTGGCCTCTTATTTTACTTCTGCTTTTTTTCCCACCCAGTCAAGAGGATCATTGAATAAAACATTTAGGATTTCATAATGCAATACTATTTCTAACTTCATTTTTAGTGTGATTTTTTTTATGGTGTTATCAAGCATGTACATAGGGAGAGATTTGTTCTATCACCTAAGCCTGTTTCTATAGTAATTTAAAAAATCTCTCAGTGTGATATATTTCTCAGGATCTCAAATAATTAGGACAATTGGTCAAATGGCACATTTGTGACTCCACAGGGATAAACTGCAATTATGAAAATTCTGCTTTATTAAGGTAATTTGATAGTGACAAAAAGATATATTAATATGTATAATTATAATGATGTTTAGCATTTACAATATTCCTGCTACCTCAGGATCTCAAGAAGTTCTTCAGAAGAGTTTGTTTTGCATTCAGACTGTGGTGCAGTTGCTGCTCCCTCTGTGTTACACATGGGGAAAATAAATTACAAAAAATTAGAATATGTGCAAAAGCATTAAGGCACTGAAAGAGGCTGATTGAAAGAACTAGAGGCAAGGTTTTTTGTCTCTACTTTGGTTCATTCTTTCTGATGCATTCTAAGGGCTGGACTGCAAGTTGGGCTGTGTCCTCAGCCTTGTGCCCTCAGAGGTCTCCTCTAGAGTGCACACACAGAAAATGTTTGACTTTAACCCACTTCATACATGTTCCAAAGAGATAAATCCAAATTTGCACATCATAATTTAAATCTGGGGCAAATGGAAGAATCATGGCCTACAGACTTGTCTAAGAGGTGTAACAGCCCAGAACTCCTCCTGGAGCAGCAGCTTCCTTTATACCTCCTCCTCAGGTCTTGTCTGAGTCACAGTTGTATCCACACCCTTTCCAACATATCTGTAATGCACAGATCCTCCAATGTAAGGACTTGGAATTATGAAATCATTGGCAATGCTGAGGAAAAACATCAATTCTGACAGAAGAAAAGTGTAGAGGAACAAAGACATTACACAATTTTGTATTAGAATTTAAAGATTTCTCTTTTCAAGTTAAAAAAATAGCAACAATCAAACAAAAAAAAAGATTAGATTTCAAATATTTCAGTTAAAACTTTAGTTTCTATCTCCAATACTTATCTGTATATCATCAACATCAAGTTCTATGTAGCTCTAAATCCCTCTGGTGTCTTTCAGATCTGATGCTTCTGTGCAAATCTACTCTCCTCCCTGTAATATCATTTCCTAGTAAACATACACTTAAAATGTTTCTCTTCCATTTTAATAATAATCCATTTTTGAAAATGCATAATCTGTGAACCAAATACAGAAAATTCCCCTGTCATGTAGGGTCTATTTAGATGATAGGGAAAGAAAATCCATGAAGTTAAAATAAATTGATGCTACAGTCATCCCCAAGACACACTACATGAGTGACATAAAACTCATCTGAGGATGTGGAGGTAATGAACAATCAATCAATGTAGTCCTCATAATCCACACTTCAAATGTTTTGCTGTTATTAGATCTTCAAAAATATATAGAAGAATCAGAGAATCAGAATAAAAGTGTTAGGAAGAAAAGATGATATTAAATAAAGTTTGGAAAGGTACTATTTCATTAGAAAGAAGAAAAAATAGAAGGATAAGGAATGAATTTCCCCAATAACAGCAGAAAGTCAAGGATTAGTGGCCATGAACTAAACCACAAGAAGTTCCACCTCAGCAGAGGAAGAACTTCTTTCTTTTGAGGATGGCAGAGCTCTGGAACAGCTGCCCAGGGAGGTTGTGGATTCTCCCTCTCTGGGGCCATTCAAAACCCACCTGGATGTTCCTGTGCCCCTGATCCTGGTGACCCTGCTTGGCTGGGGGTTGGACTGGATGATCTCCAGAGCTCCCTTCCAACCATAATGATTCTGTGATCAGAGCAATTAAAAAAAGAAATACTTTCTAAAGCATTTTCATCACAAAATGTGCAATTCAGGGTCACTATGTCTTATCAGGGATTTAGAAAAAAATAATCATTGATTCATAATGCAAAACTTTTTGGTTTTAAAACACATGATATTGAAGTGGGTAGAAAAAGCTGTAGGGCTTGTATAAGTCAGACTTTCTTTGATTTTGCAGATTTAAGATGAATCTTTCCTCACAGCTACTCTATGAATGTCTAAAACAGAAAACCTTCCTTCAAATCCATCTTGGAGGTGGGATGAGAAACAATATGTTGTATTGAGCCACTGCCAAGGACTGTGTGCTTTCTGCTACAGCTCTGGGATGGAGAGGAGGGGGAGAATGAAAAACCTTGGCTTTGCTATGGGGTCAAAATATTTATTTAGGTCATGCTTTTCCTCTCATTCAAGGACTCACAATGTAATTATTTGTCACTCTGAACTAGACCTTTATCCATAAAATAGATATTTGTGCAAGGTACTTACAGATAAATATGGTGCAGAAAAATACTGCTTAGATTTCTTCTTCTGTTACTGCCATTTCAAACCTGAGTCTCTTAGTTCAAATCTCTTGTTTCTTTCCAGCTGAACTGTAAAAACATGCCAATGTTGTGATGTGAACAAACAAGGACAAGGAAAACCTGTCTAACATAATTTTACTTGACTAAATTATAGTCATGTTGGGTTCAGAAAGTAAAGAATTCAGCCGAAACCAAATGGGTTATTTTTTCTTTAGTGTCAGTACATTCTCTGTTTTAATTTTTTGCACATCAAAAAATATAAAGGTTTTCTTCTGAACTAGTCAAAGCTAACTAAAATTTTAGGTCAAAAATATTTATCTCTAGAATTACTTTGATCTTACAACTACCTTATTAGGTTAAAAAAACAGTCAATTCTAGTTTATCCTACTAATCCTAATGTTACTATGCTAGATTGTCACTAAGTCTGCTTTCATTTATTTTTCATGTTAGCTGGAAAGCTCACACAATTTTTGATTTGTATAAATCATCTTCAAAACTAAGACAAATTAGAACCTTTTAATTTTATATGATTAAAACTTCCATTAAATCCAATGCAAAATCGATTTAATGTTTTATGCAATTTTTTGTCTTTGTTTGTAAGAGAAATACAACTTTGCATAATATTCCATTAATGTAATGATCACTGACATATCAAAGTGACCTATTTATAATTTCAATGCATATAGAACATGGCATAGAATGCATGCATGCATTTGATATAAAAAACATATAAGAAAGCTCTGCATTGCATTCAAACTCTTGTGTATGTCAAATGTCATTTCCAGAGATTTTATTTTTTCTTTTATTCTGAGGAGCTGAACTGTTCCAAATTCTGTTTCAAGAACCTTGTCCTCCTAACCATTGAGACTCATGCTCACCACTAAGGCTCAGGCAGATTAGAGGGAATGCTGCTACTTCCATGAATGAAGAATAAAGCATTTCCCCAAGAACCCTAAGGCACAGAGACAGCCCCCTTTATCTACCTCTTTGTATCTTTGGCTAACATAATCTCTGTGGAATTCTCTAATAAAATCTGACTGACTTACTTTTCTAATTGCTCCAAACTCTCTCCATTTCATCAATTTTCCCTGCCTGAAAAATGCTGATAAAAGCCCTTCATTCTGGCTGACTGGGAAATGAGCAAAAAGATGCCACTTCTACTTTTCTTTCCAATATTAATATTAAAGTTTGAGGCATTTTGAAGAAAATTAAATTTTGAGATGATTAGCTAAACCTGCAGCTTTAATTAATCACAGCCTTAATCCATCAGAATGCTTATGCATACATCAAGATTTTAGGCATGTGGACATGAGTTCACACGAGTGGATTTTTTTAGAAAAGAAAAATGTCTGAGTAAAGTTTAAAGGGAATTTTTTGAATTTTCTCATGCTTGTATAAAATTGTGCAAAGTTGAAACTTCCACAAAATATAGAAAAATGTTCATTTTATTCTGATTTTCAGTTGCTGGAAACCTCCAGATATTATAAAGGTAGATTTAAAAAAAAATAAAAAAAAACAAAAAAAAAAAAAAAACAAAAAAAAACCAAAAAAAAAAAAAAAAACAAACAAAAAAAAAAAAAAACAAAAAAAAAACCAAACAAAAAACAAATAACAAATAACCTTAACAAATCTAACTGACTCTATTTCAAAGAGCTAGAAATATGAAAGGAAACTTGGAAATTCTGCTGTTTATTGCCTTGCAGTGCCTTGATTTAGTGTCTGATACTTATTCTTCAGGCGTGTTGTGGAATTCTCATCAAGGCTAGGGTGATATCACCAGGCTGACTAGAGACATGATGAAATTCCTATTTACAAAAAAAATGGTTGTCCTTTGTCTACTGAGAAAAAAAATATGCTTTGACTGATACATCACTGTCAACATTTTTGGTCATTATTTATTCCTTTCTGTTTTCTGTGGAAGCCCTTCAGACTCTCTCAGTCCATAAATCATTGGTTATTCTACTGCTTGAAGATACTGGCACTGCATGGCACTTCCAAAGCCTTGTTATGCAAGGTCTGTAGAATACTTACTTAGAAACCAGATACATCCACATTAATTAATATCTGTGTTACAGGAAAGATGAGTGGAAAATGCATTTAGTACATTGATACTTATTTCAGAGATTGTTTGTTTTGATTGGTTTGAAAAAAATACAAGCCATGTGAAACTTTGGATGTTGAATTTTTGATAAATTTTGGTGGGTTTTTTTGTTTTTTCGTTTTTTTTTAATATATGAAGACAAGTAGTTGAAAAGCTTTATTATGTTTTGGAAAGCTGTAAATCCAGTCAATCTAGAAGAGTATGAAGAAGTTTGCAAAAGAAGCCATTAAAGGTAGAAAATGTGGCCCACAGGCTCATTGACAGTGCCCCAACAGAGTGGATTAGGAGAGATGTTTAAATCCTTTACAACCATTTGGGCCTATGAAAGAAGAAAAAAAGAAAAATGAAAAGAAGCTTATGTGGTAAATAAAAGTCATGGAAAGGGAAAGGTGATAGAGAGTCCACAGTATTTAACAGTGAATGATTGATTCTACAAGTCAAAGAGTAATGGTATCTTGTTTTCAGATTGTTTAAGTGTCAATCCTTTGTAAGCAGCCCTTTTGAAGAGGGCTTTGCAGGCAGCTGGCAAGGCCCATAGGGCCTCTGTGTCAAGAGTACAAAGGTTTCCATTATCTTAGAGCAATTTGTTACCTCTGAGATGGAAATGCCAAAACATCTTTTTTTTTTTTTGTGTGTGTGTGTGTGTGTTGCAACTATGAAATTCATAGAAGGTATCTGGTTTGAGGTTTTGTCTCAAAACATCTTGCAAACAGAATAGATTGAATATATATCCACAAGTTGAATAGATGCCTATTAGGTTATTAACAAAAGACCTTCCTACCTCACTTTAATACCTTGTGCAATCTTGGAGGAGCATTCTTGTCCTCAGAGCCTTGAACTGGGATCCACTCTTGCACTTTGACAGTGCCACTGGAGATCACTCTCCTTGCTCTTTTAAGAGAGCACTCCAGCAAAGAACAGGACTCTTGACCCTCAAGACAGTGTTCCAATACTTCTGAAATATGTATGGTGGCACAAAAAGTGTTTAAAAGAATCTCATTTGGGGCTTGGTTTTGGGTGGGTTTTTTTTGTTTTTTTTTTTTTTTTTTTTTGTTTATGTATGTTTGTTTGTTTTTTAATGAACACTCCCTATATCAGGGTGCCCTGCATTTCTCAAAAAGTTGGAGGTTCTAAACAGTTTTAGAAAAGAAGTGCAACTTCAGAGCCCTGTACAGAACTCTCTGTTCAAGCTCTCATGTTGCAGAGTCAGCAGAATACCATGCACTTGGGTTTGTCTCTTTCACAGCACAAAATCCCTTCTGTACCCCTTACATCCCTGGACCCTCCAAATGTGCTGGATCCCACAGCACAGTCTGTTTATTCCTCTTCTCAGCAGTTTGTCTGTTGCTGAAGTCACAACAACATTAGAGATATCCCTTATATTTTCTTGTCTTCCCCTTTATTCACCCCAAATATGTCCCCTTTTTCTATATCTACAATAACTTTAGCAACATTGATAGATTATTTTTTTTTTCAAGATTTATTGAAGGATTTTTTGTTTGTTTGCTTGCTTGTTTGAAAACTCGATCAACAAAGAGCAATTTTAAAGTGCTAGGCACTGAAAGGAAGTGCCTGGGCTTCCTGGCCATATCCAGTCAGTGCAATGTTTACTATGTTACTATGGGAAAATTGTTTATATGCATAAAGCAGAACACATCTTACTTTCACATATGCTAAAAGCCAAACTCCCACTGCAAGGTTCATGATAGAAATCAAGCTGTTCAAAAAAAGTTTCTTTGACAAGATTCAGACATTGTTTGCCTGGTGTGGATTGGCTTAGAGAGAGCACAGGTTCCTAAAGCTTTTTTGAGTGAAACCCTCTTTTGTTGGAATTTCTCACCTTTTTTTTTCTTTATGAATTAGAAAAATCTGTTACTTTCTCTGAAGTAAAGTGTTAGTGCCCCTTTCTGGAAGTCTGTAGGTTGTTGTGGGGGGGGCAGACTGTTTTGGGATGGATCCAGGGTCATGCAGATCTCTGCTTGCTTTGTAAAGCCACTGGGTGGGAGTTACTGCTTTTGGAAGAATAGGAGATCACCCTGAGCTGCCCAGGGTACACAAGGAGAATCATTTATCCTTTGGTGTGGTGCAATGTGCCCTGACAGCATGTCTGGCACCTCTGCTAGCCAAGGGAGAGAGGGGACAGCAGAGGAAGATGCTGACTCCTGTTCCACCCTACACATTCACTGCTTGGAAATGGAGCAGTGCAGAGACTTTGGGACAAAGAAACATCATTGTCTCCATGCAGAGAGCAGCTCTGCTCTCACCTGTGTTACCTGTTCCTCAGTTTGGCTCCCTTTGCCTGGAGAATGCCACACCCCATGGCTGCAGGCCACTCTATCCCAGGGGAATTTAATGTTAAAAACCCAGAGTTGACAGACAGGCACTGATGCAGTGTCATTGCATGGTTCTTGAAAGGGCAAAGGCTCAAGTTTTCAAGCCCATTTTTGTGGTTTCAAAATTCAGTGAATATAATAGAGGCTTACCTTTGCTCTACAGGATTACATTTTGGTACTGAAACACAGGTGTGCTCTGGGGTTTCTTTCTTTGCTTTCTGACAAATGACTAGGGTTGTTCACATTAATGGTTAGCTACTGGTCATGTAACACCTGAATAGAATTCCTTCTAGTAATTATAATACTGAGATTAAAAAAACCTCAGGCTTTTAAACTGACTTGTTGAAATGCTGAAGATAAGATATTGTAGCTATCTGAGAAGACTTTAAGTATGTGCTTGCATTTCTATTTGTAGACTGTTATATTTTTAATGATATATTTATGGCTTGAAGTGAGTAATGTTTTATATACAGGAGAAATAGTTAATTTGCTTATATGACTCATACGTTAAACCTAACGTCATTGAATTTTATTCCTGCCTCCATTTCCTGGGAAACGAAACTCTCCTATTAAAAAACCAAAAATGATACTGAAACAACATCTTACTGAAGTGTGCAACACAGCTGACACTTTGTTACTTCCTTCATCCTGTTAGGAGAAGCACATGGGAAATACTAAGATCCAGCAATGTGAACACTTTACATTGACCTCTTTAAAGGAATTAAATCTGTTTACTGCAGGAAAAAAACAGCAAAAATGTATTTCTATTGAGTCGTTTATTAATGCACTGCAAGTGTTAGATTGAAGTTTCATTTGCACAGCTATATACAGAAAATATGGCACATAGTTTTTTTCAGGTAAAAAAGGCCAAATTTGTTGGTCCTACTGCATCATACCTTTAAACTTCGCATTGATTTTCCCATAGAACAACTTCACATGAGAAATAAGGAAACTGAAATGGATAAAGCCTGGGCCCAGACTGAGAGTAATCATGTAAGAACCTCTTTTCTCTTAAGAGCTCCTGAGAGCCACAGTCCCTGGGAGTGTGGCTGTGCAGGAGTCATGATACTCACAAGGCTGTGCTGGGGATTACCAGAGACACATCCCATCAAAACAGGTTTTCTGGGCATTATCTCAGTCATCTGGTTTTGATGAAGTATTATACAACTGTTCTGTCACATTCTGGGGCATTTTGTGGTAGACCATGGCACTTTGGAATGGCTGCTAATATTGTACAGGAATTTACCATCTACAAGGATTGTTTAGATAGCAGGTGCTTTGTCAAGGTATAAATGGGACAGAAAACTTTGGCCTACTGAAACTAAGGACTCTTGGACTCTGTAGCTCAGGCACATATTGTGAGAGTTCAAAAGTGAAGTCTAAATCCTATATTTTTTCACTTATTATGCTCAATACAAATTAGGTAAGCAGTTTAGTCTATTAAAATATGTCGATATTCCAGGCAATAAATTATTTGCCATTTTTTTTTCTGTTGCATGATACTTGCCCCCATTCTTTTCTTAATTATTTGATAAATTCCATATTATTAAGTCTAAATTTTAGAAGTCTCTGTTTTCTAGTCTCAAACTTATGCCCTTGTATACATAGTTTTTGGAGAGGCTGTCCAAAAGCATTACACAAAGGATGCATTATTTAATAGACCAAAGGTCAAAATGTTCATGATTCAATATGCCATAGGTCACTACATTTCAAAATGACTGCATATTTCCTAAGTGATGCCTTGTTCTGAAATATATTTAGGAGCTGACTACACGTCCTCTAGTTTGGAAAAACACAAAGACTTTAGAAATTCTTTGAATGATGAGTTATGGGGTTTAGGGAGTATATATTTCTTTTGTCATCTCCTTGGTGGGAAAGCAGATTTTTAGATTCTCTATCACTGTTTAGCATTATTTTTGCATTTAATGTGGTCCATGAGGAGCTTTCCTGCGACACTTTCAGGCCATATTTTTTATTTGTATTGCAGCTCTTAATGACATTTTGATAGGTCCATAATGAGTCAGATTTTTTTTTATTATGCCCTATGTATTTTCTTCTTTCAAAAGGATAAATGTGGTTGTCTGGCTGCTCTGACATGATATATTTTAGAAATAAACAGTCCTAATATCCCAGTGAGTTACAGTCCCTTCTCTTCCTTCCTTTTGCCAACACAGAATCTCATGTTTTTATTATTGTGTCTCGTTGGTTTCTTGCTTGCTTTCAGCATGGACTACTTGTCATATAAATTTGAGGTTTCAGGACTTGAGAGTAGAAGATATTTAGGTCAGTTTTGGACTAGTGTTTACACAAAGATTATGACTTTTGTTATCATTAAATAACTAATAACCAGTGCTCTTTTTTCTGCCTTTATTTTTTCCTAAGTACAGAACTTTTTGAAACTCTTCATGGACTAAGTCAGGGTCCTGAAGGAAACTGAAAGGAAAAGTTTAATGTGAGATTTTTTTTCGTATGCAAAAGAAAATTATGTCTTTTTAAAGATGTATCAAAAATGTATTTAATCTTTCAGTCTATTTGACTGAAAAGATTTGTTATTAAATTTTTATTAATTTTCAACTGCCTTGTGTATCCTGAAGGATTATTATGAGTTGCATAAAAAAATTACTCAGTTATTAATCTAAAGCTACTTAATGGAATCTAAAATTACAGAAAAAACATCTCTAAACTATGCTGGTTTATATTTTTAAGAATATTGTAAGTACAGTCCTATTACATTGAGGTGAGTACAAAACTACTTTGTTTTCACCATATTGTAATAGAATTTTGGATGAAGCAATTGGTATTTTCCATTAGAAATTATTTGCACAAATATGAAAATTATTAGTTTTCATAATTTCCAGGAGATGTGTTGATTCATGACTACCAAAGCCTGGTGATCCTTAAACTTCCTCTGCCTCTTGGGACTAACAAAGAATACACAGTTTTCCACATGACATGAAAAATCACAATGCTGTGTTATTCCCATTGTAGTTCCATTCCTGCCAGTCCCACCAGGAAGTCTGATTAGCAGAGTGGGTTAGCACTGCTGTTTTTATCCAGTGCCTGAGCAAGAGATTGGTTTAAACACCTGATCTGTAGCTATGAGCAGCCTGAGCTGCTAAATCCACCCAGCACGACTTTCTTATTTCTTATTGCATCTTATTTACCTAGTTGTAAGATGAAAAAATATCTGAGTGCTCTAAAAAGTGCAGCATGAATTGTCTTTAAATTACTTTGACAAAGCTTGAAAATTTTCATTATAGCAGTTTTATCAGTCAGTGTCATCACACAAGAGCATGAAAGTTCTGTCCATCATACTCAAGGCTGATGTTCTTTCATCTTGTCACACTGAAGTAATGGAGGCTGACAGGCCCTTGCATGATGAGGAATCTACACAAAAAACACTGGAAAGGCTGAGTAGTGCACCCAGGCTGTGCCTGCAGATCACAGTGTCAAAGGCTCAGTCCTCTTCTGCAGTGAGGTCAACTCAGCTTGTTGCATGCCACAGAAAGATTGCTGTGGATAAAGCTTCTAGCTGAGTGCCAGAGATGATTAATGAGACAGATAAGAGAACATCCTCCTTTTGACACTAAGGAGCAGATAGAGGAGAATGAAAGAGTGAAGGAAAGCAAAACATTTGTGTCTGAAAAATAACGAGGGTCAGCAAAGCTGTGGTCTCAAATTAGACTTTTGTGTTGGTCCATTTGTCATTGTAACTTGACCCCTTCTAGCTGATGAAGGACTTTTAAGGGGAGCTGGTAACAATGTCCCCTATAGAGAAACTAAAAGGATGAATAGCTTTAATGGAAAGAAATACAGTAAGACAAAAGCAGAATGCAAGCAAAAATCCAGAATTAGGTGTTTCTCAGAATGAGCTATTTTTTTCTTTGGCTCTGAGATGGCTTTGTGGAGACAGGAAAAGATTAAGGCAAGTACCTTCAGCAAGGCTTTATTGAAAAAAAAAACAACAAAAAAACCAACACATAAAAGACTAGTAACAGAAGCAAATATTGCTGAAAATAGTTTATAAAATGCATAGCAAGTTCTAACAGTACAGGGGAGTTCATGACCCACTCCCTCAGCTTCTTGGAGGGGGTGGATCAAAAGAACACAGTCAATAGGAATGTCAGAAGCCATGAAGGAGCTTCCTGTTAATGCAGATACACTGTTCATGCTGCAGAAGGAAAAGATCATTCCTCATTCACTGAACTTATTCAAATGAGTACTTTCGTTATTAGCAGACAATTTGTAGGCAGAAAATTACTTTTTTAGATGCAAGAGTTTGTCATAATCAGAATCATTGAGTAATTTGCCATCTGTGTAAAATGTATCAGACCTCACAAGAAACTTGAATGGCAGAGTAAATTAGATGAATTCTCTTGATTTAGGAGTGTCTGGCAATACATTTATTAAACAGCAAAATTAGTCCTCGAGATGCTGGAATAGTTGTACTACAGTGAAGAGGACACTCATATTTTAAAAATGTAAAGTTTTAGAAGGACTTATGTCTCTAAAATATTATAGTTTTTATTTATGAAAAAGAGCAAGAAATTAATAGAGTGTGAAAAAAATTATTTGAAAACATAAAAATTAAAACTTTACTGTTAGTAACTTATGAGTTGGTTAAAACTTGCACTTATCTATAGTATAGTTCATTTGAGACCTTCAGTGGAGATTGTGCAGTACTGTCAAAACAACTTAAAATGAAGATTTTTCCAGAACAGTTTTAAAATATTGCAAATAACTGTTGATACCATAATTGAATCACATTTGTTTAGCAAGCTGTTTTTCTGAGTGTTTTTTGAGCATGAGTTCTTTCTGTTCATTAAACAGCAATGTTACATAAGATTAGTGCAGCAGATAAGTAACTCATATGAAATAAAAGCAAAAAACTTAGTACATTTTAAAATAACATGGTGAACTTCAAACCTGAGATGTCATTTACAAGACAGAAAATGTGAATGTACTGTTTTCACAGCTATAATGATACAGTCTATCAGTGCAAGCTGGTTTATATAAATATAGTTTTTAAATAGCTTTCATTTTGCTTTGGTTTATCAAATGGATCAGTATGAATTTTTTTTTTTTTTTTTTTTTTACAGACACAGTTAACAGAAAACACTTTCCAGGAGAAAAGAAATTAAGCATTGCTGCTCTTACTTCCATCTAGTTGTTCCAATTAAGCTCAAGAAAATGATAGTTAAAAACTTCTTCAGACTCAGGCCTCATCTCAGACTTTGAGCCCTTCCACCAAACTCTACCTGCAGAGGGAAAAACCGAAGAACATGGAATAGATACTTTTACCTGAAACATAAAAGGCATAAAAATAGACATGCTTTCTCTTTAACATGTTGGGAAAAGGAAGTATCTTGAAGTTCAAATAGATCTATACTTAAACAGAAAGATTTAGTAGATAAAAAGTAAAAGACATTTACATTTTTTTATCTTACATAAGAAACAGTAATATTCTAGTCAGGTTGTGTAAGGTAACCCCAAGGGCTTCATTTGGCACTGTATAGAATTGTTTCAATATGAAAAAGAGAACATAATACAGAATGAATACTCATTCTGCAGTGCTCATTGCATTAATTCAGAATTTTGTTTAAGAAATTGGATCATTAATACTTAAGTAATAAAATTATTATCACTAGTTCTTCCATGTGTCAGAGACAGAAGCCTCACCTCTTTTTAATGTTTTTTTCAACAGATTGCACTGTTCTCCTCCTCTTTATAATAGAATCATTCTCAAACTTTACAACAATGGAAATATCCTCAATTTTGCCTTTTATTTTTAGAAATTTCCCATTTTCTTCATCTTCCCATATATCTTGGTTTAGGAAAGACAATTTTCTTGAAACTTTTATTCTAAGATTCCAATTTAATGAAATGCAAATTCTCTAGACCTAGAAGATAACTTTCAATAAGATAAAGTAAGAAATGAACTTTTATTTTACAATTGTGAGTATAAAGCATCTTACAAATTCTTGAAACCTGGGTGAGAGAATGCCTCTGAGGAGTCAGTTTAAGAGTCCATAGCACAAAACAGACTTTATCTGTCACTTTTACAATAGCCTGATGTTGTATTTTAGTTTCAGAAAGACTTATCAATAGAGAAAACATGAGATAGAAGGGCAATAGGCAGACAGTAATATTAAAATTCTGCATATTAGGATCTTCCTTTCCATAGTGAAGTCAAGGTGTATCACTCTTATTCCCACCAGTCTGAAAGAAATCCAAAGAGGACTCATTGTTAAGAGCTTCTGATGGGGAGAGGTGAGCACCAGAAGCATTTGGAGGCAGTTCAGGCAAGAATGGAGTGACCAACATGACAGGCAAGAGTTTGGCAACTGGAACTGGGTGTGAAATTGTTCTGGCATATTGACACCTTTACAGTGAAGCAGAAGAATCACTAAATACACAATGAGGAGAGAAAACATTGTGTATACACCTATGTTAATGTGGATTATTTTCTGGACCGTTAAAAATTACTTTTTCACTTCCTATTTCTCACAGCATATTTTTATTTAATTGAAAGATAAAAGGGACAAAATATTTAATTAACTAAAAGTTATAGATAATCTGAAGTAGAAAGAAATCCAACTAAGAGGTCAACAAACCTGGTGAAAATGCCATTAAGAAAGAGCACTTCTCATGCAGCTTTTTCTTTTTGTTTTTAAAGGAATAAATGGAAACCTTATTTCACCCATAGCCATTTATGGAGAAAGTTAATATAGAAAAAAATGTAAGTGAGCAAGGTATAGAAAGCTTCAGGGAGAAAGGTGCAGAAAGAGTCAATAGCTAAAACAGGTGCCAAATTCAAAGAGTAAATAAGGCCTATATTTTTTAATACTGAATGTATTTTTCTATCAAGAAACTTCCTACAACTGAGATTTGACCAGATATGCAAAGTTCTCTCTTCACTTAATTTCCATTAATGTATGATGCTGCTTTATAGGGGGAAAAGGACTGGCACACTTTGAAACCTCAACTGGCTGCATTTAAAATGAAAGTTATATTTACAGTTTTTATTTTAGAAAATCACTACAGAGAACAAAGAAAGACTAATTGTACTCTCACACATTTTTAATTCTGGAGAAATTCCACTTACTCACTTCAAGTTACTCTTCATCCATACCAAAGAATATACTTTGAACTCCGTTTATATGATACCAGCTTCCTTATCCAATATTTCCAGATGCCTAATTTTTTTTTATTTAACATTTTTAACTGGATCTGCATGTCCATGCTGAGATTTCTATCCAAGGCACACATTTGCATTTCCTTTCCATCAAAACCATAGTTCAGCTGAGAGGCTGAGTGCATGTATGGGCTTAGTCCAAAACAAAAACAGAACTGCAAACTTCCAAATCCTGTAGCTCAGATGCTATCTCTGTAACCTCTTGTATTCCTGGTAAAATAGGAAAATATTCTTGTGCTTTCATTGCATGAATAATAGATCAAAGGTTTGGGACACAAATGCATCACAAAAATACTGCCATTATCATTACCAATATTTATTTTACTTATTTTTATGGGTACATTAGAATTCAAAAATTTGTCTCATTCTGCTAGAATAACCCATATTAAAATTTCCCATGCTGAGCTTGAAAATACCATAGAGAAACCATAAGACTACTTACCAAGACTACATACCAAGGCTATCTAACCTCTATTTTGGTTCATGTTGAGAGTTTGTTACTGGAATGATGTATTTCACAAGAGAAGGAGAAAAGGGATGTGATTGTGCTCATTTTTCCTTTTTTTTTGCATTCACTTCTTAGAGGAGAGGTCTTGAAGTGGTCTGACCATTTATGGCCTCAAGTAATATGTGTGCATCTTCTAGTACACTGATTATTGCTTAATTATAGTCACTGTTGCTTATTTTGTACTGACACAGCTCTCTGAATCTTCTCAGGCACTGTGAAGAGGTTCTCATTCAAATTAGAAACACAACTTCATTTAAATCTGTAGGTTTCAAGTGGAGAACTGAAATTTGCTTAGGATAATTGTGGTGGGAAATGGGAAGCTATGCATCCAAATATATTCAAGGTCATTTTTAAAAAGTGTGAAAACAAATTGCACTAACAGAGAAGGAAAAGATAGAAAAACTTTAAAATTTAACTGAGTGCCTTCTTTCCCACATTTCAGAAAACATGCCCATGTTCTTGCTTGCACTGTCTTTCCCTATTGATGTGTTTAGTAAAAGCATTTCAAAGCTTTGAAATAAAGACATGGTCTACTGAATTCTGTGATGCTGTGAAGTACTCAGTTTTTCACTTAAATAAAATCCCATATATTCTTAGGCTTCTGGATGCATATAATTGAATCAATGCTTAAAAGCCAATAGGTTCTTGGATGCTTTCAATTAAATTTAGTGCATGAAAATAGCTTTTTTCTGGCCAATACTCACATATGCTCTTAACGCAGCATCAGTAATCTTCTTATATGTGTGTGTATAAATCAGGAATGACTCTAATAGTCTTAAGGGCCATGTACTACAGAAACACCAGAATGAGACTAGAATCAGGATTCAAAATTTTTTCATGACCGTGACCTAATCAATAATGAATTTGCATTACTTTTGGAAGTGTTGAAGTCAGAAAATGGTGTCAGACTTTAATTTATTTTAGCAGATGCCTGAGTTAGTCTCAGGGTCCAGAAATCAAAGTAATGTACACCTGGGAGCACTGCTACCAAATGAGCTCATCTAAGTGTGGGATGCAAATAGAGCAAACCTGGTGAGCAACATGTCAGCATGCAGTCTGCAGCCCTGGAGCTTGTTCTTCACATGGGCCCACATTTCTTCAACCCAGATTTTTATCAAAGCATAATCTGTATGTAATAAGCAGAGTTAGCCTTGGTATTGATTCAAAACTATTTATAAAAGGCAGGTGCTATTCCATTTTAGCCTCTTGAAAATGACTCAAGGTTTTGTCCACAGGAATTGGATTTAATGATCTTTATAGCTACTGACACATCAGTCTCTTCAGAATCCTTTCTGGCTGTATAATTAAATTGAAAGTTGGCACCAGGGAATCTCAGGCTCTGTCAGGTAGTATATGTTTTTCCTGGCCTAGAATGGAAGGACTGTACAGGCAATGAGGTATTATTCTGCTTCAGTGGATTGGAGGAAAAGAAAGAGAGATTGGTAGTAAGCTTTGTGTCCATGGGCTGATTCAGTGTTCCATTCACTGGGCTGTTGTTATTGAGGCTCCTGCTTTCTCTGACATGCATTATTTGCATGTGTTTGTTTTAAACAACATGCTATGTTTTTCTGTAAATTGAGATCAAAGAAGGAAGTCTGCCTTTTTGTTCTGCAGTGAAATTCCCTCCATTTTCCTCTCTTTGTTGCTGTTGGCAGGTCTAATTTGTCACCTGTGTGACCATACACCATTTACAGTCCAGCTGCCGTGCAGATTTATAACAAGGTTGGCACATTAGAAGACACACAGACTTTTGCTCCTAGAATACTATTTCTCCACCCTAATTTGTCTGTTTTCTTTAATCATTATTTCTCCATTCCTTGCATACAAATATATAGGTATATGATGAAGAAATTCTTGTTTAGAAATGCGATAACTGCATGGATAGATGTTAACAAAATAATGCTTCCTTCCAAATATCTTCAAAATAGAGACAAAGAAAACTGAGTGATGGCATTGCAGTTGCTTTTAAAATAATTTTAATGCAAATTTTCACTGAAGAGGAAAAATGAGTTTTACTCTGAAAGAAGAGAATAATTTTTTTCTCATTTATGCAAAGTGAAAAATATTTTCCAAAGAGATAGACTAATAGAGCTGGTGGATAATAATAGAACTGCATTTTTAAGCATTCTTTGCTGTCAAAAAGTTGAAAAGATTGAAGACAAGAAAACTCATCTATATTTTGAGAAAACAAACTTCATAGCTTCCCTCCAGATTTACAGTCAGGTCATTTCAGGATTGCTATGGAAGCATGGAAATCAAGTCACTAAATATTTATAAGATGTTAACAAGCAATAATTGCAAACAAACATCACGTAGATATTTGTGATGGCAAATCTTACATGCCTAGAATTCGATTTATTGGCTGTTTTTTGAGAATTTACGAGGCAATAATTTCCTGTTTTGTACATAAAAAGTGTGCACAGGAAATTCAAAGTCATCAGAGAAAGCAGCAAAACCTGTCTTTATTCTTTACAGCAGAACACTGATTCTAAAATTATGTGTATTATGATGCACACATGTACCATCTGCAGTGCCTGTTCACTTATTAATTCAACTTCTTTCTAATCCTACAGTGGATTTTTAATGTATTTTGACTTCCTTAAGGACCTTGACCGTTGACAACAAAGTTGGACCCATAAGGCAAAGTCAGAGCATTCATTCTGCTCCCTCACAGAGGAGTTAGGGTGACATGATAAAGAAGGTTATAAATAGCAACAGAAGCTCTACCTCCTCATGCAAAAATTGCTCCCTCTACTCATGCATTTGAGTTTTTAGCTAACTGGAGACTGACTGGAATTTACTACCTTTCTCTGCCATATTCCTTCAATTGGAAAGGTCTGGTAGGACCTTCCAAAGAATTTTGAAGGTGACACCACACAGAGTGGTGGTCTAGAAATGTGCATCCTCTTAAGCATTTCTGAGTTAGTATTGCTAGAGGAAAATGCCAGAAATAAGTATTTAGTATTTCTTTTATGGGCAAGGGAGGAAAGGTAAAAATTCTTCTCTGTTAGAATGACTTAAAATGAGATGCATTGGAAATTGTGCCGCATAAAACTGATACAATATTGTGATTGTTCTTATTGTTATTTCTTTTATATTTTATTTCTAGGTTTAAATAGTTATTCAGATAAAAACTTATGTCAGACAAGTAATTGTTTCTGCTTCCCTGGAGTTGGTCTGAACTACTGCTTCTAGTCAGTTGTTCAACAACTGCTGCTGTTTTGGGCTTCACACTGAGAATTGGCTCTGGTGTGATAAAGCAAAAAACCCACACATTCTTTTTCCAATGCTCTCCTAATCTTTCCCTTTAGAGCAGTCTGAATCTCTTCTTGGTTTTCATTAAGCAGGTCCTTCTTAAACTAAGTAAGTAACAATATTTCTTACTTTGTGCTTAAAAGATCATCCCTTTGTGACCATCAAGAACTTACATGTATGGAAAGGTCTGCAAAAAGGCTCAAATTTTATAGAAGCAGGATTATTTGTTTTTTTATAAGGATGTAGAATTTTATTGATCTTAAACATCATCTGAAGACTCTGTAGTACAGTAAAAACGATTACTAGAGTAGCCTTGTTGTAGCAGGACATACTGAAAAAAAGAAAATGTTCAAGACAAGTGGTTCACATTATCTGCTCAAGACAAACACAGTTAAAATATTAAAGGTCTCAAGAGATATGCCAAACAACTGTCTGCTTTAAATTGCTGTGGTATATATAATTTTATTTAAAAGGGATTTGTGATTTGAGATTTGAGTTTGTGATTTACATTATCATAGATGTAATTGATTTAGTAACAGAAGTCCAAAATGAGCTGAATATTCACCAAGTTTCATTATATACTTTGTCCTTTTGAAGGAATTTTCAGTAAAATGAGCATCATTTTTAAACTTGTTTTGTTGCAGAGGAAGGCATTTGTCTTAAATATAAACTTACATTTCATCAGACAGAAGTTCTGTTTATGAATATTTAGATTGTCAGGTTATTTCATTATGAATATCCTCAATCCCATAACTCTTCCCATGATGAAGGGAAGGATAAATACTGGAAAACATCTTAATTCACATGTAAAAGCCATTTGGAAGGCTGAGTAAGGAGGAAAATTAGTTTGTGCAGTTACAAATAATGGACAAGAGATGTCTCCAGAAGAGGAAGAGACTCCTGCTCCTGTCAGTTTTGGTCTAAAAAGACCTTTGGAGGCCTGGAGATAGTGGACAAAATAAAGGCCTTTTTTCAAGGTGCAATGGATGTTTATCTTTTTATCTGTCAACAGTAGAGAGTTGTGTTAAAAGAGAGTCCTGACTCCTTGTTATTTGAAACCTTTGTTCCTATCCCTTGGAAGTTCTCACTCTCTCAAACCATTGCCCTCCTCCCCAGCACAAAGATTTCTAATAGGGGGCTGACTGACCATCTGTAAAGGAGTTAAAATGTTTTATTCCAGCTGTGAGGAATTTCATATTGCTGTGGTTTCATGATCTGAGATTCAATGCCTTGACATTTTGTACGTGGATCTAACAAACTGATGTGAACAAACAGAAGATAAAGAGGCAAAACAAGGTAATTAATAAAATATAACATATGCTGCCTACTTGCTAACCAGAGGTAGAAATGTAAACACTGATGTTATAGATCTAAAGCTGTATATTCAGCCCTTACTAAACTTATTAGTCTTTCTCCCCATATTTTGCCTACAGTCTTATTCTGTATGGGTATATGTGTGTGTGTGTATGTGAATACCTATAAGTATGCATTTATGTGTGTAAATAAATTAAATTTTATTAATCTATATTAGCCTTTTGCAACTACTTGAAGCAGTCTTATAATCCCAGTATTCTTCAAAGTGTTGCCAAGGGATCCAAAAACCTCAAAAATCTCAATTACTTCATCCTATGGCAGCTAAAATGAAAGCTATGTTGTGTCTTGGTTCTTATCTGGAAATAGGAATCTTAAACCCCCTTTAACCTGCCTGAAGATGTTTTAACCATCCCAGAATATGGGATAAGACTTCAAAATGAGACTGTTTTCAGAGCTTTGCTTCTTGGAGCTATTAAAAATAAAATCTGAAGTTTAGGAGAGGAAGCATGTTATAATAAAAGAACTGAGGGCTGACATTTAGTGTGATTTTAGGTCTCTCTCCTCAGATGGTTAGTCATCTTCTTAGTGTAAGGCTTAGTGTACTCACCCAGGTTACATACTGAGTTCAGCTCTATGAAACACAAACATCTTGTTTGACACTTTTTTCATGTAAATTTGGTAGTTAAAATGCCAAGTAAAAGTCACAAGTCTGTACAATCCCTAAGAGTTCCACTAAATTCTTACAGATTTTACAAATAGAACAATACTCATTCCTTGGTCTCATTTTTCAAAGAACGTGATATTAGTATGATAAAGATATATCTCTGTCTGTAATTTCCTATTGCATTAAGAAGATATGGGAGATTTATCTATAAGGAATTTGTCAACATTGTGATGTTACTAATTACTAAAGCAAAACTAATGAAACAGTCTGGATGCTGGTAAAGTCCTGAGGATATTTTTTTCTCTCCCATGATGCTCCTACAAAGTAAAGAGATTATATAAATAAATTAAAAAAATTGTTTTTAGTGGACTTTTCTAATGCAATCTTTCATCTTTCCTTCTATTTCTGCTTCTGGAAAAATATCCTTCTAAAATCATTAATTTCCCTCAGAGCACATGGCATGCAGCTATACAGCATATTCAGTAAGAATTTTTTCACAATTGGAGAAATCTTATAAGTTTGGAACTTGCTGTAACCGTGGGTAGATTTTGTAAGACATTAGCCACACTCAGTGCTGTGTTCTAACTCAAAGTGACATGGAAAATTTATTTAAAGCTCAAGAACCTGTCTAAGTTCTGTGACTTAAAACTGTCACCACTGTAAGTCTTAATTAAAACATGCAGATACTTTACTTGTTCATACTGCAAACCCTCAGACCATAGAATCATAGAATATTCTGGGTTGAAAGGGACCCTCAAGGATCCTGAATCCACCTCCTGCACAGGACAGCCCCAAAAGTGACACCGTGTGCTGAAAGTGTTTTCCAAGAATTTCTTGCAGTCTGTCAAGCTTGGTCATGATCACTCCCCTGGGGAGCCTGTTCCAGTGCCCAGTCACCCTCTGTCTGATATTTTTAGCCTTAGATCAGAAAATTAGTAAAACTTTAGTTTGAGCCTAAATTGTGACCATGAATGGTTAAGGAACCTTGCTGTTGTTTCCTGCAGAGTTCTGTTGAGTGGGATGTTTGCAGGAATGCCTTACAACTTCATGAGCCTGATAAACGTGGCAGGTTGGATGTGGCTGGTCCTTAGTGCTGCAGTTCCAGAGAAACAGTCTATTAGAGACCTGACTGCTGTATTTCTGCAGCAGTGAATGGAGCTGATGCAAGCTGTGGGAGTCACAGAAATTTCTTGATGGGACTAGAATTGTGTGCATCCCTTCACTTGGCTTCCCAGTCCTCTCTCTCCACAGTTGGGTCGAAGGTTCTCAGCAGGTTAAGAAGATAGCAGGAGAGGAAGACAGAGAGAGACAGCAGAATTTATTATTTAATGAGTGTAAGCTTCATAGTCTTCTCCAGGTATTAACAGGTGAGTAACACACAAGGTATACCTGAGGTTTATAAGTGATAAAATTTGAAAGAAAAACATAAACCAGAAAAATCTCAGTTATCACAGGGAAAAATAAAAAGAAGAGTGAAGACATTATCTTCAATAATTTTCTGCATGGGTATTTTGAATTATATCTTTCAGTCCTGTGGTCTCATATTTTATTAGGTCCCCAGAAGAAGCTAATAATTTTCAATAGAAGCTGAACTATTTTTTAGCTCCTAAGACAGCATTTCCTGCTCACAAGTGACTCTCATCCAAAAGTGTTTCCTAATTCAGTATTTTTGGGTTTGCATATTTGCTGCATATCATTGACTTCCAGCTCAAAGCTGTTTGAATGAGCACTTGATATTATGAAGTTTTTAAACTGTTTTCCCTGCAGAGAAACCAAGACAAAGTCCTGCTGTGTTCTGACTTGTTTTGCAATGAAGTTTGTTGTTCTAACCTAAAACAACTGGTATTGTCTTTAATAACTAGCTACAGATGCAGACATATATTTTTTGTTCAAAGTAGCTTGTGCTGCCCTCTAACAGTTTAACTTTTCTTCTGGATTTTCTCTCGGGGAAGGGAAACATCATTCAAAATAAATTGTGGGATTCCTCCTTTTGCATGGAAAACTGCAAAACCTTGTGACAGAAATAGATAAAAAGCCAAATTAGCCATTCTGTTTCAAATTCAGAACATTTTTCCTTAAATTATATTTCCACTTTTCTTGTTGCTGTCAGTAATCCTGCACAGTTTAAACTGAGGTCAGAGTTTTGCTTTACCATTCATAAAACATGAGAGGTTCCAGCTGTCTTTCACATCAGCAAATTGGCTATGCAGGGCCATTAGAAATCAACAGGGAAAAAAAAGAAAAGTAAAACTAGCTTAGTCATTAAACTGAGTGGATAAATGATGATTCTATATTTGTCACATTCAGAGGAACAATGTCAAATGTCAATAGACATTTTAGAAGTTGAATCACTTTACAACTTGTTTAACTTCTAAAGCAAATTGTATACAGTTTTAAGGACTTCAACTGGTTCAAGGGCTTGTCTGAATTAAAGCAGCTTAATTGAGTTTCACCATGTTAAACTGAGCTGATCCGCAGTGCAGGACCTCATTAACAATGTCCTACATAAGAGTATCAGATCTCCTTGTACAGTGTCTATCACATCTCATTTCTTTGGGAAAGAAATAAAATGTTATTATTAGTTGTCACTTAATCAACTCTGTAGATCTAGCTCAGCTCAGGGATGCTCAGAGGAATTTTCTTATAGCTTATGCATCACCCAGCTCCTGTTTGCATTGTTGAAGGTTCTTTATTTGCATGTTGTCCCCATATGGTGCTGCTGAAAAGTTTTTATTAGGTTCCACTGGTGTAGAGGGCCCTATTCAACATTAGCAGGCTGTTTCTTTGGGGGTAAAGATCAGGTTAATATTAGGAAGAGACAGGGTAAATTTATTTTCCTTCTATTTGACACTGATAGAATTGAGGTGCAAGTAACTTGACCTATATTCAAGTCATTTCTGTAACTTATAGTAACTGTTATTTAAAGAGACTCAAATTTGGAATTCCCAAAAGCTGAAAAGTAACAGATAAACTACTTTAAATACTCAGGAACTCATTTAATTTAAATCAAAGCAGATTCCTTAAAACCCTAAAGTGAAACAATGTTAGCTAAAGGACTTTCATAAAAGGATTAATTCAGTGAGAATTAACTAGCTTGAGCCTAGGTGCTAAGCTCCTAAAACTTCCTGAACAGTTAGAGTAGGCTTAAATACCTGAATTCATCAGTAATACCTCAGTTAAATACCAGCTCCATACTGAAGTGCCTTGAAAAGAGAAGTATTTTCTCTTTAATTCTTGTCATAATTAGGTCAGCTTAATTAGAAGAACATTAAATTCTCTGAGAAATTAGAAATTTGCCTGATTTTCATAGGCTGTCAAATTGAAAGTTGCATCTTTTGAAATTTTGGGTTAAAAGCTTTGAAAACATGAAATGCAGAAATGTGGTAAGTAAGAACATGAAAAAAGAAACTGCTAGATAAGACTGCTAGATGTGTAAGATAAGTCAGATACTCAAGGGTGTGTTTGTAAGATATCTTTCAGTGGGTTTCTAGGGTTATGGAGACTGGAAAGAGGAAGAACTTTTAAGCAAAAGTTTGGTACTGCAGACATCTAGTAAGAAGATGAAAAATCCTACAAAATTATTACAGATAAGGAAAACAGAAGAAGAAACAGTGTTTTAGAAGTAGAACAAACATTCCAAATTTAAAATACCAAAAAACTTGTAAAACTCTATTAAATGGTAGAGAAAATAATCCACCAAAACAAACAAACAACAAAGAAAGAAACAAATAAACTTAAAATTTGCCTGAAATTGAATAGAATTAAATTTTTCTCTTTGTTAGGAAAAGGTTTTTCACATAGGGGTGGCTGGGCATGTGATCAGAGTCTGATAGAGTTCAAGAAGCATTTGGATGCTCCCAGGCACCTGGAGTGACTTTTGGGGCTGTCTTGTGCAAAACCAGAATTTGGAGTTGATGATCCTTGTGGGTCCCTTCCAACTCAGGGCATCCTATGATGCTGAGTAGTGCAGTGACTTTAGGAGTTGCCATTATATTTTCTGCAATGCCAAGAGCTGTGAATTCCAAATATCTAGTATGAATTCAGAAGCATTTATGAAAAGTAAATAATTTTGCAATTATTAATTTAATTTAATGAGATCTTGTTGTAATATTCTTACTGAAATCATTACATAAATTCATCAAAATACTCAAACCAGAAAGTTCAGTACTGTCAATCTATTTCTTTCAAAGCTTTGTGTTCACTAACATGTTCAACAAATTATTATCATGCTCCTTTATGCCATCAAGCCTGAAGAAGAAAGATTACATAAATCCTCAGTAGTAGGGTGAAACTTATTTGTATACACATGCAGCATTCTTTTTGCATTTTCTTGCATTCTCTTCTGAAGCTTGTTTTGTCTGCTTGAATGTGTGTTTGTGCATATATTTATTGAAGGTGTTACATGTTTGGTAGTGGAATTATGAAACTCTGCTCCTCTGTTGTAAAATATAAGATGTGATCTTACAAACTGGAGTAAAATGGATGGGCCAATGAAAGATCCATTTGGAAAGATGGAGAGGGGACAACGTGCAGGGTTTTTCTTGTTCTCTGTGTGAATAATTACTGCAAGAAAGGATTGACCAACTTCTAGCCATGATTATCAGACTGCACTGCACCTTTGGTTATGCAAACAAGTGAAATCATAGGACCACCATCTATTTTTGACTCTCACAAAATAACTGAAATAGGGAAAAATTGTCAAAATCAATACATAGAGGCAAGGTAGTGTATATCAAGTCACTCTACTATACCATCTGTGTTTTCTCACACTTATGAGAACTATAGCTGTAGTCAAGCTTGGTGACAGAAATAGTTTTCATGGAAAAATGACTGTAAAGCTATTATCTCTGACTTCATTGAAATAATTTCATAGGAACTTTGGCTTTACTATAAGCCCACCTTCTCGTGTTTAATATTAATTCCGTCCTTATAGGTATGGAATGATCTGAGGTGAAAGGTTGTGCAAGGGACAGGCAAGGTAAGGAGATGTGTGAGTGACAGGCAGGGTTAGTGGCTGGGTAAGGGACAGGTTGTTTAGCCAGTCATGCAGAAGAAAGAAGGAAACTTGCAGAGAGGAGAGAAGGAGTCAGTGCTGTGTGGAGCTGCCTGTAAGGAAAGGAGTCAGAGCTGCCTGAAAGAAATCCATGAAGAGAAGGCATGAAAAGTTTTTAATAAAGGATTGTGATGGTGCCAGTCCAGTCCATCTTGACATAATTACAATAAAAAAGGTATTGTAACTTAAGTGCAGGTGAAAATTAGTCAGTTCTAGCTTATTGAAAAGTTTGGCTTAAGGTTCCTATAAGTACCATTTAAATCAGATGTCACTGAAAAATATGTCTAGAGAAAATGAGCAAAATACTCTCATCTCAAGCTGTGAGACAAAAATATTTCAGTGTTATTGTTTGGCAAGTTAAACGTATATGATTGATTAAAAACTAACTTAAGTTGATTAGAGTTTTACCATTTATGATTACCATCATAATTTGATGTGAAATTTTTACATGTACGAAAATTAAATTGGGTTTTGTATATTTATCCTGTAAACTTCAATTTATGCTACAGTCATGAATCACTAGAAGAAGTAATAGCAAATAAATGTTTAAGTTTAGGGATTCTAATCTGGTAAAATAAATTTTTTTCTGTCACTGTTTGGAATTCTCAACTAACTCAAGTTCCTTTAGGAAAGTTTGCAAAATCCAGATAAATTTTATTGTACCTTGTATGGTGAATATGTTCTAATGTCTTTTGGTGTGTTCTTGGCTATTCCAGTTGGACAGTAAACTAATATTTTTAGCATTATTCCTTAAGTATGATCTCTAAGTTGAATCTTGACCAACTAAATAATAGTCTTGTTTGTTATAATAGTGTTCTGTGATTATTTTGACAGGCAAATAAGGTCTGGGTAACTTCAGGCTGGATCTTACCATTAAAAAGTTTCCAGCAGTATAGCATCTATTAAGGGGTCAGATTAAATCCAGTGGATCAGTTTCTGTGCAGGAAATTTCTTATTCCCAGTTTCTTGCTGGGAGAAATAATATAATCCTACACATTATAAATATGTACTTGATTTTGCAAATAGTCATTCAGAGATAGATTTATCAAGTCTCTCAGCAGCTAAATGCTTCTATTTTGGCATATAAATTAGCAGTCTCATTTTCTGGAATGCTGGCAGCTGCCAATTTTCAATAGAAATCATTGCATAATTGAAAATAAAATTGAATATTTCCTTCATTGTTTATATCCCCAAACTGAAATCATGACCAGTCATTAAATACCTGGTTCTAAAATCCACTCAAACTGAAATAAATTAGGAAATTTACACTGCATTCAGTTGGATGGAAACCTGTTTTTGACAATTTCTGATTTGTACAGGATGTGCAGTAGTCTTTCATTTACATCTCTGCTTTATAGATGTAAATTTGGATCTGGCTTTCACAGTCTAACTGGTCTGAGTAGTTAAAGTGTGTGATATGTCCTACTCCTGTATTAAGGATATTCATCCCCCCACTGAGACTTATAACATCAATAAGAGGGTAGTTAGTAAGCTTTTGTACATCATCAAACCATTTTTTTTATCCATATCAATGAATTGACATAAGAGTAAATTAACAAACATAAACTGAATTCTGTTCACCTCTTTAATAATGAGACTTTATCATGTAACAAAGAAGTTAATCTGCTATCTGCATCTACAGAAATTTGCCATGCCCATCTCCTCTCATAACTTTCATTATGACTGGAAAAAAAAAAAAAAAAAAGCCTTGACCAATACCCTGAGCAATGGAAATCTGTCAGAAAGTTTCAAAGGACATATGAATACACAGAATTCAAATTCAAACTGCAAATTTTTTTTTTTTTTTTTTTTTTTTTTTTTTTTTTGCTAAATGTGCATGTGCAATAATCTCATTCATGTGAAGACATACAGTAGGAAATTCCTTTTTTCGTTTAGCCAACCTCCCATTTGCACTTATTTGTCAAAAATACCAGACATGTATTACCAGACATGTAAGATTTCATTTCATTTCATCCCATATCCTATTTACTTCTTTTGCTCATTCTGAAGAGAACTGTGTTAGGACAAAGTTTATTTTTCATGTTTTTTACAAGGGTATAATTGAATAAACTTGGAGAGAAATGTTGATCTTGGGATTTGTGTGCCAGGCTAGAGATAACAAGATAAGGATTTTCTGGCAGACAACTGAAGGGATAAAGGACAGCTTTGTTCCTAAAATTGTGTAAAGAGGATCTCTCAGATCTTTAAACTGAATTCTGTAGGAGGTAAACCAGTTTTGATGTGATACCTAATAATGGATATTGGTCACTTTATGGCTCATTTATATAAGTTCTGTTCATGTTTGTCCTTAAAACCGTGTTTCTCACAAAAAATGGGGCTCAGAGATTTGCATTTTAAAGGTGGTTATCAAATTAAAGAAATGGTTCTTGTTTCCCTTTTAGAGTTATGAAATAATGGTCCATGCACTGTTTATGACACTTTAAAAACTATTTTTTTTAAATATTAGAAATTATTAAGACTTTGAAAACAGGTGAAACTGTGAATTATATTCAGCTTCATGGCAAGCCTTCTGCCAGGATAGAGCTTTACTCCAGATTTTTCAGCTCAGCAGGTACAAAGATTTATTCAGCTGTTAGTTCATATGGATCATTTGTGTTAGTACAGCTTTTGTAATAAAGGCCCTGAATGTGTAGCACCACTGAAGTGCCCTGAGGTGCTAAGAAGATACAGTCCTTTCATTCTGCATATGAGGAGTGTTTTCTTTGATAAAGCTTTAATTAAGAGGGAAAAAAAAAAACAGCAATGAAACTAATAAAAAAATTAAACTCAAAAAACCCTGTAATACAAGAAGGTTTTAAATTTCAGCTATAATTTCCTTTTGTTACAACTGGTGGAGGAAATTTTTAAAAATTGTTCAGTTCATTGACATCTATGCAATAAAAAAATGTTAATATGGTACGTTGATGGTGAATAAACTAATTCTAAATAAAACAGAAAATTTCATTTCTTTTCATGTTCAAAATCTAAAAAAAGGTGTTTGGTGGTGTTTTACTCAATTTAAAAAATATGAGGATCTGTGGAAAACTACAGAGTGCTTGATGATTATTTGTAACATATAGACATTGCTAAACTTTTTTTAAGGGTTTGCTTATAACTTCATCAAAATATTTTTAATTACTTGGACAGCAGCAGTTGAAGTCATTACATTTTAACACTCGTGGCATGAAATGTGTGAACTGTATCTGCATTTGGGTTTCAGACCTTGACAGAAGCTGAAGTAAATACAAAAGTCTCTGCATGATTTGCCTTGGTGTATTTATTATCATTAGATATTTATAACAAACCTCAGGTATCCACTGATCAATCTGTGTTGAAGACATAATTGTAAACAATTAGTTTTAAGCTAGGAAGTATCAACCAAAATATTTTAATTAACAGAGCCAAATAGTACACTACAGGCTGTGTACTTGGGATTTTATTATTTTTTTAAATTGATTTTTTTTTTCCTTATAATGATTTTTAACAACTTATTCTCACAAAGGAAGGAAAAGCTTTAATTATACAAAAATGGTGTTTGTCAGGAGTTATTCAGTGGAGCCTCAGCTTTAACAGAACTTGGTGGCAGGACACATCAAGTGAAGCATTATTGATTATATTGATTTCTTGAACCCATTCTTGTTCCAATATTTGGTGAATGACATACTGAGGAAAGTGTCTATATTGGATTAATGAGACACCTGTGGCAGGGCAAATTTAAACTAGTAATTTTGAAAGGTGTCTACAGGACTTCTGAATATAATACAATTTTTTTTTTTTTTATTATATGATGGATGAAAAAAATCAGTTTTTTTAAAAAAGTTGCTTTTACCCTCTACTAGAGCTGTGTTTAGAAGCAAGTTTCCAAATGCCAGCTTCTGGATGAATAGGAATATAGATGTAAGAATATGATTTCTATTCTATTCTAGTCTTTATAGATTTAGATATTGTTTTGTTTTAAAGTCTTATTCTTGAAAACTGATAATATCTGTGACATACTAGGGAGTTAGTGCCAGCTACAGTGTCATACCTAGAGATGATTATATAATAAAAAAAAGAAAAAGCCTCTTAAGATGCTAAAGTTTTGGGGAACTTAGACCTAATTTTATGATCAACCAACTCATTAGCAATAATACATTTCACAAGATAGACTTAATTGAGAATATTTATTAGAACACTGAAAATTTTTAATTGTTTGTACTTAAAGATTATATAAATCTTGAATTGTTTCATCAATTTTTAAGATTTTAAATATATTTTTTAATGTAGTATTCCACAATGAACTTCCAGTGTACTTCTGAAATGTTGTGCTCAAACCTACATTTACAGCTGCTTTCTAGATAAATGTCTTCTAAGTATATTTTGGCAGTGACAAAGAGCAATTACAAAGCATTTAGAATTTAGCATTAAATTTATATTCCTAGGTCTTAGCATTTCCTCTGTTATGATGGCAAGGAGGGAAAGAATTTTTTTTTCTGTTTTGGAAGACTATTCCTGGAGATTCCCTCAAATGATATTGAATTAAACAAGCAAAGCCTCCGTCATAAAATCATAGTGAATATGGAATAAAGTGGATCAGAATGGACCCATCAGGGTTGTCAAGCCCAACTCCTGGCCCTGTGCAGGATGTTCTAAGTGCCCACGCCATGTCCTGACCACATTTCTTGAGCTCTGCCAGGCTGGTGCTCCCTGGGAGCCTGTTCCAGTGCCCAGCCACCTCAGGGTGAAAAACCTTTTCAAAGACAGCAGGTGAAGCTATTGGGTAGTCAATATTAGAAAACCTATTGAGAATTCAGTAGAATTAGGCTTTTCATCAGCATCTCCAATCTGTTTAAAAGCAGCAGGATCCAGTGTGTTTATCCTAAAGTTAGGAGAACACTGGTTCCTGCTTTCATGACCCCTGCAAGCTTCTGCTTCAGGTGTCTAAAATGCGCTGATTTGGTCAATATCTAAATAACTTATATTTGCCTTACAGAGGCTTCATTTCAGAGAATTATTAATTGTGCAAGTTCTTTTATCTGTTTTGGTATATAAAATATTACTTTATGAAAACAAGCACCAACAGTACTATAATGTAGAACTGAGTTTAAAGAGCAATTCTTACAAAAATATTGTTTTTGATTCTGGATTTGGGTGTTTGGTGAGGATATTTTTTGTGGGTTTTTTGGGGTTTTTTTTGGTTTTTTTGTTTTGTTTTTTTGTTTGTTTGTTTTGTTAGTTTTTTGGGGTTTTTTTAATTTTTCTGAGTTGTCTTGTTTTATCAATAAAGACATGGTAGAGAAGAAAATGTAAATGGGGGGAGAAAGGGAAAGTGAGAAATAGGAAAAGTTGAGAAAATTGTGAAAGGCATTGCTAGTGTAGTCAAGCTGTTATAAAATATTCATAAAAGAGGAACTTGTCTATTTCATTTGCCATGCCTTATGTTTCATAGTTATTTTCACTCCTGTGTGATCAAATTATTTTCTTTAGATGACACATAGCATCTTATTGAAGAAAAAAATAAGAAAAAAATGTAGATTTTAGTCTGTATTAGAAGAGAACCAGGATGTTATCCACTTCACTAAGATAACTGCCAGCTGACACTACTTGTAATTGCATAGAGGTCTGAATCTTGGAGCATTGGTTAGAATATTACAAGAAGAAAGATCTTGTGCAGGAAGGGGAAGAATATAGCACAAGCAGTTTAATAACATTGTTGTGTTTGTCCTAAAGAGCTATAGGTAACTTTTTTTCTTCTCTATAAGAATAATTTCAAAATACATTTTAACCTTGCACTACAGTGAATCTTTCTCTTTTAGGTAGTGATTCTTGTTTAATGATAATATTACTTTAATAAAATTATATAGAATGTTATGTCTAAGGATGTATTTCATAATTATATTTTAATATAAGACTGATTATGTTACCAATTTTTATATACTCTTTACTAGCATATTTCAATTAAGGGAATTTTATGTGTCCACACACAAAAACATATAAATATGCACAGACATTTAATTTAAAAAGACTTCTACTTTTAGCCAATGAAGTGTGTCTGTGAAGTGAATAAAGTATATGGAGATTATTTGCAACTATTGCTAAGGTTGCAGTTTTAATTGTAATTCTTTATCAGATAGATTTATTGTAAGTTAAATTTGCATTTAAAATATTTTAATCTCCTCATATGGACTCTAGTTAGATTCTATTATAGATTATAGTTCCACAAAGTTTCTGTTACTAAATATAATAGTCTGGGGTTTGGATCGTGATTTTCTTTCTCTTGGCTTTAGAACACTTAACTCCTGCTGTATTTTTGTTTTCCATGTCTAAAACCTGGATTGAATCCCCATATTTCAAACAGTATTTGCAAATATTTCTGTCAGTTTCCAGAGATTTTTTGGTATGTAAAATAAAATCGCTAAAAAAGTGTGTCAACAATAACACTTTTTATATTATAAGTATATTACTTTCAATAGGTAAGAGGATTTGTTATTAAATTGCCATCAGTAACTAAGGTATGTGATGAACTTAGATGTGTGTGCAGGTAGGAGCTGTGCCTGTAGGGTCCTTCTGTTCAGTTTTCCTGAACAATCACTGAGGCAATGAAGTTCTCCAGTCTCCTTGACATTCTTCCTCTTCTTTTTTCATTTGTTAGTCAATGCATGTGCCTTTAAAAGGAAAATTGCAAGAAAATTGAAAATCGAGGCAGTTTAATTTTCTGTTATACTGCTAATATAATAAAATGAATAAATAAATAATAATATAATAAATAATAATAATATAATAAAATGAACAACTTTTCTGAATCTACAGTTTCTGTTTGTTTTTTTTTTGGACACATCAGTAGCATGGTCGGTATATCATCTTTCTGGTATCTCGGGGAGGAAGGCCCTGAACCCTTAAAAAGTAATAAAGTTGTGACTAATGGGTTGCTGGTAAGCAGACAGATTTCATGTAGGCAGCATTGTAGAAGTGAAAAATTACGCTATAATTTTCTGATTTTTTTTTTTCATGTTATAGACTTCTAATACTATTTTGGAAATTATGATCATATGATATCTCTAGCTTTGATTATAAACAAATATTTTAGTTTTTCTTTTCAGTGGCTCTAATAGCTCATTTGAGAAGGAGGCTCAGAAATTAGAAAGCTGAAAAAAAACATAAGTGATTACCTTATTACTCATATTTTATTAAAAAATAAAAAAGAGGCTACAATTTTTTATACACTGATGTTAACCTTCAAAGATAGCTCTTCTCTCTTTTAAAAGGTTAATAATGTTCTTAATTTAACATTAACACATTTGCTACTATTCTTTCCTTAGAATATAATAATGAATTTTGTAATTTCTGTGATTTCAGCTGTATTAAAGGTGGAGTTCTAGCTTTAAAATTAGAACTATTGTAATATACTCTTGTACTTTTATTTGTTTGAAATTTCTCCTAGAGACAAGATACAATATGGGCTTTCATTTTGCATTTCATCTATTCTCTGCCACAAAATTTGTAAAATTTGTAAGGAAATCTTACATACTTCTCACTGCATATAAATACATTTACCAGGACAAATGATGGATCTCATCTACTTCATAAAATGGTATTGCAAATATTGAAAATTTACATTAAAAGAGTCCATTAAAACAAAGACTTTTTTTTTGAAGGATGAAGTACACCTTTTTTCTCCATTTATCGTGATTGCCATTATTTTCAAAATTTAGTACTCAGCCACTTATTCATACTAAAAACATGGTAGGATAGTGTGGTCCTATCAAAGCTCCAGTCTTTGTCACTTCCTTATTAAAGTTTTTTTCAGTGTACTGGACATTCTGAATTTTCAATTGGGCATGGTCTACTCTATCCTTTAACCTTCAGGTTTTATTCCTTTTCCTAGCTGAAAGAATCTCATTCAAGTCTTCTGGTATTCAGAACATATGATTTGCCAAGCTGCCTGTTGAAAATGTTGCCTTCTCTGGTTTGATCAGCAGAGCTCTACATATAACAGAGCCTCCAGCAATAAATCTGTACATGCCTATGGAATTCATGTTTACAGCTTGGGTTTTCTTTCAAGTTTCATAATCCATTGTCACCTTTGCACAATGTGGCAAGGAAAGAAATTAATCCATAATCTTAGGGAGTGTCATGAGGTGCCTCCTGTTATTGACTGGGGCTATGCAGTAGTACAAACCCAGTAGTGACTGTCAATAGCTGGAGTTAAAGCAGAAGGCATGATGACACTTCAAGTGTTGAGTATGTGGGTTTACTTGACAAAGAAGTAATCAGAATACCAGGAGAAAGAAAAGATCAACCCCATAGGAATGTCACTAATGTCACCAAATGTTCTGGCACAAACCTTAATTCATATTCCAGCCTAATTCACCTGACCTTGGGCAGGGAAATGCTCAGCACAAGCCTAACACCTCCCCACAAGACACTTCCACATGAAATACTGAGTTCAGCTCAGGAAGCAAATCTCTTGCCTGTCTCTGCTCCCAGCCTTGCAGGGGCTGAGGGTCCCCAGGCACTCAGGGCTGCAGTCCCAGTGTGACTCCAAAGCTCCAAGCCTCCACTGGGCTGCACATATTTTTCCAGTAAAATGAGCAGAAAGCTGCTAACAAAACCAGTTCAGTGGGGCTTTTACAAAAATTTTGTTTCTGCCTGCAAAGAAGATTCAGTCCTATTTATAAACTACTTTATCATGACACTCTTCTTAGGGTTTTCTTTGATCAATTCATTATGATTTGAGAAAAATGAAACTATCTTTCTGTAATATAGGGGTTTGTATCCACCATCACTTTCTTAGAATTTGATTTTGAGTGTGTGATCAATCTATACACATCCTGGAATAAAATGTTGAAGGTAATTCAGTAGATAATGCAGAAGAAAAATGTTTTTGGTGTTTATTAAAATTTAGTAAGAGCTTTTTTAAATAGCAGTCTTCTGCAAAGTCTTAAACATAAAACTAGTCAATGTCAAGTTTTTGGGGCAGTAATGTTCTGGGTGTGCTTTCCTGTGGTGATGTTTTGATCCATAATTTTTTTTTTTTTTGGCTATAAATTGTAGATAACCTATCTGTCATGTCCTCAGAAATAATTATCTGGGTTTTTTTTAAGAGAAGTTTGTTCTTTCCTTGAAATAGTAGCTATCACTGTACTGAATTCAGATGTTCAGCTCTGTAAGGGAAAATCCTGTATATCAACATCCATGTGCATGACGTGTATTTAAAAGCTTGTATGTCTTTGGCCATAAATTTTGCTGCAATGCTCAAGTTCCTAATTTCTTCTACAGTTTAAAATACAAGTAATACACAAATATATTAAATATCCATCTGAATATCTCTGTTTTTTACTCATCTCCTCAGTTTCCTTTGAAGAATTATCCTGAAAGGAAGTTTCTGAGAAGTTATTCTCACCCACTTGTGGTGTACAATTAGTTCTCTTGTTTGCCTGTACCTTTAAGTGAAACAATTAAAGAAGGAAGAGGTTTGCTGCCATTTTCATTGTTGTTCCTATTTGTGTAACAACAGTTACAGTAGTTTTGCTTTATGGAAATGTTTAATGATGATTTTACAATAACATACATGCCATTTTTTTCTATGTTCAAAACAAACTCAAAATAATTATAATATTAAAAAGTATAACATTTGCATTCTCCTTTTTCTGAAAGCTATTTCAAATTGGGATTTTAAAACAACCCACTGATTTAAAGCCCAAATTTGATCTCACTATGATTTTTCTAATAAAAAGCTAAATGTATAGGAACATTAAAAACACTATGGTTGAGAGCCAAGAAGTACAGCAAGAAATCAAGAATTCTTTCATACAAGACATTTCTAAAACTTTTCTGTTTTCATCATTGTCATATTCCCCAATGCCTCTTTTCTCCAAACTCAGTGATTGATCAATCATGGATTTTTAACTTTGAATTTTAAGAAATGTTTTTCTTTCCAAACTGAACACCACTACTGTGACCATTCCTGACACAACAGAACACAATATGAAATTCTGCCCCAGAAAAAGACAGAAGTGTTATTAAAACTATCCAAAGAACTCTTATGCTGCTGTTAGTGACCACAGGAAGGACTAAACAACAATGCCAAGTTTGAAACTGAGCTCTTCTGAGAAGGTTGCTCAAAGTCTTTTTATTTTTCAACACCAGCATTACAGGGTGTTTAGATATAAAAATGTTGTAGTGAATAAAATGCTGTGGCACAGTAATTTTAGAATGTATATTTGATTTCTTTCCTTTCATACTTGCTAACAACAGTGATTTCAGGTTGAGATTTTAAAGAACATTTTGTTAATACTGTTTTAGTACCAGAAAGTAAAAGCATGTAACCTCAGTTCATGCAACAGTTTTGGACTAGAATGTCACCAACACAGTATGATGTGATCAGAACTTTAAACCATTGCTCTTTAACCTGCAAACTGCCATGTATTTTTTGAAAATCTGTTTCAAGCAAAAATTGTGTGATTTCTACCAGTACTTTAAATAAGATAAGGATTCTTTTTTTTCTCCCTGACATTTTTGAACAATTGTACTGGCATAAGCTCTCAACCTACATTTAGCTGAGGATGTATAAGATGTGGTATTCTTTATGAAAACTTCTGAGAGGCAAGGGAGCTCTAAGCAAGTGGAGGATATACCTAAACCTGTAAAAAGATGCTGAATTAAAATGATATGCACAAAAGAAGCTTCTCCTTTTAAAACTTCCCACAGGACTTAGCAGAACACATAGAGACTGAAATTTTTGTATAATCTTGCAAGTGTCCTGGGCATCATGGCATTATGAAGGATGGGGGCATGGGAGTTGACTGTTTATTTTTTGCTCTGTGTTAGTATGCTTTGAAAATAAAACAAAGAAATTTGGACTCAAGCAAGTTATAACCCATTTATAATTTAAAGATTTTCACAATAAGAAAATGTAGAGGAAATCACTGGCTGCAGAGGCTTAGACTGGAATAGACTATAAAAGAATAGAGCAATGTAAGAGTTCAAAATAAATTAGAGGGAAAATAATGAGACTTTTTTTTTTTTCTGCCATTGAAGTTTTCATAAAAATAAATGTATGGTGGATATAAAACATGTAAGGAGGTGAACTCCATGTTTGTCATATTGCAGGGAATGATGAGCTAGAGACTGGAAAGTGATATCTTTCTTTGCTGAGGAAATGGAGTACTTCTGCTGTGAGTCCTGAATTCAGAGAATATTTTTCTGCTGAATTAGAACAGAAAGCACATGATACTTCATTATGTAATTTCTGGCTGCCTATATCTGTAGAAAGCTACTATTCATATTTCTTGCCCCTTTTTAAAATTCCCTGAAAAGCCATGTACCAATTTTGTGTCCTCCAACAAATATGTGAAGTTCAACGCAGTCCTACAGAACTCCTCTGCAAATCTCCAACGTCACAGCACACACATCCAGGCATCTTTCCCCGACTTTAACATAGAAATTTCAGCTTCTAAAATGCAGGGTATTTACTCATGCCTCTATATATCTGCTCACTTGCAGTCTTCCCAATAGGGATATTTTTGTAGAATATATTAGAAACAAAAAGCAAAAACAACCCTCTCAGAACTTAAATCAATGCATTTGGCTACCAATTGAAGCATGCATGTAAAAATAGTGCATGCTGCAAACTTTGTACTTCTTGGAGAGCTGTTTTTTAATTTTTATCACTAAACATTTGGGTTTTGATTTCCTTGGAGTGCAGATATCTTATGCAGACAACTTTTTGAAGGGCTGATTAGCTGGCAGCCGAAAGAGTTTGGTTTATCCTTTTGTCATAAAAGTACTTTCTGTGATGGTGGGGGAAAGAGACATTTTGTATTGGAGTCTTTAGTGCTAAAGATGTCCACCAAGAAAGCTAATACAAAAACATCTCATTTACTGTCCAAAGAGACTTAACTTTTCAAGACTTTTAAAATTTTGGGCTTTTATGGCAATGATCAGTGTCCCAATGATCATGGGCTCATATTTTTAGCCTGTCAAGGTTCCTCTGGATGGCATCTCTTCCATCTAGAGTATTAGCCACCCTAAAACCATCAGATTTTACAGACACAATTTGCCCTCAGTGAAGCCATGTCGGCTGTCACAGATTCCCTCTCTGTTTTCCATGTCTTAGCATAGTTTCCAGGAGGGTCTTTTGCAGGGCCACAAGGTGAGACAGACTGGTCTGTAGTTCTCTTTTTTGTCTTTTTAATTTTTATAAGATTATAGCAGGTCTCACCAAGGCAGTCTGTGAGGTTAAAAATCTTCTCCACACTAGATATTATTCTTTATTTTGGAAGAAGAAAAGCAAAATCAAGAAAGCTTTAGTTAAATTTATCATTGTGAAATTACACCCAAACAGAAATTTCAAATCTGAATTAAAAATCAAAGCAAGGCAAGAAGTAAATACTTGTCTGAAGTACCTTAAAATGTGTAATGATAACATAGAATAATGGAATTGTTTAAGTTAAAAAAGACCTTTAAGATCATTGAGTCCAACCATTGAAGTAACACTGCCAAGTTCACCACTAAACCACATCCTTAAGTGCCACATCTACATATCTTTCAGGTACCTCCAAGAGTGGTGACACCACCACTTCCCAAGGCATCCTGTTCAAATGCTCACCCTTTCAAAGAAGAATTTAATTAATAATAAACTTTAACCTCCCCTGGTGCAACTTGAGGCCATTCCCTCTCATCCTGTTGCTTGTTACCTGGGAGAAGAGACCAATGCCTTCCTTGCTGCCACCTCCTTTCAGGCACCTGTAGAGAGATAAAGTCTCCCTTGAGTTTACATTTCTCCAGGCTGAACTATCCCAGTTCCCTCAGCTACACCCCATAAAACCTGTGCTCCAGAACTTTCACCTGAATGTAACAGGAAAAGAGAAAGAGATGAGCTGGTAATTGATGCAGAGCAACATTATTTAAAACTAAGCCCCTATGAACGCAGCAACTTAAAAAATGGGAAACTATTGTTGGTAGTCGAGGAATATAAAAAAGAAGTAGCCAGAAATAATGAAATAAAGATTAAAAGCAGTGTAGGAAACCACATTGGCTTTGGCAGTCTAACTGCAGTGTAGAGTTGTCACTTAATATCTAATCCAATAAAACTGATGCCAGTGGGATTTTGCTGTGAAGTTCAATGAATATAAAATAAAGTTCTAAGTAAATCAGTTTCAAATTATAACCTCATTTTCTCTTTGTTTTCTTTAGTGTTCTTTAAATATTTTTTTGTTTTGAAAGCTGAACTATGACTCCTTAGCAAAAGCACCATACTCTTGTATTTCAAGAAGTCACCTTTGCAATTCATTAGTATTCAAAAAAATTGTATGGAACATTGTACTTAATTTATATGGATGGATGCCCAGTATATTCTAAAAACAAAAGGCTTTCTACAAAGAACCATACATTCAGCAGGTTTTCATAGTTTGAGAAAACCTATTCAAACGAGAAAAAAGATACAAATCAAATGCTGCATAAACTATCTTTAAAATATGCATCAATTTAGACCCAAGAACTTGCATTATGTAATAATATTAAGCTTTACAGAACATACTCCAGTCTAACTTATGTGATTAACTGACAGCTTATTCCCATCTCATATTAGCAAAACACAGATTTAAGCATTTATTGATGCTTTACAGTTGCAGCTGTAGCATGCATTAAAAATTATATATGACACTCTCTTTTTAAACATTCTGTCTTGGCAAAAAGCAGCAATCCCCTCCATATTTATATTTTATCCATGATAAAGGTAATCCTTTCTGGGCATGAGAAAGCATATAATTGAGCATGCTTAGGAACCCAAACTAGTGATGTTTAGGAATTAGTTCTTAAGGTTCAGTTCATTATGAAGCCATAAAGAGCAAAGACCAACTGTTACTCCAAATATGTGATAATACAAAACAGATGTTATGGTACCAGGGAGGACTGTACTTCAAATTTGTTTTAATTACTCTTGAGTGCACCTTCTAATGACAAATCTTGTTTTCTGCTCCTCATTCTGAGGAGAAGCCATACCACCTAGCCACTTATAAATGCATCATTAGGCTGAAATCTTGCTGGTTCTAAAATCTGTTAGCCTGAGGCCAAATCAAAGGCCCAGGAGTCTTCAAAAGTAAATGTGTGATGAAACAGCATTTTCATCAGAGAGCCAATGATAAGATTTTCCCATCAAAAGTATGGTTTATTCATCCATCTCAAGTTATATAACCTAGAGAAGAAAGATATTAAAACCAAAAAAATACAGAATACCTGTGTGTCGTGCCTAAACTGAGATACTTCCCTGTGTGTTTTTGACAATTCCTTTCAGACCAATTTATCCCATTTTCCTTGATTGGACTGACCTTGCCTTTCAATGGACTGCTTGCAACTCAGCCTTGAGCAGTGTCAGCTTGAGGTTTATTTCATGCCCCTCATGAAACAGCACAGCAATGTCATCCTTGATTTTTTTTTATTTTTTTTTTTTTAAGAAACAGGCCTTGCCTATTTCTTACCTTCCTCATTTGATTCAATTTTTTATATTGAACCAGGGTGGTAACATGTAAGTAAATACATGTATGCAGCATTCATATCACCATGTGCTCAAAGCTGTCAATCTCTGCTGAAACATTTTAGTCTTTTCCTAGATATTTGAGCTATTTAGATTAAAAATAAAAGGAAACTAGGTCAAGAACATCTAAAATTAAACTGAAATTATATATGCAGCTAATAATGAAAAATGACTGTTGACATCAGTGGAACTGCTATTGGTAGGGATATTTCTTCCCCTGTCAAGATTAAGATTATTCTTTCATGGGAGAAAAAATTTTAAATAGTACATTTTTCTAAAAGCTGTAAATATATTGATTGGAGCTAAGTGAATTTAAATGAATTTAAACTCCATGACAAATGGAGTTCATTTTTTACAAACCAGAAGTGATTTGATGTGATATGCTGGGTTTTTCACACCGAAGTCACTGACATCTCATAAGCATCATAATTAAATCACCAAGTTGTTATGACCCCCTGACATTGGTATTGAAATCAATAGTGTTTAATACCTTCAGCAATGATACAGGCAGTGGGATTGAGGGCACCCTCAGCCCAGCTGCAGCTGACACTGAGGGTGACATGTCTGAGGGACAGGATGCCAACCAGAGGGCAAGCTCGAGAAGTGGCCCTTGGGAACTTTGTGAGGTTCAACAAGACCTGAGCCTGGGTCTGGGCAGCTCCTGGTGCCCATCCAGGCTGGGGATGAACAGAGGGAGGGCAGCCCTGCTGAGAAGGATTTGGGGTGTTGGTAGGTGAGAGGCTGGACATGAGCAATGTCCCCTTGCAGCCCAGAAGAACAAGCGTGTCCTGGGCTGCAGCCAAAGCCCCGTGGGCAGCAGGTGAGGGAGGGGATTCTGCCCCTCTGCTCTGCTCTGCTCTGCTCTGCTCTGCTCTGCTCTGAGACCCACCTGCAGAGCTGCATCCAGCCCTGGGTCCCCAGCCCAGGAAGGACATGGAGCTGTTGGGGTGAATCCAGAGGACACAAAGATGATCAGAGGGTGAAACATCTCTGCTGTGAGACAGCCTGCTACAGCTGGGCTTGTTCAGCCTGGGGAGGGCTGCAGAGCAACCACACTGCAGCCTTTAGTATCTAAAGGAGGCTTAAAAGGGGAGCAACTTTTGTCATTAGGATATTGCTGGGAGCCAGGGAAGCAGTCTTGGATGTTTTTCTCAGGCTGCTCAAGGACAAGGAATTCTAACAATGATTAGGCACCGGCAGAGTGCGTGAGCTGCGTGACAGGGCTGTCACCTCTCTTGCACCAATTAGATTATATCTATGCTTGCTACCACGAACTACCCTATATAAGTGTAGTGTTTCTTTAAATAAAGGCTCTCTTCTTGCTTCTCCTTTGCACAAAGAACCTTGTTGCTATATCCTCTCCTATAGCTTCAGATGCACCAACTTTAGCAAGGGCTAAAAGAGAATGGATAATGGTTTTAAACCAAAAGAGGTTAGAATTAAAGTAGATATAAGGAAGAAGGGGACTTTTTCTATGAGGCTGGTAATACTCTGTAAGAAGTTCTCCAAAAAATTAGTAGATGCTCCAAGGTCAGATTGGACTGTGCTCTGAGGAGCCTGATCTATTTGGGATTTCCCTTATCAATGCAGAGGGGCTGGACTAGAGATGACCTCTAAAGTTCCCTTTCAACACAAAGTATTATATGTTTCTATTATATTTAGAGATACATGGATGAATAAAAAGTCTTAACAAATTATGAAATTACTCTAAAGTATTCTAAAATAGAAGTGATATTTTATTTGATTAATTTAAAGTGATATTTGACAAAGTAGATTCAGAGCTAAACTTTTTTTTTTTTTTTTTTTTTTTTTTTTTTTTTTTTTTTTTTAAGAAAAACATGAGCATAAAAAGAAACCCAAATTATCAATACAAATCCTCATAGTTTCACAATGTCAAATGCAAATTTTGCTGATGGTGGAAAAATAGTATTTATATATACATATATATATAAGCAAATGTAATTAATGTATTTATGCTGATCTTCATGTTGTCTTATACAACTATCTAGTTTTATTCTGAAATTGGAATCCAATGTATCTCCCATAACTGTGTGAATCAAGAGATGTTTGTTCATCTGGGAGACAGCTGTTCACAGCTCTGTGGTTGTTTTTTGAACTTCAACTCCCATGAACCATAGCAATAATATAAAAAACACAGCACTGCTGGTTTTCCCTTCATTCATAGAAATGGAGCAGATAAAAAAGAAGTGGAATTATCCTTTGACAAGCATTAATAATTGACTTATTTCATCACATTTTAAAGAAAGGAGATAGAGATTCCAATCATGAAGGTTGCATTGTGTTTAGTTCCTCTGGCTTTCTCAGATATGGATTGATTTCTAGAGAAGCCATGCTGAATGCATTTGTAACAGAGGACTGAAACATGAGACAGCAGATATTACTTCAAGGAATTCACTGTTGAAACATATATTCTAACAGCTAATATAGCAATAGTGTATTGCAAGAACACAGTTGCCTTGGGTGGGAGGAGAGCAGTCAGTTTTGCTATTTCTAGGTCACAATTGCTCCCATTTATGTAAGTTTGGAACTGCATCCTAAGAGACACCTTGACAGACTGACTTTACAAACTGCTCCATGGTGTGGCCTGTCAAAATCAGCACAGACCCCGTGGGGCATGAGGAGACAAAGCTGAGGATTTCCACATGCCATCCCTCAGCTGCTTCTTGTCCATGTTAGAATTAAGTTCCCTTGCTTAACCTCAGTATTTTCAAAGTAAAGCACTTGACTCCTACTACCTCTTACCAGCATTTCTACATTCCCACACTTGGGAGCTTCCCTAAGGATGACTTAAGGAAGTGTTTTGTCCCTGCAGGGGTACCAGGGGACCCAAAATGTAAGAGGAAAAGTGTGGAATGCAAAGACACCCTTGATGTCCCTCTCTTCTTCAGCTTCTTGAAGAAAAGGTCAGAAATGTGGGGAATTAATCTTTTTTCCAACTTAAATATGCCATTTGCCACTTAGCAAGGGAAGTATTTCAGTGGTAATTGATAGTAAATGACGAAGTCTATGCATAAATCATAAACATTCAAGAATATGATTAAAAACTATTTGGATATATGCCAATTCACTTACATACCAAACCAGGGATGTTCTGTCACTAAATATAAAATTAGATGCTTGTGTGGTTAGTAAAAGTAACACTGCTTTAACCCTATTTTTAATGTGTGAAAAGTTTATATATACCCTCCAGCAAGGAGGATTGCATGAGGATTCAACCCAAGGGAGTACATTAATTCCTAGTTTCAGGTCCAGTGAGGAGGGGAAAGAGGAAAATTATAAGGAAGAGGAGGAAGAGGAGGAGGATGAGGATGATGATGCCCCTAGAGAAGACCTGGCATGACTGGAACAAGGCTCTATTTCCAGGAGAGCTGCACTCTCCAACCCCTGTGGCAGCAGCTTTGCCATGCCCAGGCACAGGCAGTGACTGTGCAGCTGATGAATACCAGCAGATGGAAGCTGCTTTCACCAGTCCTGCCAGAGCCTATCTCAGTGAAGGGAAATTATACTAGAATGAAGGCTTAAAATGAAAGGAGATACATAATTAAAAAGTTGAGACTCCTTATCATCATGTCATTTTAACCTCGTTCCATTTGCAAAAATAAAATAAGTCACTCAAGACCAACTGTATTCGAAAGCATCTATTTTAAATTTGTTCCAAATTGCCTCTGAGTTTATAATAAGCTGTACTGGTTTTACTGACAGTAATTTCTTTTTACTCTGCTTTCTGTGCTGAAAATTGTGATAATCCCTTGTATATTGAGGTAGAGGACTACACTTAGAATGCTCTCCAATTGATGATAATGAAAATATATTGAACAAGTTAATAAATATCCTTTTTTGCCATTCTGGCTGTTAATCTTATATTCAAAATCATCACAGGCATTTAAAGACATTGCTGCCCTGCAGACACACCAGAGGCAACTCAAAGAATTGAATAGTTTCTTGGAGCAGTATGAAGGTTTTTGCTGCTTTCACACATGGCTCTCAGCAAGAAAAGACATACAGCTTATTAGCAAAGAGACAGAGGTACTGCTTTTTGTGGTTGGGACCTGGGAGCTCATTGCAGTTCTATGAAACTGTAAATGTCACATATTGGTTTAATTGCAGCTGTTAGAAATTATTATAAATATTTTCAGGGTGGAAATTCTAGTGGATCTTGTTTATAGGCTATGTTTAAAGGCCCTCAAAATTATGCCATAACAGAGGTAAAACAGTGCTTTATGTCATGACCTGAGCTTTCTCCAGCAGCTCCACTGATGAAAACAACTGCACATTACTTTTCAGAAACAAGCTGAATACACAGAACTTTTAATTTTGACATGGTCCTCAGTACAGATAAAAATGATAATGTACTTTGTTCTGTAAGATGCTTGTACAGTACCTGTATAATTCTACAAATAAAAGGACTATAAGACTGGAGATTTAAAGTCAACAGGAGCTATGCCCTCAGCCTTGGAAAGGAGACAAGGTAGTTTGATGCTGCAGTTCACACAAGTAGGTAATCTTGAAGGACTGTATGACAAGCATTTTATCCAAATTCCTTCTTGAAACACCTACTGTTGCTCATCTTCCCAACAGAGAATTTCACACAGTCCAGTGAAAATACCACAAAAAAATAACAAAAACAAAAACAAAAACAAAAAAAAAAAAAACCAAAAAAAACAAAAAAACAAAAAAAACAAACAAAAAAAAAACCCAACCAAACAGAAAAGCAAACAGCCAAATAAAACCAGAAGGAAAAGAATTTATTCTATATTCTAAGATGACAGAACATCAGCAGATCCATTGCTCTGTCATTAGATTAAAACAGACTGTTGGATTTTTTTCAAACCACTTTCTAATTTCATTAAAGTAAGTTGTATGTTTTATATTGCTGATGCAGTCAGCATTGTTAGAGTTGTGTAATGTAAAATCTCCAACCATTGATGGCATTTTTCTGGTTCCATCTTAAAATTGGTTTGTTTAATCACCTTTTACTTCCATAAGATAAGTGTGGAAGGTGGGCTGTATTTGTGAAATTGAAGGAAGTGAAAGTGACTGAGAAAATTCAGTGAAAGTTATCTTCTAGAATTTTGATGAAAGTTCCCTGAAGTTGTCTGGAGTCTGCTATAAATACATGGAATCTTCTTCCGTGCTTTATTTTTAGAATCTTTCCTCTAGTTTTCCCAAAATTTAAATTCTCAGACTTTGCATGAAAATAAAGTCTTTTTTTAGTAAAGGTCTGATTCATGGAACTTCTAAAAATAGTTTCAGGAAGGCAAAATTTGCTATCAGAAGCAAGTTAACAACAAAACATTATGGAGTTTTCTTAACTGTCAGATAGAAGGATAAGTAATTCTTTCTTACTGCTTGTAAAAGGTACAAAGAATTAGTTATCTTACAGCTGGCTTTGGTGCTTTGGAGGGAACTAAATTTTTAACAACTTTTCTTTCTTAAGATAAAACCATATTCTTGCATAATTCAAATCACATGTAAGCTATACCTCCTGGTGCATTTGATCAAAAATCTTGGGGCTTGTGACAACTATTAAAAAATCTTCATATTAACAACACAATTGCTTGTCTTTGGAGAGGAAATTTTTAACTTGTCAAATATTTTGCTCAAAGAACAAAAAAAGATTGAACAAGAACACATTCATCTTCTTGGCTAGAGAGAAATATTAAAATTGTTTATTATTAATCACAGGAGATAACTATAGTGATAAAATGTGGAGTAGAGGAGTAGTTTAGCAATGATGTCAACATCTCATTGCACTGGCACAGGTTTTCCACCTTGTTTTAGTCAAGGAAAACAGTTTCAGGTATTTATGGTGCCATCATGTGGAGATTTCTGAGCATTGAAGAGCTTGAATTGGAAGAGCTGTGTTACAAGAAAAGGAAACATGGACCCCAAAAGAGTGCTGGTGAGCTTGAGCTATAAACAGGTGCCTGAAATGAAGAAATCCTAGATCATTTATGAGTCAAACTTCTGATCTGCCTGCCCTCCTTAGGTATCTTCTTGTGATAATCACACAGTCTACCAGAACTAAAGTATTTTACTTTAAAGAAAAATATGCCTGTGATTTTTTTTCCCCAAGAGGAAAGAATAGAATTTTGTCTCAGGCTAATGGAGATGAAGAAAAGCAATGACATAATTAAATAAACATAAATATACATAACATATTTTCTTCAAAGTAATCATGCTTTTTCCTGGACAGGACAGGGTAGTCTTAGGTTAAAGTTATGCAGAAACATGCAGGCTGGAAGGTTTTCTGTGAGTATATTAAAAAGACTAGATCAAAGCTGCAAGTATTCAGGCTTATGCAAATGGAGGGAAAACAAGTATGCTTCTTTGCACACAACCTTAAAAAATCAGAAAACTATTTATCTGGTAGTAATTTTAATGTCTTGATTTTTTTCCATTTTTTGAAGGACAAGACTGACCTAGGTCACTTCCTTTTTTTTCCCCTAGATTCAAGATGGAATATTATAATAGCTCCTTTTAATTCTATATAGATTGGCCTGCACAAATGCTGTGATTCATCGTGTGAGCCAATTTATGCTCTTTCATTGTGCTGCATAGGACAAGTTGTTTTTTATCAGTTCTTTTATGAGAATGCCATTGAATACCTCTATGCATGCAGAATGGTACATTGTTTCCTAGACCATTGTTTTTTCTTTCTAAACAGAAAAGGAAAAAAATGAGCCCCCTAAACCTGCAATAGATATTTTGCCACTTTTCTGCTCAAAGCATTTCGTTTTCTTACTCTTTCTTTTGAGAACATAACACTCAGTGCTCTGTTATTTCCAATGAAGAAACCTCTTGGTTGCTACAACTGATGTCTCAAAAGCTGGTTATCAGCTTTTTAAATCTCTGTATGATTTCTTTCTTTTTTTTTTTTTTTTTTTTTTAAGATAAAAAGTTGTCCTCCCATTTGCAGTCTCAGTTTGAGAATAAGAACTTCTCTTTTTTTTAAGTGTGCCTGCAAGAAATTTATACAAGGAATCTAAATGTGGTGGAGGTGCTTTCCTCTAGCACACTTAAACTACTATTAAAAAGTAACCACTTACACAGAACAATCTGCCTAAGAGGCTAATCTGGATAACTTCTAATAATGTATTTTATGATTTCACATGATTGTGGAAAAGAAAGCCCTATTTTTTTATCAAATATTTAATTTACCCATTTTGATTTTTAAAAAGTGATCAGGTATTTAGTTGATGGTTATAGTTTAATAAGTTCAATTATTGGGGTTTAGACCATGTGAAAAATTTTGTAACTAAACTATGTTATCAGGAGATGAAGATTTATGTAAGAGGATGGCAGGCAATAATTTTATCTTTCTGAATTTTTAATACAGTTTTGATGGAATGATAGATGGGCCTTAAGTGGACTCTACAGGTATTTCTGTATGTCATACTGCAAATATGTTTTGCATCAATCTCCAGGCTCTTTTTCTCCAGGGTGTTAATTGTGAAACTTGTAGCCAAAATGCTGAGATAAGAGGGTGTGTAGTACGTGGCATTAGAAAATGAGAAAGTACAGGTGATCAGGGAGAAAAAGGAAAATATGTGAAATGAATAAACCAAACTTTGTTTGGGAAGGACCTTTTGCTAGTAGGCAACAAGTTCTAGTCAGGCCATGTCTCAAAATCCCAAACTTGCCAATTTTTTGCCCTGGTACATATTATTCTTATACAGAAAGAGAAACATTAAGTCTATTGGGTCTCTGAGAAGTTACATAAAAAAATTATTGTAAAATTACTGCTTAGTCTCTGGTAAAAAGGAGAATTGGGAATCTGGGTAACTATAGTACTTCATGAGTTGTAGTACAGACATTTACTGGCCTGTGTGACTTTCTGTTTTGCAGGGTTGGCATTCTGATAAAAATGTGGGATTTATAATGGTTTGTAGTCAGTTGGAGAAGGCATTATAAACATCATGTTTTCTGGCAGTCTGAGACTTGAGGAGGGAAGGCAGTTTCCTTTTGACCTTAATTTATGTGCTAATAAAATTAACTTTGGACAGACAAATGTTTTGCCTTTCAAATTTGATTTGTATACTCAAGTTTGCATCAGCAAACCAGTTACAAATGAAATGATGAGACACTTCCAAACTTCCCTAGGAATATCCAGTCAAATTTCAGCCCAAGTCAGTGTCTCTTTCAAGCTACAGATGAAAGATTTAGTAGGTTTTTGACACTATCTGGAAAGTGAGAAAGTTCTTGAAAAAATTTAGGGAGAAGCAGGGAAGATTCCCCTGTTCAGGAAATTAAAATTAATTTCCTAGAAGGTTGCTAATGCTAAATAAAATTTATTTTATCAGTGCTTTTGATTATGCTTGTGAACAACTGCTTGTGATAAAGCTCATAACCTAAATGGTTTATAAACTATCAGCTTTAATGAATTTGGATAGATAAATAGAAAAAAAAATGGGAGACAAAGGTGTTAAAAGCAGTTTAAATGTTGTTGTTACATTTTGATATTTATATTGTGTTAGTACCTGCACAGTTGCAGATGACAGTGGTATGAACATGTACACATGGTCATACCCACAGGGTTGAAAGTCCAAAATACAAAAGCAGGGCATTAATGGAAAAAAAACAAGATATAAGGACTGCCAAGAAAAGTTAACAAGTCTAGTTAGTATGATATATGACAGTGAAGGTAAATTAATTGTGTTATATATGTAAATAAGGTTGACAGACTTTACAGCTAATGTATTCCAGAATTTCTCTGTTTTGGAGGGGAAAGAAGAAGAAAACAAACCAACCAACCAACCAAACCCCATCAACTTGTTGAGTACATAAGCTAAACAAATACCTTTTTTAAGAAAGATTTATTGTTCAAGTTAAAATTGTGACTGGGCAGTCTGTCAGAGGCTGCCAGAAAGGTTCATCCCAGTCATGCCTAGTGAAAGTAAATTCAGAATTACTGCTGAAGGTTATGGGACTGTTATGGGCTCAGAGCAAAAAGAGGTCAGAGATTATAGAAATGTATACTGTGATAAGCAGAATTTTTTTACAGCACTGATGCTCTTAATAATGGGAAAGTAACAGCAAAATAAAATCACAGTAGAAAACCAAGAACTAATGTGGGTTTTTTCACTACCTTTAAGGCAAATCTAGGGAGAAACTGAAATACTAATAAGTGGGGATGTTTCTAGGATTGTTATTATAATTAATACTGGTTACTTATGAGGCACAGTGTGAGTGCATGAGTCTGTTATGTACACCTTGACTTGCAGAAGTAGATCATCTTTGTGGATAAAAAGAGAGCACCAAGGAGGCCCTTAACCAGCATTATTTTTTAGTTGTAAACCAGTCCTTAATTAAATTTTCCAATCTTATTGCAAGCTGTAGACTGATTTCTTGCATTACTGCAATTAAGAAGTGTGAAAATAAAATTGATTTTAAAAATATTTTCCATGTCACATAGCATTTTCCATTACTATTTTTTTAACCTAGGCTTTCTTTTCACAGAAATATAATTTAAGAGGCATTTCATCCTTGGTTTAGTAATGGTTTTCATCTCTATTCCCTAAATAATTATTTTTAAAATTCTCAGATTTGACAGAGATATAAAAGGAGTGTTCTATTCTTCATAATTCTCCACCTGTGTTCTTATCATAAAACAGCATTTAATTGTGCCTTTTGAGGTTTTAGCTCTTTTTTAAATCTCAAGAGACTGTTACCAAGTTAGAAGTGTCTTCTCACATTTGTCATAATAAAAAAAAATTGTATCAGAAGCAATAATATTTTTAAGTTATTTTGTAAGACTGTTCATGGATGAAAAGAGTGTGATAAGTCATAATCATAGAGTCATGATGGTGTCTGCTACAGGCCAGAGTCTGGCAGTGGTCAGCACTGTGTATTCATGCCCATAAAGGCACTATCTCAGCCCTAAATACCTGGAAAAATCCATGGGGCAAGTTGAAAGAAATCTATGAAATAAAAATTTTCATTATGAAGAACTGATAAAGGGCAGAATTTTCTAAGGGCTGCAATGTAAGTTTATAGCAGTTGGACTTTACTGAGTGATAGCAGTGACATCCTTCTGAAAGTAACAAGATCAAAAGTACCTCTGCTCCTTGTTGTACTTACCATCTAACATAAAATGTGAATTTTTTATTCTCTGCCCAAACCTTGAGCTTCCTGATTTAATTTTGTATTGTCTCACAGCAAGGGACTAATGGTGAATTATTCTTATGTGAATGTAGATAATTACTACAAATCTATCTTCCGATAATCTTGAAATCCTGAATTTTTTTTCACCTTTGAGTTTCTTTCTTTATGTGCCAATAATATCATAATATCAAAATTAGCATATTAGTATACCTAGCATGAAATAAGTCCTCTACTTTGTGTTTACCTCCTGTAGTGAATTGTATTATGAAGCTGTCATTTACTGCCTTCCTGTGACATAAAGAAACCCTTTCTGACTCAGCAGTATCCAAAGATCTTCTGTTTTTTTCAGGCTTAGCACTAAGTAATGCCTGTCCTAGATCTCACAATAATGTAAACTGGGGCAAGGGGGGGGGGATCAACATTTGGAGGAGAAAAAGCCAAACAGTTTTGTAATAGGATGCTTCTGAACATATGCAGAGAGGTTGGTGCTGTTAAAACAATTGAGACATGGGAAGCTATATTAATGGTTATAATGCAGATGAGAAGTTCAAAAGTGCAGAATAAATGTTGCTTGTGCAGATGTTTGTAGCCTATCCATGGGATTCATGCTACATGATTCTAGCAACACAGCCAGACCTTCACTGCCTGATAGCTCAGTCTTAATGTTTAAAGATGTCATTTGTGTGAAGTGGGGATTAACAACTGGATAGATGTTGAGAAACTCTTCATATCTGTAAACATATATAAAAAGGACTATGCTATATAAGACAACTTGTGTTTTTCCCATATATGTGTAGACAATGGAACATAGATTAAATCCTTATGATAACATTTTGTTTTCCTGTCTAATTTTTATTGCTGTGAAGATGCATGTTTGCCTAAAAATACGTGTTTATTCTCATAGATGGGAATTTTTTGTATTAAAAAATATCAATGAACTGGAATCAAGTTCTGTTACACAAGCTGGACTTCAATTTGCATTGTATTTTCATGGAGTCACTTAAAGCAAAACATTGCCAGCTGGAAGTACATTTTGATGTAACTTACTATTCACTCTTGCAGTCATTCTTTTCTTATTCCAGATTGTACCTCATAATGTTATATCAACATTATAATTGAAAAATCTAATGGAAACAATTAGCATCAGAAATGCTTCATGTGTTAGTACAGATTGTGGCATGACTTCTTAAAGGAGAACAGAAATATCTTTAACTCTGCCCAAATGTGGGAATGGAAGTATTCTGGGGAAAAAAAATCAATTTGAGTAATCAATCCTTCCTATTGTCTTATCCTCATTTCCATTTTCTGTTCTACTAAAAACATAATGTGTATTTCTCATTCTTCAATAACTTATTTACATCTGGAAGCTGACAAATTAAGCAAGTAAGCAAAGGCTAAGGTCAGATCAAAAGGTAGATCTAAAGGAACTTTAAAGCTTGACTATGTGCTCCCAGCCTAAGCTAGCATTTCTGGTTTTAACCATGCATCACAGGATCAGAGTCACTTTATGAGCTCATCACTGTGAACTTTAATCCTAGTCACAAGAGTCACTGAATGATAGAATGAAGCATAAAATGGTTTGGCACCAAAGGAACCTTCAAACACTGCCTAGTTCTAACCCCTGCTTGGACAGTGACATCTTCCACTCCAGCAAATTGCTCAGGGCTCCATCCAACCTGCCTTGAACACTTTCAGGAATGATGCATTGACATCTCTGGGCAGTGTTCCCATTCCCCACTACCTCCTGAGTAAAGAGTTTCCTCCTAACATCTAACTCAAATCTCTTCTCTTTCAGTTTAAAGCCATTCTCACTTGCCCTATCACCACATGCCCATGTAAAAAGTCTCTCTCCAGCTCTTTTTTAGGCCCAACTGCAAGGTTGTTATGAGATCTGCCTGAAGCCTTCTCTTCTCCAGACAACAACCCCAACTCCCTGAGCCTGTCTTCCTGGGAGAGGTGCTCCAGTCCCCTGGTCACCCTTGTGGTCTACCTCTGGACTTGCTCCAAAAGGACCATATCCTTCCTAAGATGAGGACCCCAGAGCTGGACACAGTGGTCCAGGCAGGGTCTGACCAGAGCAGGGTGGAGGAGAACATCCCTCCCTCAATCTGCTGCCCAAGTGTTTTTGGATGCAGCCCAGGACACAGTTGTCTTCCTTGGCCACAGTTATTCACTGTTGGCTCATGCCCAGCTTTTTGTCCAAGTCCATCTGCACAGGGTGCTCTCAGTGAGTTGTTCTGCCAGTCTGTACTCATGTCTGCGATTGCCCCGACTCAGGTGCAGCTCTTGGCCTTGTTGAACCTCATGAAGGTGACCTGGGCCCATTTCTGGAGCTTGTTCAGGTCCCTCTGGATGGCATCCTGTCCTGTTGTGTCAGTTGCACTGCTTGTCTTTGTGTCATCTACACACCTGCTGAGGGAGCACTCCATCTCCTTCTCTGAGTCATTGATAAAGACAACAAAGAGCATCCATTCCAAGACAGAGCCCTTAGGGAAAGCACTGGTCACTGGCCTCTACCTGGACACAGAAAGATTGATGACATCTCTCTGGCTGCACCATCCAGCCAATTCCTCATGCACCAAATAGTCCATCCTTCAAATCCATTTCTCTCCAATTTAGAGATATGGATGTCATGTGGGACCATGTCAAAGGCCTTGAAGAGGTCTGGGTGGATGACATCAGCCAGTCTTTCCTCATCAACTGTTTCAGTCATTCCATCATGGAAAGACTGAAATACAATATACTATTATCCATGGATAAATCATCCCTACAAGGACTCCATCACATGTCTTAGCCTGAATTAGTTCTTCCTTTGTTCTTAACTCTACCAAAAGACCTGACCAATAATCAGTTATTCTGCCTGAAGTGGAACACTATTAGTATAGAAAGTAATAAGAAGGAACAATTGCTCTGGGTTTAATCTGGTTGTAACCTCTGTGCTTCTGCTTAGAGTAACTGCAAAGCACTTCAAGTCAGCATGCTATAGCAGTTATCTGGTCCAGAATAGAGGAAACAGAATTCCAGTGATCAGTGCTGAGAAGAACAGGTCCAGAAAACAAGAAACAGGCCTTCAAAACTTCTTGTTAGCAGCCTTTTACAGTGAATTTCATTTTCCAGCAAGAGCATTTTGCAGAAGAGTGCATGGTGTATTGACATTAGTATAAAATAGGTTAGAGAGAAGCTTTATCCATAATTTAAGCTACTCTCTTAGAGAAAATGCAGGTAAACTGATGGATTCAGAGAAAAATATCTCTACAGGGTGGCAAAGAAATATCTACTGTACCTACTTACCTGAAATATCTTTTCCCAGTGGCCCAATTAACTTTATAGTGTGACACTAAGACTCAATTTTTTGCCACCAGAAAAGGTTTTTTTTCTCTGAATTATGCAGTGACCTTGTTTATATCACAAACTCCAAAATAACGTGACAATTCTATCATGTATTTCATGTAAAACATTTTAAAGAAGAAACTTGAAGCTGTAGAATAGAGGCTTTTAGATAATATGCATTGTGTATTCGGTGTCTGAAAAAATGACTAATAATGTGTCATTTTTCTTGAATTAATATATTTTGAGGGAAAGTGAAGAGGCTATAAAATGCAAATGTAAAATTAATTTGTTTTGCAGTTATCTATTTTTAGAAATCATAGCAGCCTCCACAATTACTTCTCTCTAAATGAAATGAAAAAAAAAAAAAAGAAGAAAAGCCTACCATCTCTATGGAGCATTATTATTTCCAGCTGTGTGATTTGATTTTTGGCAGCAGGATTTCCTGAAAACAGCAAAATAAACCAAAAGCTTTTTTTTTTTTTTTTTTTTTTTTTTGTGTGTGTGTGTGTGATGGCTAAGTGTTTTAGTAACTGTGTGTGTCTGCTTCCTGATCATATTTCAGATTGGAGTTTTTTGCTATACTCAAAATCCGTGGCACTTGAATGGGTAAGGAGGAAGACTGGGATAACTAGAAAGTTTCATGAATGACTCATCAGAGAACCCTGCTGTGGAACAGCTGGAGGAAATACACTTTGAGGAAATACACCTTAGAGTACAGTTTGAGTCAAGTGCATCCTTATGTGCCCTGATGTCAGGCTGCTGAACACCAGACTTTGAAGGTGCCTGGGATTAATGCAAAACTTCAGCAGACCTAAAACAGGGTGCAAAATTCAAAAACCCTCGGAAAAAACGGCATGGCAAGATTCCCAATTCAGTTATACTCAGAGAACTTTATCTCAGAGAAAGAGATGATCTGCAGGTCAAAAATCAAATTCAAATTAAAGCAAATTAATAAAATTAACTCTTTCAGCTTATGTCGTTTTGCTTCAGAACAATGAGACCACTGTGAGAAGTTCAAAGCTGAATTTGTGACTTGGCATGCAAACAAAAAGCTGGATCTGACAACAGTCAGGTATTTACCAATTAGCTTTTCAGTCCTGTGATGGGCTTGCCCAGCAGAGCCATCAGACAAGAAATGACTGTCAAATAACTGGAGTTCTTGGAGATTCAGAACCTAAGATTCAGAACCTGCAATCAATCTTTTCAGCCATCTTTCCCACCATTTTTCTCTTTAACCTGCTGCATACTCTGGTCTTGCAAATATTTAGGTTGGGCTTTTTTGTATTCTACTTGTAATTATCACAATATTGTCTAAATGAAATATTTTTTTATTTTATGACAAAAGAACAATATAAAAGTCACAGAGTTTTTATTGGATTTAATGCTTGCATGCAAGGCAATGCACACTGGAAAAAAATATTGCATTCTATGATAAAAATTCATGTTAGATGGTAAGGTGCCATTGTGAAGATTTTGTTTTGCAATCTTGCACAACACCCAGAGAAAAACTAGTTGAAGTTTCAACAAATAATGTAGTCATGGTAAATTGTTAAAAGAATCTAAGGTGTTTAAAATGACAATTTGCACAGCATAACTGCACTTAGGATTTATATTCAAGGAGACATTGGTAATGATTCTGCAAGAATATATTGCTTTAATATAATTTTAAAAATTTTTTGGCAAATGGCATAGGGATTCAACAAAAAGGGCAATAAAAGCCAATACCACATTTGTGTCATTTGAATGATCTTGGTATCCATAAATTGAAACTATAATCACATTAACATGTTCTTCACAGTAAGTTGATAAAACTAATAAGGTCCTTCTGAAGGAAAAAGCCCTTCTGCTATAGGATACAAAAGGATTTTAGAAAATACCTTGTGTTCTTTGTAGCTATTTTACCAGCACTTCAAAGATTTGCTGAAGTTATTCACAAAGATCTATTCAATGCCTCTAATTTATGTGAATGTTGTTAATATAAAAGCTTGGCTTTTATCCAGTGTTCCTTCCTCCTTTACTTGAACACAATACCATCATCTGAAAAACTCTGTAACAAGCTAAAAGATTTAAATATTATCATGAAATACTGCGTTTGTTTGTTTCTTTAAATGTGTCAGAACTGATTTTCAAGATATTGTGATAGCTGTTTCCTGGGAAATATATAACTTGGTGGCTAAGGTGAACTGCAGATGCTCTGGCTTCTTTTGGCTGCCTGCAGCTCCCCCTGGGCTATCACAGCCCTTCTGTGCACACATGTAACCATCTCAGAACATCCCTCACCCAAGGGAGGGAGAGGTGCTTGAGGAAGGCAATATAAAATGCAAGACTATTATTATTTTTAATTGAAAGCAGTTTATTATCAATTATTTTTTCTTTTGATTTATTTAAATCAATTGCATGGATTTTCTGTGTTTTCCAGAAAAAAAAAAATCGTTGGAAACACCTAAGAATTTCTCAGTGTTCACATGAACTTTTTATGATCAATCTGAAGAAAGATTACAGTAGAAATTATAGTCAGACCTATGGAGCTGAGCAGGGACTAGTGCAAAGCAAAGTGTTTACATGGCCTAGGCACTGCTGAAAGGTTCAGCACATGAATAAAACAAGAAGTCTAGTTTGACTTACAAGAAAAAAGAGAAATGAGGCTAATAACAATGTCTAAATGCTTATCTAAAAAGCATTTTGAATTAGAAAGTGTCTAAAAGTAGGGTAAATTTCTGAAACATTTCTCTATTTCTGATATTAAGGTGATGCCAGCACATTAAGGCTCTCAGGGAAAATGTTTAATAAGGCATTATTTTCAAATGTTCATCTGTAATTTGCCTGGTATGTACTTATCTTTTGAAGAGTTGCTGCATCATTTGGAGTCTAATTTTAACCACTGAAGGATGAAATGGGAGAATTTTAATCCTGCTTTAAGTGCTCATCTCAACACAGCCTTAACTGTAGTATTGCTACTGATACTTCTGTAATATATCTGACAAAAGCAGCCTGGACAAGTTGGATCAATCAATTACTTCAAACTCAATGATTTTTTTTTCCCCAACCATGTTTTCTTATACTTCATGAAAATCCAGTGGATTTTTCATGACTTAGGTAAAATGAATAGTACAAAATGGGTCATGATTTAAATATAATAAAAGCATGAAAAAGTAATTAACCAAATTTTTTTTTTTTTTTTTTTTTTTTTTTTTTTTTTTTTTTTTTTTTTGATGGTGGGAGGGGTAGGGTTGGGTTGTTGGTTGGTTGATTCGTTGGTTTTGTGGGAGTTTTTTGTTTGTTTTTATCCTGAGTTTCACATCAGGGTTTTATTTTTTAAACTTTTTTTTTTTGCTCTATGCAGAGATGTGTTGGTTTTTCTGGCAAGTGTTTTTCTTGTTCCTTTTTGAACAAGGGGGAAAGGAGATCTTTGAAATGAGGCAGTAAATAGAAGAAAATGGGAAAACTCTGCTAGCTTTAATGATTGTTGTTGCCAGATTAAAAGCATCCATAACACTCTTTAAACTCAGTCATACATATACTTACAGTTATGCTTATATAGACATAATGAATACATATGCCAGAGAAAAATTATACAAAATTCTAACTTTCACCTGCAAATTTAATGTGTTTGAAAACATAACATGAGTTGGTTTTCTCACACAATTCCTTTTTTTGCCTAATGAGGTCTGTAAGACATGTGATAGGTAAATCTGAAGTCTGCTGCACTGAATTTTTCTGAATATGTAATTACATTAAGCTTAGAGGGAAAAAAATAACTCTATTATGAAAGTATGGAAGACTCATGCTGCTATAAGGGGTTTTATTGCTGCAACAACAAATGGTTCTCAGGTAGGGATTAATTCCTCTGTATGCTTCCTGACTAAATAATTACTGATGTCTAAGGCATTGAAAGATTTTGAGAGACTCTATGCTGCAAGATGCTGGCTCATTTCTACCTGCTCTGACAAAAACTTCAGAAGATGGGACTTCTCACTGGCACTTGGGGAGGCACACTAATCACACTGTGGGTTTCTGTAAGCCAAGGATACAACAGAGGAAGTTGAGCTTCTGCCTAGCACATAAAAACTGCAAATACCAAAAACCTGTTCCTGCCTTTGTGTGCTTTGCCATATAAAATCTGCCTCACAGCTTCTTACCTGCTTGAAATGGCTGAAGGGAAGGTGAAAAAGCAGTCTGTTTGGTCTTAGTTTTGCTGACATTTGACTTCTGAAAAACCCTCAGCATGTGGGAGTTTTTATTAATTTTAGTCATCAAATTCTTTAATATAAACCTGAGTGTATTTTAGAATCAAGGCTGTAATATCCAGAGAAGACCTGCTATGACTACAGCATAAAGTGGCACTTGCTGATGTTGCTGAGAGCTGTGCATCCTTCTCTTCCTGGCCTGGACCAGCAACAGAGTGGCAGCAGGACCAGGGCAGGGATTGTCCCCTGTGCTCAGCACTGGTGAGGCCACACCTCAAATCTGTGTCCAGTTTTGGGCACCTCACTGCAATAGAGGCATTGAGGGGCTGGAGTGAGTCCAGAGAAGGGAAAAGGAGCTGGGAAGGGTCTGGAGCACAAGTGTGATGAGGAGCAGCTGGGGGAGCTGGGGATGCTCAGCCTGGGGAAGGACTCAGGGCAGATCTCATTGCTCTCTGCCTGAAAGGAGATCATAGCAAAGACAGGAATCAGCCTTTTCTCCTGGGAACTAGAACAAAATGGCCTCAAGCTGCACCAGGGGAGGCTCAGGCTGGACATGAGGAAGAATTGCTGCACTGGAATGAACTGCTCAGGAAAGTAATGGAGTCACTGCCAGTGGAGTTGTTCAAGAAATGACTGGACGTGGCATGTACTTCTGTGGCCTAATTTACAAGATTTACAGAATCTAGTTCATTGGTCAAGGTTTGGGCTCCATGATCATGGAGGTTTTTCCAATCTCTAATGATTCTGTGATTTTTCCTTGTGAGGTTCAGCTCTCCCTGGAGGAGGCCTTAGCAAACCTACAGAGTGGCAAAGCAAGACTATAAACATTAATAAAATGTATCTAACTAAGAACAGACCTCAGCAAGGAAAAACACACTTTCAAGTGAATGGAAAGAAATTTGGAAAGAAAAATAAGAGTGAAAACCAAGTATTTTTTATGCCTCCTGACATAAACCCCCAGCATAGTAGAGTGGAAGTGTCAATGAATGTATTGAGGGCAGGAGGCTCAGTGTGGCTGCAGAGCGAGCAGCAGGCTGAGCTCTGGGGACAGGGGCATGAGCAGAGAGGTGAAAGTGTCACTGCTGTGAAGGGGTGATCATCTTTTGAATCAGAAATGGCCCAGCCAGGTGAGGGACACGCAGAGACACAGCAGGAGCCACAAACCCCCAGACCTTCCAGCATTCAGACTGTGAGCGAGCAGAACCTCGGGGTCTCCTTTGTTCAAGGTCCCTCCTTAGAGACACCCAGCTCCAGCTGTCGTCTTGTTCCTGCACCATGATTAAATTACTGTAAAAATCGAGGGGTCTGGGACTCTGATCTGGGAAAACTGGGGTTGAGCTAATGAGGAACCTTGTCTGACAAGGAGTGTGATCTGTGAGAGGTCCTTGGTCCCAGGTCAGGTGGTGGGAGAATGGCTGTCACAGAGGCACCTGGATGGTCAGGAATGGAGTGGAAGGAGACTGTTTTTGGTTTTGTCTTACATGAATATGGTCATGGCACAATGCCTCATCCAATACCTAAAATGTCTTTTTAGCATGTAGGAGGAAAAAGCACGATCAGAAATTTTTCAAGAAAAAGATGTTTCACTGATTTGTTTTACTGGATTTGTAAATCAGTTCTGGAGGTTTTAAATATTAATTGACCTTATCTCTATAGATACTCTCTTACATCCCTTTGAGAATCCTCACATATATATCTGCAGTACTTGATCTGATATGTGAGAGAAGTGGCACTTCTAATGAATTCCTATAGTGCATATACATCATACACTGCTTTGTCTTGCACAACTGCATGCTTTCTGTTTTCTTTTTCTTTTCTTTTTTTCTGGTAAGATATTTTGAATAATTTAGCAGGAGAGTGGTAGTGCTTTCTCAAGACACATCAGGAAGGGGAAAAGAATATTTTTTGACAACTTTTCATCTGAAATTATGAAAATTGAGCTAATCATTCCTTTATAAAAGTGAAACTGAATACTGATAAAAGCTTGTTTACCTGCACTGTTAATGTTTTTATTTAATAGCCAAGTAAGTCTCCCAAGCTATAAGTGGTCACTTATCTTTAAGTAAAAAAGGTGTTGAAACTGAAAAGTGACAAATGCTCACTTATGGGACTACTGAACACTCAGAAGACAAAAGTAATTGTCTGCTAAGTGCAAGTAATAGGGAAAAGTTATGAGGTTTTGAATTTTTCCATCAGCTCACTTAAAACACCATACCTGTAAAATTCAAATTCTATATTAAAGGAGAGAAAATAGGGTTTGGTATTATCACTCTTTTGTGATGCTTGATCTGCCATACATTTAATATATTTTAGTTTTAATATTTAATTATTGATATTGTTATATTGCAATAATCACATACATTGGAGTGCTGTTGCTTTGTAAATGCTAGTACTTTTATTTTTTTTCTTAGTCAACAGTATATCTGATTGTTCCTGAACTGTATGTCAGCAAGTGATCAACAGGAAGAATTAATTTTATACCAAAATATGTATGGATACGACTATTTCTGCTGTGCAAAATAGTAAACATCAATACTTCTTTTCATCAATACAAGCACTGCATCACATTTTAAAAAAACATGAAAAAAGTACTAAATTGGTCTAGCTATCAAAGTGAATATCCAGCTGGAAATTGTAATGGTCTTTAAAAGACTTGACCATAGTGGTGAAATTCCATTTCTGATTTTCACAATGGGTAGCAGGAAACTGCCTATAATGCTTCACTCACTTTAATCAGAATCTAGATTCTGAATCCATTTGACCAAATGACCCCTGGAAAATGGTTAGTGAGAGACATTCAGGTAGTTTCTTTGTCTGTCAAACTGTCATTTGTTTTTTGTTTTTTCCATCCTATAGTTTGCCTTCTAAAAAAAAAAATTATTATTATTATTATTATTATTATTATTATTATTATTATTATTATTATTATTATTATTATTACTACTACACATAGTACTGCTACTACTACTACTACTGTTAACCTCTACTATTACCATTACTATTAACCAAAATTACCAGGTAACATCATCAGTCTCTATTTATATTATATTGATCTACAGTAGGTGGGTGAAATATAAACTCTTCCTGCAAGGGTAAAGGGCAAAGAATTGGAATTATCCTGCAGAAACCTACAAATTTATTAGAAAGCACACATTTGCTCTGTTGCAGTTTTTATCCCATTTAGAGTGTGTTTTGATTTATTTTTTTTTTAAGTTCAAATATTTTCTTAGTTTTTTCCAAAACCAAAAGACCAAATCCATTATCTTTGTAAGCTGCAGACTCTATCATCTGAAAGGTTTGGTGAACTGGAAAACCATACAATTATTTAACATAACCTTTGTTTGAGACACATCTGTTCAGGTATTTCTTGTATAGCAGTGATAACGTGGCTGTTGCCCAGCAATTTAATTAGCACTTGCCTACCTAATCTCTTATAGCAGATAATATTACTGAATTCAGGGACTCTGAAAAATCCCATATCTGACAAAGCAGGCTTAATAATGAAAATCACTATGTTTTTATGTTTTATTTGTCTTGGCAAGAACACCTACTAGAACACATACATTTTTCACTAGCTAGAAAACATGCAGTTCAGAGTTGCAATCCCCGAGTTGTTCACTCTTCAAAAAAACAGAATTGAGCAGGAATTAAAATTGAATGAAAACAGGAGGGGGAGTTTTGGAGAAAGACAAAGTGTACAACAGAGCATCATTTTCTAGACAGATGTTAATTTGTTTCTCACTGGGTGAAACCGATCTGCTGTAATGTGTCTGTGTGTACATTCTGAAATGTTTTTGAGCAGAATATCTCTGAAGCACTGGGGGTTGATTTCAGCCCCTGGGTTTGTTCAGTTGTCTGATTTCTTCACATAGCCTAGCTTGCTTGGCTCCTGCTTTACAGCTGCTAAGAGCTGATTTTTGGTAACTTACACTCTCTGGAGGTGGGAAGGGGGAAGTAATTTTGTGTTTTGCTGAAAGGAGGGGAAATATGCTTAGCCAGTGGTGTTCAGAAGCAATGCCACCTTGGTTTTATCTCTTCCTCTCTAGCCCTGCTCTTGTCAGGGGTGTGGGGAACGGGAGGGTGAAGAATATTCGTAGTGACTACATATGGACTGCAAAGCTAAAAAGCTGAGGTATGGAGAAAGCATTTTCTTTCACTAGCAAACTGGGGATTACTGTGTTCTTTTAGCAAAAAGTCCCTTAGCAAACATGGATATGTGCTCTGCTGTACAACTGCTGACCCTCTGTCTTAGAAATTGCAGGGGTTCTTATCCGTGGCTTCACAGCAAAGCATTCTTTGTGTTTTCCCACCAGTGTTTGGGACCCATCACAGTTCATGATCTCATATCTTTGGATAAACTGGCACCAATCTGGGTTTCAGCTCATCTCTTGTGCTGTAACTTGTCTTTGATCCTTAGCTTCTGCTCAGGGAGATGGCCTGTCCCATCAGCAGAGATGCAGAGGACAGGAGGGGTGGGTGCTGCTGCTGCAAATCCACGGTGAGGTCTCTCCTCCCAGTGCTCCAGGTGTCCCTCTGCAAACATGGGCAATTTGGTCATCACCTAATTACAACTGTTTAACTTTCACATTCCAGGTTGCCACCTTGCTAACCTTTTGCTGTTGAGTAGTCAGGAAACCAAGATTCTGTTGAGCACTTGAATTGGATACCTAAAGTAGACAGTCTGAGTAGTCAGCACCCAAAATCTCAATTTTACAAATTTTTTTTACAATGTACAAATTAAATCATTTTTAATAATCATCTTGTGGTAAAATGAAGAAAATAGAATGCTTATATTTTTGTTTCTTTTTTACAAGAACATCTCTCCAATCTTTGATATTGTTGTATTGAGATTCACTACTTCTGTGTGTGTACTTTAGCAATAGGTGTAAAATGTCAACAATAAATCATAATGATGAAATGGATAATGAAAATTGAATGTAATGGTTCTCTTGGAGGAATCTCAAATTCTGCCTGGTAGCATAGACTTGTTTTAATCAAACTGAAGAAAATCTAAAGGAAATAACTGACTATAGTCTGATGTGATCATATTGAGTATTGATAAAAATATTGATAAAATTTTCTTTTATTAAAATTACTAAATCTGCATTTTTCTTTTGATGGTGCTAGACCCATCTGGGGACAACTTGTAACATCAGTAGCTGAAGCAATTATTTTCAGTGCTGCTGTTTTCTAATTCTGCCTTTGAAGTGCACTGGTTCCAATATTTTTAATGTATCTTCAATAAATAAAGCATTTTTTGTTACTATAATTTGATGCTACAGAGGCTTCTTAGTACTACTAGTAATATTCCACATGTTCAAAGGGTAGTGTTTCTTGTACTACAGTGACCAAGATACACATTGATGAGTCAAATTGTTTTTTCTCTCCTTTTCATTTCAGATGGGCATAAGAGATGATCATAAGGTGGCTGTAGGGCTTTCCCAAGTTGCTAGTCACAAATAAGAGAAAATAAATTAAGTACACTTGCACAAAGAAGAGCAAGTATAAAGTGTCCACAGATAAGTGTAAGGTATGAATTAAATATGGGCTGTGGAATAAAAGATAATTTCTAAACAATCAAAGATGGAGACTATGATGCAATTTCTAGCAGGAGTACCAGGAAAAAAAAAAGTGGTCTTAACATAAGAATTATTATAAGAATCTCTATTTCCTCCTTTGATAGATCTGATAGACAGCAAGAAATATTGACTCAGAAGACTTGGCCCAGTTTTGCCATTAAAAATATTAGATTATTTTATAAAGGAAAAGTGGACATTTTAAAATTCTTTCACAGTCTGTATCTAGTAGGTGCACTGTGCCCCTCCTGTGTGTTTAAAAATAGTTTTATTGTGATAAAACTTGTTGAATTTTGTTTGTGCATAATTCATTGCATTTAATATTCAAGTATATATTATATTTTCCTGTGAAAGGTTATTTTCATTAACCTCCAGTATCTCTGCATGTTCATTTTAGTGAAATGGTTATTATTATTTTTCTAATAAAAGATATAATAATGCATTTATATGCAGATTAAATGAAAAGCTAAGTAGCTGTTGGCAACTCAAGAAAAAGATTGAAGTACTAACTTATGAAATCTTCGATTCCTTATTTACTTTTGGATGATTTTTCATTACCTTATGTTTACTATGTAACTTTTTTGATTCTAACATTTTAGAATTTAATTTCAATGTATTTTATTCACAGTGGTTAATTCTTTTACCATTCCATTATGTAGCCACCATCTCAATAGGGCTTGATTCACAAAGAAGTTAATAATTCTACACCATTGAATGCCTTGATGGGATCTGATATTCTAATAGTCTTTAAAATATGCTTTCCACAACAGGTCTGCAGGATATTTCACACTGGAAACAAAATATCTGTCACATAACACTATGAGTTAGTTCTGAAAACATTTTTTTCTATTTCCCTGTCAAGAGGTTTATTTGTATGATAATAGGAACAATTTTATGTTATACTAAAAGTTTTCCATAGCAGATTGTTTATTAATGCCATGGTGCTATGTTGGATCTAAGTAGCAAAAATAAAAACAAAAAAACCCAAAACAAAACAACAGAAAAAAACCCAACCCACAAAAAAAAAAAAACCACAAAAAACCCAAAACCAAACCAACCAACCAACCAAACAAAAACAAAACAAAAGAAATAAAACAAAGGCAAAATAATACCTTAAATAGAAAGCAGCAAAGTCAAAGATGAATTGAAAACTTTATAAATTAATTCATTTTCTAGTCAGGCTGAAAATTTCCATTATGCCTGGAAATTAAAGAACAGCAAAAAAATACTATATTTCTGAAATCTTTTTGCCAGAGTGAAACACCCACTCTCTCATGAGTGTTTTGGGCACTTACTAATTTGATCCTTTCTGACAGTTTTACTATACTTGGCTGCAGTGGAGTGAGTTCTGTTCTTTTTAATGCCTTTGTCAGTTAGGTGGGCTGTAGTTCATCTGTTGTTCTGGCCCCCTCCAGCAACAACAGAACAGTAAAAAATTAACAAAACTGGGAAGAGATGTATTCCTGACACCTCTGTAATGGACTAGACACAACGTTCGAATGTCCTTTTTCCCTTTTCTAATCAGAAACCACACTGCAATACAGACAGGAAAGTGATGATAGGGAAGGAAAAATGCATTTCTTCAGAGACCAACTGGTCTGTTGCTCATGAAGAGCTTTTTTCAGTGGGACTCATGTTGGAGAAGTCTGTGGAGGATTGTCTCCAGGCTGGAGCAGGGGCAGGACTCCTGTCCCTGAGGAGGAGGCAGCAGGAGATGTGATGAGCTGACCACAGCTCCCACTGCCCATCTCCTGGGCCACTGTGGGGATGGAGGTACAGAACTGGGCAAAAAGTTAAACTTGAGAAGGACAGGGAGGCGGGAGGAAGGTATTTTTAAAATTTTGTTTACATCTCACTATCCTACTCTGATTTTGACTAGCAATAAGTTCATTTTCCCTGGCTGAGTCTGTTTTGTACAGGAGGGGAGCTTTCCAATGGAAAGAAAATAGGGAATTTTCCTAAGTAGACAAGTCTAGAGATTGGTAATACAATTTTGTGGAGGAGTGTTCATTTTAAAATCTGGATTTGCTATGAATAGCAACGTTTGACCATTTTGTTGCAAATAAAGATTAACAAAATCAAGTATAATAAATGTTTTATTTCAAGTACTGATTTTTTGCATTAAGTTCTATGTTGTTGTGCACTAATATGAATATAATTCTTTACAAGGAAAAGCAACTATATTTTTGAGTTTAATGTCATCCCCTTGTCTTCTTTTCCAAATTCCATTCCAAAAATAATTTTTTTATTAAGACTGACCCAATTTTGAAGGCACCCTGATTTCAGTGAATAGAGCAGATAATTTTGCTGGTTTAGTTATCTCTTCTTCCAAAAAAGCCTAAACAACTGAATAAAAGGTAGTGATAGAGATAGGGTGAGATGCTGAATTGCAGAAAAGATAAAAGTTTTAGGTTTCCAATTCAACTTTTATAAGGGGGATATAATATATAAATGGAATGAAATCTGTTTTGAAATGTAACCTGTCTAAAATGTGCTTACAGTTCTATATAATGTAAGTTTGAACTGTGTGATTGTCATGATTTTGAGAAGGAACATAGGAGGCATTTAGAAGATGAAAGAAAATCCAGAAGGAATTGGTTTATTGCTTGGGGTTTTTTTTCTCTGAGAAATAATATTTTTGAGAAAAAGAAAATCAGTTCTGGTATGAAGATACTGTGTTAACTCTAAAAGAGAGATTCAATCAATGAAGTGTGAAATTGAAGATTTTTTATCACTTTCAGCAAAAATCTCAGTGTGTCCTTAACTATAGAGTTGCTAATAATATTTTTATAGTAACAAAAATGTCATATCACTTAGAGTTCATAAACAATCATCTAAAGCAGGCCAAGTTAAATAGGAGACCTGGATTTTAAATTTGATCATTCAATTCCTACAGCTAAAAATAGTCTCTTCCTTTCTCTTCCTTTCTTCCTTTCTTCCTTTCTTCCTTCCTTTCTTTCCTTTCTTTCCTTTCTTTCTTTTCTTTCCTTTCTTTCCTTTCTTTCTTTCCTTTCTTTCCTTTCTTTCCTTTCTTTCTTTTCTTTTTATTTTTCTTTCTTTTTCTTTTTCTTTCTTTTTCTTTTTCTTTTTCTTTTTCTTTTTCTTTTTCTTTTTCTTTTTCTTTTTCTTTTTCTTTTTCTTTTTCTTTCTTTTTCTTTTTCTTTTTCTTTTCTTTTTCTTTTTCTTTTTCTTTTTCTTTTTCTTTTTCTTTTTCTTTTTCTTTTTCTTTTTCTTTTTCTTTTTCTTTTTCTTTTTCTTTTTCTTTTTGTCTCTTCTGAGGAAACAAAAAAACAACCTCCTGAGGATGAAACTGGGAGAATTTTGGTATTAATATTTACATACATTATCCCATTTCTTTCCTTTATTAAAGTGTGAAATAATACAGCATGTGCCATACAGTGAGGCTTAATCACATCCAATTTTACACATGCAGTGGATGTGTTTTAACTGATTTTATTTCCTTACCTGCCCCTCTGGGTTAGTGGCACATTAAAGAAGGGATTTGCAATTGCCATTTAAGGAGGCATATAATCTTACCTTAGATTTTCTTTTTCATGTCTTGCTGCTAGTAGGTCTGTGTATCATGATATGATTTTTTTCTAAATAAAAATAATCCTCTAGAATAGTGTTGGCCTCAATTTCAAAGGTTAGCTGAAAGAAAAAGAGATTCATGTCAAAACCTTACACATCAGGGTCATTTGTATTAATCAGCCTTGTCTTTTAAAGCTTAAATCTTTTTATTCATGTTGGTAGAAGACTTTTTTTGCTATGTTTAAGTTACAAAAAGAATTAACACTTTTCCTTGGGTAGATTAGTTGCCATTAAAGATCAAGCCTTAGAGGAGGGGGTAATTGAGCTGCTGCTGACCAGTGTAAGAACTAAGTTTACTTACACTCTGCAACATAGCAGTGCAGTGAACATTTCTCCACTGGAGACAATTTTACTCTCAAAGACAATTTTCCCTTTATATTGAGAAGACTGTGTTGGGGAGAAGCTTGATAAATACTCCTTCTTATTCTGTTGGCAACCCCAAGTGTGAAATGAGACTCAAGTGTCGAATGAGAGACAGGTATGGCTTCTCCTACTGCTTGGCTAATGTGCTGAGAAATGCCATGTGAAAAGCCACTTTGAGCTGCTGGAGTGGCACTAATTTATTGCTGCAAAATGGGGCAATGAATGGCAGCACTCAGGGAACCCCAGGGAAGGTGGGTGAAAAAATGAATGAGGGGTTGCTGTAGCTGCTCTGACTGCTTTGAGAGGCTGAGCTCATCTTGGAAGGGGAAGCAGAAGTTGTGTGTTACTTGGAGATGCCTCCACTGACAGTTGGGAGCTTTGAAGCTTTCCAGGCTGGAAGCTGTGTGGTCTCATTAGCACAGAGCTGCTCCCAGCCTGCAGTACAAAACTTAACAGCTTGTGCACCACTGTGCTAATATTGGGCTGTTTCATGCCCAGTGAGTGCAGGCCAAGTAAAGTGAGCCAAACTTATCCAGCCTTATAAAAATATGTAAGCTGGCTTTTTCTTACTCCAGATAATAATGAAATAAGTACAGGGAAAAAAAAAAAACAACAAGGCAAACCAAACCAAACCAAAAAAATCTAAACCAAACAAAATCCCCCAAAACAACCAAATAACCTTCTCTCCCCAAAAACAGGCAAAAAAAAAAAAAAAAAAAAAAAGAAAAAAAAAAAATGTATATGTGTATATGTGTATATTTATGTACGTTGTCCTGTTTTTTTTCTCCTGGCTTCTTAGAGAGCCCCACTAGGCTATTCTCCTGCTGTATCCCTATTTCAGGCAGCTAACCTGGTCTCTAAACATGGCTTGAAGACACTAGAATGACCCAAGTACTTTTATCCAGAGGCATAAAAGCTGTAGGAAGTCCAAGCAAAATAAATAACTTGACTATCACAAGGGAACTTATATTCAGGCTAAATTTCCTCCCCACTGTTTCAATTGCTCAGAGATTCAGAAGTCAGTGTTACAATTTTAGGCTCTTCTATATTTCTTCTATCTGTCTACCAGAAATTGCAGTCCTCTCCAGAAAAAGAGACCTTAAGTTTAACACATCCTGAAACAGTCAAACATGTTCATGTGTGAACTGTGTTGGAAATTTTAAAAATTGATATGTATTATTTACCCCAGAAGGGTAAATGGGGGGGATATGGGGGTAAGTATGGGGGAACAATATGGACTATTGCAGGAATACACTTGTTTGGTATTGTATTCACATGAAAAAATCTTGAATGCTGAGGAGGAACATAACAAAACAAGACTAAACAAGGAGTGATATAAGCACTTCTGTTAATGAAAAGCATACAAAACTTTATTAAATATGTTGTTTTTCACATGTTTTCTCAGCTTTTCAGGATCATCCAGTCTTGGTTCTTTCTCATATTTTTGATATACTCTATTTTCCACTTCATTACTCTTAATTTTATTTCTTTGAGTTCAGAAAAGGTGGAAGTAGTTTCTTTCATTTCTAATAGAAAAAGTCCCTGGTGTTTTTTTTTTTTCTCTACTCCATCTGGACATAAACCCACAAAATAATATTTGGCTGTACAGATGATGATATCCATATATATTTGTCTACTTCAGTCACTTCTTCTTTCTTCTGACATAAATCAGATCCTATATTTGTACTTTCCACATGTTGCCTTCCTACAGTGTTAGCAGAGGGCTGTGACACCAGTGACCCTCAAATTGCACAGCTCCAGATTGCACTCTCATTCTCATTCATTCTCATTGGCATTTCTTGTACCATGCAGCAAAATTCATCATTAATAATTAAATTGTACATTTAAGTGTACCTATATGTGCAGAGAAGGACAGGGAAGATACATAGAAGATGAATCAGTTCTAGAATTGAAAAATCCCTGAGGAAGTTTTAAATAATCACAGATCAAAATCTATTTCAGCTCTGTGACATTATCTTGAAATATATACTAGTGTTTTCTTTACCTCCGTGCATTAGAGGTAGCAAAAAGACTGTACAGAGATCAAACAGAGTGAAGCATCACTCAATAAAAGGTAATCTCAGAGGAATATTTGGGTTATAAGGTGCTCTTACATCCATTTCTAATTTCATTGAATTCCTTTATACAAACATTCATTTCTTCAGTGCAGGGAAAGGCACAGTGTGTTTGCAGGCCAGGTTCTTTCAGAAAGGTGTGTGTGCAGAGCAGGATTGTGAGCATGAGTGTGTGTGCAAGCAGGGCACTCCTGTGAGTGTGCAAAGATGCACAGCCCCCCTGAGTGTGAGTGTGCACAGCTCAGTGAGGTGAGCACCAGTGCACTGCTGCAGTGTGGTGGGAAGGGCACAGTGGCAGCAGGGTGTGCAAGGCACTGGTGTGGTCATCTGCAGTGTGAGTGTGCAGGAACTGCTGCAGTGTGAGTGTGCAGGCACTGCTGCAGTGTGAGTGTGCAGGAACTGCCACAGCATGTGAGTGTGCAGGCACTGCTGCAGTGTGAGTGTGCAGGCACTGCTGCAGTGTGAGTGTGCAGGAACTGCCACAGCATGTGAGTGTGCAGGAACTGCTGCAGTGTGAGTGTGCAGGCACTGCTGCAGTGTGAGTGTGCAGGAACTGCCACAGCATGTGAGTGTGCAGGCACTGCTGCAGTGTGTGAGTGTGCAGGCACTGCTGCAGTGTGAGTGTGCAGGAACTGCTGCAGTGTGTGAGTGTGCAGGAACTGCTGCAGTGTGAGTGTGCAGGCACTGCTGCAGTGTGAGTGTGCAGGAACTGCCACAGCATGTGAGTGTGCAGGAACTGCTGCAGTGTGAGTGTGCAGGCACTGCTGCAGTGTGAGTGTGCAGGAACTGCCACAGCATGTGAGTGTGCAGGCACTGCTGCAGTGTGTGTGAGTGTGCAGGAACTGCTGCAGTGTGTGAGTGTGCAGGCACTGCTGCAGTGTGAGTGTGCAGGAACTGCCACAGCATGTGAGTGTGCAGGCACTGCTGCAGGGTGTGAGTGTGCAGGAACTGCTGCAGTGTGTGAGTGTGCAGGCACTGCTGCAGTGTGTGAGTGTGCAGGAACTGCTGCAGTGTGTGAGTGTGCAGGAACTGCTGCAGTGTGTGTGAGTGTGCAGGAACTGCTGCAGTGTGTGAGTGTGCAGGAACTGCTGCAGTGTGAGTGTGCAGGAACTGCTGCAGTGTGTGAGTGTGCAGGCACTGCTGCAGTGTGAGTGTGCAGGAACTGCTGCAGTGTGTGAGTGTGCAGGAACTGCTGCAGTGTGAGAATGTGCAGGAACTGCTGCAGTGAGCGTGCAAGGACTGCTGCAGTGTGTGAGTGTGCAGGCACTGCTGCAGTGTGTGAGTGTGCAGGAACTGTTTCAGTGTGTGAGTGTGCAGGCACTGCTGCAGTGTGAGTGTGCAGGCACTGCTGCAGTGTGTGAGTGTGCAGGAACTGCTGCAGTGTGAGTGTGCAGGAACTGCTGCAGTGTGTGAGCGTGCAGGAACTGTTTCAGTGTGTGAGTGTGCAGGAACTGCTGCAGTGTGAGTGTGCAGGAACTGCTGCAGTGTGAGTGTGCAGGAACTGCTGCAGGGTGAGTGTGCAGGCACTGCTGCAGTGTGTGAGTGTGCAGGCACTGCTGCAGTGTGTGTGAGTGTGCAGGAACTGCTGCAGTGTGAGTGTGCAGGAACTGCTGCAGTGTGTGAGTGTGCAGGAACTGCTGCAGTGTGAGTGTGCAGGGCTCAATTGGGAGTGTGCAGAGCACTGCTGTGAGTGTTGGATGTTATGGAGGGGCTGCAATGTCCAGACCTCTCTGCAAGGACAGGAAAAAACAAACAAAGTGTCTGTCATCCTGGGAGGCTGCTCTTGGCCACCCTGCCAAGATATTGGCATAAAAAATTTATTGTTTGAGGAACCGAGGGATGCCTCCAAATCAACTGTCCTTGTCTTTATGGGGGAATTAAGCTTGTGGGTATTAATTGGGAGCATCATACAGCTGATAGAATCAGGTCCAGGGGATTCCTAGAACAACTGGATGACAACTTTTTTGGTACAGAACTCAGGGGGCTGACTCTGAGAGGTGCCCTCTGTGATTTGTTGGTTGTTCCCAGAGAGGTTCTTGTGGCTGAAATGGTGCATGGTGACCATCTTGGTCACAGCAACCATGCAGCAACTAAATTTGAAATCTGTTTTCTTATCTGTACCCATCTTGCTCTCAAGATGGACTAGGAACAGGCTAGCATGGCTGGAAAATCAGCATGTTTTGTTAATGTGTCCATGGTGAAGCTACTCTCCCAAAACATCTTCTTTCCCATGGAGTGCAAGAAGCCAATCCCCCACAGAGTGGAAGTATTTGATTTATTCAGTTCTGCACAGAAAGGGGTGCTGGATGGAAATCCAGAAAGTCAGCATCAGGACTATCAATACTTTTCATTATTTGCATACATTAACAAACTAATTAAGTAGTTCTCTAATTAATTAGCATTCTATCTTCTATTGTTTATAAAATTTCCCCATGTATTTTATGCAAATTATTCTGTTTGCTCAGTCTTTCTCTTCCCTAGAGTCAGTGGGTTTCTTTGATAGGTGAGCCAGGAGCCAGTGGTTGTAATGTTCCCCTGCCAGAAGTTCCTGTTATCCTGTTGGGGAGCTGAGTTTATGAATTTCTTTCTGCCACTGTTTTCCCTTTCTCACAACCCTTGGTGTCTCTTGTCTTCCCACTGGGACAGCTCCTGGGATCTCATCTTCCCATTGGTACAGCTTTTGGGGACTTTATTCCCCATTGGGACATTGCCCTCTTGCTAGGGCAAATTTGCAATGTAACTGTAGGAAAAAGCAGTTCCACAATCAAATAAATATTCTTTTGTCTGTTCATTTTAACAGAATGAAAAATTTGTTTTATAAAATATCAAAAAATTTGTCCTTCAATTGAAGATGACATATTTTTCTTACTTAAAATATTTTCAGTATTTCAGTCAAAAATATTGCTCTGGTATTCATAGAATCAGGATGCAAAAATGTATTTCCGTATAATAATGCATTTTGTTTGCTTTATCTAAGGAGTTTTAATTTTGAATGTATTCTAGAATATAGCATAAGTAGAGAAAAGGAAATGCTCTGATGTTTTGATTTTGTCTTTGAAATTCAATGCAGCTAAGCACATCAGTGTGCTTACCTGATCCACAAAGGTACCTGAGGAAGCTTTTTATCTGAATCTCGTGGGATTTGGATTCCTAACTCAATTAAATCCTTTCTATTTCTTTAGATTTGCTGCAATCAAAACATTCATACCAAGCTTTAAAGTAAACTTTGGTGAAAGGTGTAAAGTTTTCTTCTCAAACTCAAATAGTAGTGATTTTAATTTCCTTTGCCTAATGAGATTAAAGTACTGAATTACTGTATTACACTGGTGACCTCTTTCTCTTTTGTCAGCTGTCTCAAGTGTGGCAAACATGTGGCATGTGGCATGTAGGAATAGAGGAAATGTCAAAGAGGGGAGCAAAGATTGAAAAATTTAATAACTTTCATAAGCTTTAGCTTCTTGACTTAATATGAACAAAAAAGAGAAGGAAAATGCCAGATGCTGTAATAATAAGAGTTCTTCTAAAACAGAAAAGAGTGTACAAACAGATTTATAATGACTTTTTGTAATCCTGGAGTGCAGATTTACTATAGTTAATATTTTCTCTTTAAAGTTCAGTTAATATTGTTGTTTCTTGCTAAGTCTTTCATGAAATTCCTTTTGGCTCAAAGCACCATGCTTGCACTCAGTAACATCTGCAGGAAAAGAGAATGCATCATAAAAACATCTTATAAATATCTAAATAAAAATTAGTTTCTGTTTTGTAAGAAAAGATATCCTTTCTTTAGGCATTTGATGGTGAATTATTCCAGTGCTGTACATTAATAGAAGGTTTTCTTGTGGTTTTGGGAAATGAATACTTTATTTTTTTTCCCAGAGTCTGTTATATTCTGCCTTTGGTAGACATTAAATAACAGGGTTTGTGGGGTTTTTTTTTTTTTTTTTTTTTTTTGGTGTGAAAGAGGACCTACAAACTGACAATGACTGCATTTCTTGTATTTGGCTAATGCATATTTCCTAATCATTATGGTAGTTGGCACTGTGTTGTGTGCTGGTAGTAAGGTTCAGAATAATGTCAAGAATTTATTTTTCCTTTCATTCACACAGAAAATGTTAAAGGGCTCTTGAAAGAAATGCCAAAGAGAAGGAAAATGCATCTTCTCCAGAAGATGGATGCTTGTCCACATGCACACAAAACAGAGTACCAGTATTTATTATTTTTTGAAACTTTATAAGATATGTAATAACATAACAGAGTAGACTGTTGCAAGGACAGTAATATTTTAAAGTAAATGTGCCACTTTCTGAAGATACAGCCTTATGGAGGGGGCAATTTGTGGGGATTTTCCCCATCTTCAGTCATTATTTGCCCCTGTCTGATGGCAACACCGTGCAGGTCCTGATCTGACCTGTGCTGTGGAAAATCCCTCTGGTCTCCCAGTGCAATGATGGTCCTTTCCAGCCATGATGGTCATTTCCAGCCATGATGGTCCTTTCCAGCCATGATGATCCTTCATTTCCAGCCATGATGGTCATTTCCAACCATGATGGTCATTTCCAGCAGTGGTGGTTCATTTCCAGCAATGATGTTCCTTTCCAGCAGTGAAGGTCCTTTCCAGCAGTAATGGTTATTTACAGCAATGATGTTCCTTTCCAGCAATAAGGGTCCTTTCCAGCAGTGAGGGTCATTTTCAGGCCACACCAGGGTGCCCTGACAGCTGTCACCAGCCCACAACCTCTCTGCCCTTCAGCCCTCTCTGCCCTGTGCTTCTTCCCTCCTCCCAGTCTCAGCTTTCGGTCCAGCTCTGCTCCACTGACCTGCCCCAAAACATCCATGGGAAGAAGACATTATTCTCTCTTCAAGTGTTTAAAGGTTTCTGGACTGTCTCAAATCTGCTCATGATTACTAAAGCCTTGCTTAGCAGATTCCTAATGGCGCCATACATTTCTATTAACATATTGATATAAATATTGACATCATATCCCTGCTCAAGAGCAGTGCAATTGCTAGGTCAATTCTTTTTGCATGCAGATACACACAGTAAACCAAACTGAAGCAGTGATATGCACTAAAGATTATTAAAAAAAATCTTCCCAGCTTTGGGAAAAAGAAATTACTTTGAAATAACGAGTAAGGAAAAACAAAAACTTCCTAGAAGTGCTTTGTGTTCTCTAATGCTATACTGCATTCTAGCTTCTATTTAATTGCAGTTTTAAACACAAATAGCTGTCTCACACATATATGGCTTTAAATAAATCCATATTTTCAGTTTAAGTCTAGCAGGACTACATGTAGGCAAGAAACAACCATCAAAACCACTAGCAGTTGTCTGCAGCTAACATATTCTTTCACAAAGAGCCTTGATATTTTAATTCCTAGATCCCAGTTTCCATATATTAACTTTCTCCCAATATTTTAGGAGTGAAAGTAATGTAGAACAGAATAATAAACATAAATATGTATTTTTTTTTAATATGCATGCTCCAGGTAGCATCATATATAGTTAGAACTTTTAATCTCTGAAATTTTAAAGTAAAAACGATACTTTGATTCAAAGTCTGTTTGAAATAAAGTGCTTCTCTGGGCTTCACATCTTTCTGAAGCTCTCTCTTCAATTCTTTGCATTTCTGAGCAGTACTAATCACACAGTCATGATAATGTTTAAGAAATTTCCACCCGATAAGTGAAAGCAATAAGGTAATTGTCCTCTCCTATGCACGTTGTCATTTGATTAATTTTAATCCTTTTGAGTTATGAACTAATCTGCTCAATTTTCTTATATTTACTGCCAGTGGACAGTTCTCATATACTCAGTTATTGCAGTTCAGCTGATATTCAGCAACTTTGCTGAATTTTGATACTATTTAATATAATATTTAATATAAAATTTTATATTTAGTGGTTGAGTTCTTTGTATAAAAAGTTTAGAGGTATACAGTGCAGCTGTTACTCGAGTGCTACTGAAATTCCAGCATGAAAAAGTCCTTGATCTTCCTCACAATCTCCAAAAAAATCTACTGGTGAACAGAATGTATTTTCAGAAGCAGTTTCAATAATTGAGAGATTATGGAAAAGATTAAATAATTTGCCATCTGCTGTGCAACATGATACTGCAGTATGGCCCAGAGATTCTCTTTTCTGGGAAATCTCCTTTCTGATGGAAAAAAACGTACCCTTACATGTGCTTGTTCAATTTTTAGAAATTAGTTCAACCTCTCCCCATGGTAGTTCTCCTCAGGCTGAGTTACTATTTTGTTTCAGTCACTTTGTTTAATCAGTCTGGAGGGAGGTTTAAGACCAGCATGCACCAGACTTTACTTCCTCACATATTCATGTTGAGATGCTATTTCTAAACGTATATATGTGATTTATATATATAAGATTATATAAAAAGTTATACATTGTATGGAAACTGTGTGATAGTGAGATGGTGGATGTTGTCTTTTAAAATAAATCACAGTATATTTGGGGATTAGGGAGGAAAGAAACTTGAACTCTTAAGGTTCTGTGGTACAGCCACAGAAGGAATACAAAGGATTTGGTGCTAACAACACCAAAGTTGTGGATTTGATCCCAATATGGGCCATTTACTTGAGAGCTGAACTCGGTGACCCTTGTGGGTCCCTTCTAACTCAGATTATTCTCAGATTATTCTCAGATTATTATTTTTCCTCTGTGAAAAAAACTGAGGATGTAGAACTGCCCTCAAACAAAGTTTTATAATAAATATGACAAAGAACCAATTCATTTCATATGGGCACAGAAAATAATGCAGTTTAGTATCAGGCTTTGGAAATTAATTTAGTAAACAAACTCTTGTGTTATGTGGCTGTTGATTAAATTATGCTGCCTTATATCTCTATGCTATACCTGTAAGTGTACAGACAGCCCTGAGCTGAAAATGAATAATTGAAAGAAGGTAGCAGACAGAGGCACACAGAAAAGTGGAGACCTGTGTGCCAGGTCTGGCCAAGATGGAGTTATGTTTATTCACAGATCCTTTATGGTGCTGTGTTTTGGATTGGTGACTAAAGCAGTGTTGGTAACACACCAGTGCTTTGACTATTGCTGAGCAGTGCTTGCACCACAAGACTTCTCTTTTTCCCATTCTGCTCTCCTGGGGTGGGGGACAAAAGATTGAGAGGGGACACTGCTGGGACAACTCACCCAAATTGGCCAAAGGGATATTTCACACCAAATAACATCATGATCAGAAATAAAAGTTGGGAGGTTTTGGCTGTTGAGGTAGCCATTGTTCAGATATTGCTGGCATTGCTGTGCTTGTGGAAGATAATGAGGGAATGCTTGTGCATCATTTGTGTTTCTTTTTCTCCTCACTTATTAAACTAGTGTTATCTTGACCATCAAATTTTCTTTTGCTTTTCCTATTCTTTTCCCCTGTTCTGTTGCATGTGTGGCTTAGTGATTGAGAAGATGTGTGGGTGCTTGTTGCTCTCCTGGAGTCAATCCAGCAGAACCTGATCAGTCAGTCCAGCCAGGATACATTCAAAGTGTGTGTTTACAGAGCTTCCTAATTTATAATCATAAAACAGAACAGGAGGTTTGAAAATACAAAAGGGACTGAATAAGCAACAGGGAAAAACTTGGTTTAGAGTAGGAACTTAAGAACTGTAGTGTTTTTTCCTGTATTACTCTGTCTTGAACAGTATTTTTTTTTCTTTAAATAGCTTTTGTGGTTTAACTTTTTCTGCAAAACACTTGTGGTAATTAAAGAATTAGTAATAATTCAGACAAAAATTCTATTTAATTTGTCTTAGATTAGGTAAAAGAGAGAATGACATAAAAAAACTTCCCAGCAGATTGACATAAAGCTATTTTCATGCTTATTCTGCCTCTAAGTAACCCAATACCTAGGCATATATACTCTTTTTCTCATTTGGGGAGTATTCTGAAACCAAGAAACACAGTGGTTTTAATTAATTTATGGCAAGACATAAATTTCTTTTTTTTGTTATTCCTCTTCCTATACTAGCTATGTGAATTTGCCAAAATCCCTCAACTACCGCATCTACCATTCTTACAGCTTCTCTGGAGTTGGGAAAAGTGCAATGTTTAGGAACTGAGTTATTTAATAGATGATCTTATCCAAAATATTTTTTCTGATTCTCTGAAATGTCATTCAACATCTTTTTCCATTACTGGCACATTTTTATAACAGCCACTACACAGTTTTAGACTGAGAACAAAATATATTTTTTTAGCCTAAACTATAATTTTTGCATGACTTTTCAAGAGAATGAAAAATACCATTTCAAAATTAAAATGCTGTGTCCACCAGAAGTGCAGTATAGCAATATGCAAACCTGTAATAGCAGTCGGTGAAAAAATAAATTTAATTGCATATAAAATACCTGATGTGGTCATTTGATAATATTAGTACTAATATGCATTATTTTTTTTTCATTTTTCCAATTTTGTACTGGTAGTACTTTGAAAGAGCAAAATCTAAGCAGTCTAAGAATAGAACTGACCATGTTCCCTCTCATCTCTGTAATGTGTTGTTTCTATGCTCTGCTTCTTCATTCCTGTCAGAGCTTATTTTTGTATCAAATAAAAGCATATGCAAACCAGAAATAGACAATCTTTGCATGTCTTCATAATGAGAGCCCACACTAGAATACCATGTGTTATGTTGGGTAGAGTTAATTGGCTCAGGCACTGTAATGAGTGTGCTATAAAGGATAAAATCTTAATTTTTATTTTTTTATTTTAATGCTAGCTAGTCTAAGCAAAAAACAGAAAGAAACAAGGATGGTAAAGAGAGGCAACCCCGAACAGACTGTGATTTTGATTATAAAATATTGTGAAAATTGTTTTAAAGAAAGTAATCCGGAGTCTTAAACATCCCTCAATGAAGTTTTGAAATGCTGTTTTATGAGCAGCCAATTAAGGAAAGCCTGTTTTCTTGACCTGTTATGCCTTCTATTTGTCCCTCCACCCAAAGATCTTACAGCACGTGTACAACATCCTTTGTTTGATTTCTCTGCCCATCATATTTACTCTCCCTGAAACTGCCATCTTATTTCTTCATCGCCTCGCGCCCTCCTTGACAATTTTCCAGCTTTAGGAACAAGATCTGGTGCTTTCTCCTTTATACACCCACTCTTCAGAATTTTTGTGATTTATGATATCACTTCTTTGTCAGGTTTGCAAATGCCTCATTAAAAAACTCTGAAGTTGCTGACAAATAAATAGAAGAAACACAGGGGCATTGTATTATCCTCTTTATATAAAATTAAATTAAGAGCGGAATTACAAACATAGGTAAGCAGGAAAAAGTAAATCTGTCATTAATTTTTCTTTTATTAAATATCATTAAATAAAAAAAATAGGATAATTTGCTATTTCTTTTACAAATGTTTTAGGATAACTGTTTTTAACTGTCAGACCTAATTTGTTTAGATGTCTGGAAATCAGATTTGAACTAATGTATTGAAAACATGAAGACTTTTTCTATCCCTGAAACCTATATATTAAATTGAAGTTTTTGAATGAGACCAGGTTGTAGCAGCAGACCCTGCAGTTATAAGCTTTATATTTTTGTCTTTTTAAGCACTGAATTTTACCTTGAAAATGATCCATATGATACCAAAAATTAAGGGGAAGTCCTTCTTAGTAATGTTAAACATTCTGTGTGTTGGGTCCTACCCAGCAGATGCAGCCTGCAAGACACTTATTCATTAAGCAGAACAATCTCATAATTAGGACAGTGATGCAGTGTGGTTTGTTTCATACCCTGAAATCACTCAAGGAAATAAGTGAATGAATAATATTTATCCTGGATTCAGTATTGTGCTATTATGTGTAGCAATAACTGGAAGCATATTAAAATAGAGATCAGGGACTATAACCTTTCTTTTGAAGGCAGTCTTGAAATTTCAAAGCTGTTGAATTATTTGAGTATTTTTCAATTTATAAAAGATGATTGACTGCTTGATGATGTGATGATATAAATATAAACATTGAAAAGTACTGAGTGTATTTTTTCCCCATAGTTGTTTTGAACCACTGTAATTGAAGGTGTGATTTTGTGTCAGTAGCAACCATAATTAAGAGAGGAAACATTAGATAATTTATTTGGTCAAAGTCTTACTTTTGCACAAAAGAAAAAAAATACAGTCAAGGTAGAAATGGACACAGTTACAATATGAAACTGAATAGAAATATTCAATCTATTTTATATAAAAAAATCTGAATTAATATTAATCTTTTGTTGTCTTCTGTCCCTATTTACAAAGCCAGTAACACATGTTTAACATGTAAATATGTAACATTTTTAATGTAGCAATGTCAATACAAAAAATCAAAATAATTTTGTGAATATATGTTTGGGTCTTTTAAAAGGTATCTTTATGTTCTTCAAGGAATTTGGAAATTGGACTTTTAATTAGTTTTTGATACATCCAAGGTTTTGTAGACTGAGAAATTCAGGTGTGCTATACACATCACAGCAAAATGTACATGGAAAGTGCTGGTTATGGTGCATGCATGCTATCATCATCTGTGTGCTCACAGTAATATTTTTAAGGACATGACAGTCTGTTTTTCTTTTCATTATGTGGTTTTAAGTCTCTGTTTATGTTCCTCATTTACTGTGGAAAAGGGAGCATTTTATGCAGAGATCGACAGTTATCTCCTGAAATATCAGCTATCAGAAAATATCACAGAAGGATGTCTGTATCTTATGATGGGAATGATGATCTTCTATTATATCTGACAAAATTGAATTAGCACCTTCACATAGATTAGCACATTGGCTGAGCAGTAGTGTGAGGATTTTCCTGGAAGATTTTTAAGGTATTAAGCCTTCCAGCTGTAATAAGGTTAATACAATTCTAAGTGACTTGAATGTCAGTGTTGGCAGTTTAAGTGGTGTAATATTTCTGAAAGCAGGAAGAGAAATACTCTCATGTTCACTTCATTCAAAGAGCACTTTAAAAAGAGGACATATGTTTCCTTAAGGTTATCACTGAGTGTAACTGTAATCAACACAAAATTACAGAATGGTTGAGGTTGGAAGAGACCTCTATAGGTCATAATGTCCACACAGAAATGGTCTTTTGGCATCATGTCTCTCTGGCTTCTAAATATCTCCAAGAATGGAGAGTCCACAACCTCCTGTGTGAATTTCAGTAACCCTTACAGGGGAAAAAAAAAAAAAAAAAAAAAAAAAAAGTGTTTCCTGGTGTTCAGAAAGAGCTGCTCTTGTTTCAGTATGTGCCCATTGCCTCTTGTCCTGTTACTGGGCACCAGTGGCTCTTTGCACCCTCCCTTCAGGTATTTGTATTCATTACTAAGATCCCCCTAAACCTTCTCCAGGCTGAACAGTCTCAGCTCTCAGCCTGTGCTCATAGCAGAGATGCTCCAGTCCCTTAATCAGCTTTGAGGCCTTTGTTGGACACTGCAGTCTCTACACATCTCCTGTATTCAGGAGCTGGACACACTCCAGGTGTGGGCTCATCAGTTCTGAATCCAAAACACAGCACTGTGCTGACAAGAAATTAGCTCTCTCCCAGCTGAATCCAGGACAATTAGATATTCCCTTAAGATATCTGGTGCAACATTTTAATGTGATTTTTGCGAAAAAATGAACAAATAGTTCAGTGAATACATAGATAAATCAGATAATCCTTAGCAGGCTTTTCTAGAATCATAGAATATGCTGAATTAGAAAGTGCCCATCAGATCTTGGAGTCCAACTCCTGGCCCTTCACAGGACACCCCAAGAGTCACACCCTGTGCCTGAGAGCATTGTCCAAACACTTCTTGAACTCTGTCATGCTTGGTGCTGGGATCACTTTCCTGAGAGCCTGTTCCAGTGCCCAACCACTGGCTGAAAAGCAGTTTCCTGATATCCAGCCTAAACCTCCACTTACACAGCTCCATGGCATTTCCTCAAGTCCTGTCACTGGTCATGAGTGAAGAAATTGGGACTTGCTGTTCTGCTTCTCTTCATGAGGATTTTGAGGACCCCAGTGAGGTCTCCTTGGTCTTCTCTGCAAGCAAGACAAGTGACCTCACACAGCTCCCCCCCAGTCCCATCACCATCCTCATCCTCATGGTCTCCTCTGGGTGCTCTCTAATAGATTAGGGATTTTTTTTTTTTAATCCCATGGGCCCCCACACTGCCCCAGCACTGGAGGTGAGGCTGCCCCAGCCCAGAGCAGAGCAGGACAATCCCTCCCTTGCCCTTCTGGCCATGCTGGGCCTGGTGCCCCCAGGACACGCTTGGCCCTCCTGGCTGCCAGGGCCCTGCTGGCTCAGATTCAGTTTCCATCACCAGGACCCCCAGGGGCCTTGTGAGAAATATCACACTTAAATAAAGTCAGTGGCATCTACCCTGCATAATTAATCCTCCATCCAATACAAAGAGCTTGAAATGTAGTTGGTGTTATTTAGCAATACATTCTCATGGATTCTGCAAGTTAAAGGAATTGGGAACCATTAAAACTGAATATCCTGAGAGAGAAGACATAACTTACAGACTAATAATGTAAACCAAAGTGTACTAGCTAAATTAAGCAGTGAAAAGCAAGATTACAATCTGATAATAAAGTATGATGAAGAAGTTATTACCTGTTAACTTATAAAACGAAATTACTACTGCTTGGAGGTGGCTGTTAATTCCTTTTTGGCATTGGGATTTAGAAGCAGAGAGAAATAAAATCAGGTGAGAGAGAATGCTCTTTCAGAGAGGTAAAAATGAAATGATAAAAGATGTAACTGAATTCTGGAATGAATGAGAGTTAGTTTCTTTGGTCCTAAGGGGAAGCTAATAGTGTAGCTTTGTTTCTTTTCACTTCAATTTATGCATGAGCACAACTAAGTCTTATTAGGGCCTTGTAACAAGTTACTAATTTTTAGGAACTGTTGTGTGGGAAAATTAGAACAGGGACATATTATTTTCCTTTCCTGGTCATAAAAGTAAATGCAGAAGGAGACAGTTCAAAAATATATTAAATATTTGTTTGTGTGAATTCTGTTCACAATGCAAATTCACTCAAAACCTTTTAATTTTTTTTTTTTTTTTGCTCCATCGTTCTATATTGGATCAACTTAGGTTGTTGCTTACACAGGGATGTGCAAAAATGTCTTATTTTGTATTTATATTATATATATATATATATAATGCATATATTTAACATTTCTTATTTTCTTTAACATTCTTGTTATATTTCTTATTTTCTTATTTCTTTTTATATATGTATAATAAGTACTGTGTCATTATCCAAATATAGGACTCAAAAAATCACTACTATGTTTTTCTCCCAAGTAACTGATCAAAACATTTTCTACCTTGCACAGTAGCTGTAATTCTCTGTTAAAGTCAGTATTCAACCATTTCTAGGATGAAAATGGAGCTTTGCAAATATTGATTTTCTAAGATGGCTATCTATCTATCTGAGGTCTTTTAAAGTTAATAAATTGTCAAATTCAAAGACAAAATATTTATATGAGACATGGATACTAATTTTAAGATTAAATAAATTGTCCTCTGGATGTACTGATTGCTTTCTATGGACTGGATTGGGTCCTTGTTAACTAGCTGAGACTGTGCACTAAGTTTTTTAGTGTATGAACCTAGTGGTGAATTTTCATGGTTGAAATTAGTTAAGAAAAAAGAAATAAGCTTTTGTTAAGGAAGGGATTGTAGAAAATAGCTCTTTGCTTTTTCTTGTTTTGGTATTCTTAACTAAAAATACAGGGGAAGAAGGTGTGAGTTTGGTGGTTTTTTCACTCTAGGGTTTAGTTATGTTACTGGGTTCAGAATGTCAAATTAATTTAGTTTTGCTTTCTGACGAGCAGTTATTATGGGACAGTATTGGTAAGGACTGATGTTATTCAACATGAAAACCTTAATAACCATAATTTGTGATGTAGTTCTGGAAAGTCAGGAATTCCAACTAAGATCTGTTTAACATGTTCTTGAATAATCCAATTACATTACTGATAGTAATTTTCCTGGAAGTACTTTTTTTTTGCACCTTGTCTTATTGTAAAGACAGTTTCTTTTCCTCCTTCAAATCTATCCCAAACGTTCACATTTTTTGGTTCAGACCACATTTCCTTGCCCTAATATCTTCTGAGACATTCCCTTACATGGTAACCCTGAAGATATTTGATTGATACAATTTAGATGGTGACATCCTGTGAACCACATGCCCTCTGTGTCTCACTAATTTCACTTCAGTATTTTATAACTGGTCATGCCAGAGTTGCACAAAAGATAAAAGAGCAATTGCTCAGTTATTGCTCAGAGATTATCAACATTTACCTGTATGTCCTAATAGCTCTGTCCACTATAGACAAGTACATGACATAAATATCATGAAAGTTCAGTTAATTTTTCAGGGATAAAAAGCATACTACTGGTCCTTCTATGGACTTTTTTTTTTTTTTTTTCAAATGCAATACTTTCCCACAATAAAGACTGCTGTGTGAATAGTGCTTTCCAAAGCCTTTGACAATCTCTTGTCATTTCTCTTCTCTTGTAGCTGATGGATGCACTGACTGGTCTGTGGATTACAAGAAATATCAAGTTCTAGTGGGAGAACCTGTTCGTATAAAATGTGCACTCTTTTATGGATATATTAGAGCTAATTACTCCCTAGCCCAAAGTGCTGGACTTAGTTTGATGTGGTACAAAAGCTCTGGACCTGGAGATTTTGAGGAACCTATAGCTTTTGATGGAACCAGAATGAGCAAAGAAGAAGACTCCATTTGGTTCAGACCAACAGTGGTACAAGACAGCGGGCTCTATGCATGTGTTATAAGGTACTATATTTTAATATACTGCATTTTCATTGACCAAATATGAAACAAGGCTCTTAGTAATGAGACTTTTGTGCCAAAGAAATTTTTTTCTCACTGTGTTCTTTTTTCTTCTCCTCCTGGCATTCCCTTCCCTGAAGGTTTTTTATGCCTGATTAGAAATTGCTATTGAATGTCTTGAACATATTAAATTTGCTTTTGTATAAATTTAGTAATTCATAACAAAATCTAAAATTTGTAAGGTGGTTGGGACTGGATGAATAAGTCATCAGTCCCTTTCTCTGATTCTGGTTTTGGAATCACTATCCTAGAGTAAAAAAAAAATTTTGCTTTTTTATATTCATATTTAATTTTATGTGGATTTCATGAAGTGGTTTAACTTTTTCTGTAAAAAAAAAAGTTATTTGATGTCAAGTAGTTGCATCAAGGAAAACAGAAGGTGAAATTTCATCATTTTTGCATACATTCTCTAAAATTACATTTGGCTTAACCTGATGGTAGAGGCCAGGTGCCAGATACCTTCCAAAAATATTTAACCTTCTGATTCATCAAGTTCTATCACCAGAAACTGGACTGGATTTTGCTTCTGCTTTCTGCAACAGGTGTTCAGCTTCTTTCTGCATTTTTAATATGGTTTACCCTGAGATATTTTTTCAGCCCTTTACAGTGTTCCTCTCTATTTGAATAACTATAAAAGTGGTCTTGCTACTAGTAGATAATAGAAAGAGTCAAAAGCAAACTGTAAAGCAACTGGGTGGATGGAAAAGGAATGCACAATGCAGCTAGTACAGTGATGCAAGGAAAATGGAGAAATTGTTTTAACAACATGAAAGGTTTACTGTCTGCCACTTAAAAAAAATTATTTGTTTTTTTTTGTTTGTTTACTTTTTGGTTTTGGTTTTTTATCTTGGATAGAGGGAGGGGAAGCACAGATTACAGTCTGGTTTTTTTTTTGCTGGAGATTTTTATTTAATAATGTATTTATAAAAACATTATTCTTTGAGCTCTTTGTATAACCTGTGAGACATTTCATATCACATTGTTTGTCCAATAGCATATTCAACATTGTTTTCCTGATGATGACAGTTCTCTTTAAAAGAAAAACTCAAAAACCTACAAATTAAGCTCCCTAATGAGAATTTTAGTTATATTTGGATTAATATTTTCTGATAAGCTTGTAACAGTAGCCATAAAAATGAAAACAGTTTTGCCAATTATTCCATAATGCTATTTAAAATACCGTAATTAATCTCCTCTGTTTATATAAAGAAAACCTTAATTATCTGATGTTACAATTTCCAGCAAGTATAGATAAATGCTGAATTTAGCTACTCAGACATACTTTATGTTTATCATATCAACTTGTATTCATGTTTTTTTTTATTTAATCCAGGGGTAGGTGGGACCACATTCTAATCTGCTTTGAACTACAGTGGTGGTTTGTTACCAGTCAGAAATTATACCTACAAATAAACCACTCCTATGGCAAGAGAGGGACAAAGGCAGAGACTATGGGTTGAGATAACAGTTTACTGAAAGTGAACAGCAGTGAAATAAGAAATGCACAGTAATAGCAGCAATATCAATAACAAATAAAAGGTCTTTTGCACTCGTAAGGTGCTCACACCTTGACCTGCATGGCCACCAGGACACACAAGATGCTGGTGCTCTCCCTAGGTTGTTCCCTGTGGCTTTGCCCACACAGAGATGATTTAGCAGCTGTTCATGCCCAGCACCATGTGCCTTTTCCCAAAAACAAGCTGGTGGAAGCTTCCCATAGACGGCTTTCCCCGTCCCTAAGTCCAAGACAATGAAAACAATGATGGACAGACCTCTGGAAGCTGAATTGTTCATGTCGTACCATGCTTCCACTCTGTCGTGCTGGTTCAGCTCCTCTCAGCTCAGTTTTGCCTCTGGTTTGTTCCTTGCAGCTGTTCCCACACCAGCACTGCCACTTTTGGTCACTCTGCTCCACTGGGGTGCAGGCTGCTGGTCAGAACCTCATCCCAGAGCCACACCTGAGGAATGGGAAGGGGATGGGTGACGGTGGTAGAGGATGGAGTCAGTCCTAGACACCCTCCCTGCAATGAAGAGAGGGATGTCACATCACAGAGATGCTTGTTATTTCTCATGTGTGGACAGTGAATATAGCTGGACCAGCTGCACTAAGAGTTAGTTCAAGTGCAGCTCCCAGAAATTATGTATATGTTACACACATCTGGGATAACAGTAAATAATGAGTAGTTTCTGACAAAAATTCTCCCTTTAAAATTTCAAAAGTAGCTGAAATATATTGTTCCTATCAAGAGAAAATTTCTTCATGTATTCTTTTCCTTCCCTGCCTGAAAACATCAATTACAGTGTCTCTAGTGGTTGCCCAACATAATATCATCATATGTCAGTGAAACTGGAGTTCTGTAGTTAGGACATAGTGAAGATTTATGTGATTCAGAATAATAGAATCATAGCATTATTTGGGTTGGTAAAATTCTCCAAATCATGGAGTCCAACATCTTAACAAGGAGCACCACATCAACTAAAACATTGCATTAAGTGCCATATCCAGTTTTTTCATGAACGCTTCCAGGGATGGTGACTCCACTTCCCTGGGCACTCCATTCCAGTCCCTAACTGCCCTTTCAGTGAAGAAATTATTCCTGACATCCAATCTGAACTTCCCCTCACACAGTTTGAGGCCATTTCCTCTTGTCCTGTCTCTGATTTCCTGGGAGAAGAGGCCAGCCCCCACCTGGCTATGACCTCCTTTAGGATCATTTTAGAGAGTGGTAAAGTCTCTCCTGAGCCTCCTCTTCTTTAGACTAAGCAATCCCAGTTCACTCTGTGATTCCTCATGTGATCAATTCACTTGACTTTCACCAGCTCCACAACCCTTCCCTGGACATGCTCCAGCTCCTTAATGTGTTTCTTGCAGTGAGGAGCCCAAAACTGGACACAGGATTTGAGGTGTGGCCTCACTTTTGCTGACTACAGGGGGACAATCCCTGTCCTGGTCCTGCTGCCACAATGTTGATGATCCAGGCCAGGTGCCACTGGCCTTCCTGGCAACCTGGGCTGTTGGCCAGAACCCCAAAATCCTTTCCTGGGCTACTTTTGAGCTGCTCTTTCCCCATCCTGTAGCACTGGCCAGGGCTGTTGTGACCAAAGTGCAGGCCCCATAATTTAATCTTTTTTAAATTCATGCAGTTGGCCTCAGCCCATCTATCCAGCCTGTCCCAAACTCTCTGCAGAATCTGCACATCATTCAGACCAACATTCCTGCCCAACTCATTGTCATCTGCAAAATTGCTGAGGGGGCACTCATTGCTCTCTTCTAAACCGCCAATAAAAATAAACAGAACTGGCCCCAGTAGTGAATGAACCATGGGGAATTCCTTCAGTGATGGCCAAAAACTGGATGTAGCACCATTCACCATGACTCTTGGGACCTGGCCATCCAGCCATGTTTATATTTATGAACATACTTAATGTTTGTGAACATTGCTTTGTTAAGCTGCAACATTTAGTGCAGAAACATGCACATGAGCAAGTCTCTTTCAGAAACATAAGTGTCTATAAAGAACAGATACAGGCAAATAGAGATGACAATAGAAGTTTAAATAAAACATTACAGATAATATTATAAATGAAAAAACTTTTCCATGTTTAACATACTTAAATTCATTACGTACAAATTATCCATAAAAATACTGCCTATGATTAATTTAGTGATATTCAGCTTTGAGGATTCAAATTCAGATGACAGCAAAGTTTCAAACAGAATAGCAGCATCTATGGAGATTGTTCAAATCTATTTTCATCCCCAGGTTGTAAAAACCTGAACATCTGCTTCAGTTTCCTTAATTTATTCTGTTAGTAACACAGAGCACAGCATTTTAGACAAAGAGGTAGAGACTGAAATAGTGTGAAGTGTATAGAACATTCTGATGGAAGGAAGGAAGGAAGGAAGGAAGGAAGGAAGGAAGGAAGGAAGGAAGGAAGGAAGGAAGGAAGGAAGGAAGGAAGGAAGGAAGGAAGGAAGGAAATCAGATTATTGTCTACTCTTCTATTTAGCTTCATTACCCTTCCTGTGACCTGGCATGTCTGAAGGTAGAGGCCTCAAATGTAGCAGTATTTCAATTTAATTTTTAAGGTCAGGTTTAATTTTTGCTGTTTAGCTGTGTTTCAAATATCTCTATTCAAATTCACAGCATTTGTATTTTCTGTTTTTATATTTGCACATACAAATACTACATTGTTGAATCACATAACTTCCCTGACATATAGTTCAGTTAGAATATATTATTTATCTGACAGAAATAAAATATAATGCCATAGAGATATTTTAAATAACAGAATATTAATAGTCTCCAAAAAATTGTCAAAACTGCTTCCAAATTATCTTTGAAAAGCATCAGTATTACAGTATTGAATACCTTTTTTTCCCTCCTCCTCATGACTGGAAAAGTGAGATTACTGAATTTATGGAAAAAATAGTTCTTTATCTTCATAATCTAAAAATTAATTTTAGGTTTAGATAACATAAATTTATCTTGTTAGATGGATGTGTTCATCTTCAAATACAAAGTATCAGTTTTCTCTGATTTTAAAGATATAATTCTGTCAAATCACATCAATTATGGCTCAATTAATGTAACTATTTACTGTCAATTTTTGTATAGTTAGTTAAAATAATCGCAGTTATATGAATGATGCATTGTTATCAACACATAATTATTTCTTTAAATCAACCTGAAATAATAAATGGGAAGTTTAAAATAACACGTGAAATTAATTTTTAGTGAAAACTCCCTTAGTCTTTCTTTCTCTTTCTTTCTTTCTTGCTTGCTTTCTTACTTGCTTTCTTGCTTTCTTGTTTTCTTTTTTGCTTTCTCTCTTTCTTGCTTTCTTTGCCAAGAAGGCTAACCATCCACAGTAGGAACTGGTTAAATTACCCATTCAATTTAAGAAAAATATATATATTTTTACATATTTCATGTATGCAAGATTGTTAAATTAATTGTCAGAAACCTTGAACACAGAACATACAAGGAAATATTTACTTTACTGAAGGAAATAGTGAGCAAAGAAAAGAAATAGAATCAACTTTTCATAAACCTGGTGGAAGAATATTTCTTTGTCATCTTCAATAATGTAAAACACATTTACTAATGGGAATTGCTATTTCTGGGTACCAACCATTTTTGAAATCTGTCTTATCCAAGGAGGGCCTTTTATCCTGGCTTTATATGCTTATAAATATTTTTATTTCTTTATGGAGTTTTAAAAATTATTATCTTAAGAAAAGAGTGAGCTTTCATGTAAAAACCAGATATCAAATCTCAATTAAAAAAACCTAACCAAAAACTCCCATAACAACAACAAACAACAAATAACAACCAAACAAACCAACAAACAAACAACCCTCCCCCCCCAAAAAAAAACCCAAAAAGGGAGAAAGTATCTTTAAGTGACATTATAAAATGGTTTGTCTTAAAAGTTTGTAAACTTTAAAAAAAAAAAAAGTTCCCTAGATCTGCATGAGATCTCTGGTTATGTTAATGTGTGTTATTGACAAAGGAATCTGACAATGGATAAGAGAAATAAGCTTCTCAAAGGAATACCAAATGAGACAGGAACACTCAGAAAGAAGGAAGTCCCAGAAGAGCCTGTTATTCTAATAAGTCCTCCAAGACAGAGTCAGGACTCACTGTCCCTTGTATCAGGTGACAGGACACCAGGACAGGGCTGCACAGGGGTGACTGTGGAGGTGCTACATTAACAGCTGGACTCGAGCATCTTGGGGTCTTATCCAACTTTAGAAATCCTATGGTTTTAGAAAACAACAACTCTGACTGCCTCTTGAAATGGTGTCCGAGTCCAGGACAAAAAATGAGCTGAACTTCCCTTGATCCCTGCCTTTGTGGTCATTTGGTTTATAGGGAGTGCAGGGGGTAACTAACTGTGCCTTCCTTGTTCTTACACTCCATTTGGAAGCTTGTCTGAGCTTTTTCCAAGGTCTTTTTGTGAAGATGGCAACTGTCACAAGGAATCTGGCCCTTATTTTCTTATGTTTGCTCCATCTCCTTTTCTAATGCAAGCTTGGTAGGCTAGTCAGATATCCATGTGATTTTTGAATGGGATTCAGGGAGGCTTGGTGAGTTGAAAAAGCCTCAGGCTAACATTAGGAATTTATACACGTTGGGTAGCTGGAGCTTACATTACATGTTCTGTACAGATGGCAAAAGCAGTTGCTTCTAGAAATAAATGGGAGATTTTCTTGAAGTTAATGCTTGTTGAAAGTCAGGAAATTGAAATGTACTCATTCTCCACTCCCCTGTCCTGACGCTGCAGGAGGTCAGCTGTCTGACATTAGCATCTTCATTGTGCAGGATAAACACCTTCCACATGTGTTAGGAGAAAACAAATACCTGACAGTGAGGAGATATGCAGGTGAGTGCAGGGTATATACACATTGTGGAGTTGGTATAACTCATACATAAAGCTAAATTCCAGTGTGTGTTTGCTATTTGCTTGGCTGAGTGAGAACTCAACAATGAAAAACAAGCAAACAAGCATAGTGATGAGTAGAAAAAAGAACAATATGAGTATGGATGGGCTAGAACTGAACAGGTTAGTCCAGGTAATTCTTTTATGTAAGACTTAAAGGATATAATAATTTTTACCAAGGGCAAAATAGCAAATGCCTATACTTACACAGAATAGAGGAAGAATATTGATATTGGAAAAAAAGAAGAAATTAGTGTATTTGACTGAGCAGAAGGCATTGTTAATATTGCATTTTAACAGCTGTGAACTTACAGGAGTAGCATAAATAATACTTAAAGAAAGATTTAAAGAAAAGCCTTTTATGTGATATCCAGTTTCTTTTGCTGATAATTCTTTTCATGTGGAGATATTGCTTAAATACAGCAGAGTAACAAATAACAGTTTGACTATTGTTTCCACTGTTTTACTAGAGGTTTTTTAGTTTCTCCTTAAGAACACTTTCAGCAAACTAAGTTTGCCTTTGATTATCAAGGTTCTTCTGCTCACAACTAAATTAATAATTCTGACCAAAAAAGTAACACTTCAGATCTTATTTCAACAAAATAGTAAAATATGACTGTGGTGTTTGGTTTTGCATATGTAATTTAAGAAAAGAAACTCCTAACAGATAATCAGGTTACATTACTGTGCATTGTTCATAGTAAAAAATTATAGTTTCTATTTTGTTGAAGAGTAGGCAATATTTTATCTGATTTACACTCTGCTTCTAACTTCATCCATCTTAGAAAAAGTACAAAAACCATGCAACAGAAGGGAAGAAGTGGCTTTCCAGCTGCCTCTTTAACAAATGCAGAAGGAGAAAATACAGATAAAGTTAATTCCATATAACAGATATTTAAGTCAAGGATCAATTTTTTTCTTCACAATGCTACCAAAAAAAAAAAAAAAAAAAAAAAAAGACAAAGGCAAAGAACTAAAATTACTTTCACTCATTTTCAAAACAGTGGCTTTAAATTGTTTCAAATTTGTATAGATTTTTTTTGTTTCCTCTCACAGAATTCAAAACAACCAAGTTGTATTGCTAGTAATAACACAGGTCACCAGCTTGGTCATTTAAGATTTAAGTTTGCTCTTAATATCTAATATTGTGTTTTGAATCTGCCCTGCAAGTGCTTACCTCTTTGAATACAAGCTACTGTGGACATCAAATTCAGTTTAAGCATCTAGGTTCTAAAAAGCTGAATGTAGGTTGTTTCCTTTTTAAATTCTCCTTGTTCTCAGGACAGAAAGCAATTTAACTGATGTTAAAATATAGCTAAGATTTGATTCCATTATACAGGGTTAGGTGTCTAATGCTGTTTTAGAGGCTCTAGGAGCATTTCCAGGACACTTCCAAGGGAATGACATATTGACACTAAATCTGGAGGAGGCTGAATGTGAGATACATTTGGGTAAGCCACATGCCACTATTCACCCACTCTAAGGTAAATAAAATGAGCTTTTTGTGGCTTTTAAGCTAAACCATTTTCTAGGCTCCATCAGGCAGACTGACAGCTACAGTAGGAGTTTAGATGTAGCACACAGGTGTATGACTGTAAGTGGATGACAGAACTGAAATGTCTTAAAATTCATTCCAAAATAAATTAATTTCGTTTCTGGGTTTCCACTAAATGCAGTGGTTGGTTTGAAGGTCAAAGGACCTATCTCTGTACATAGTCCTATGACATGAGGCCAACATTTTAAAATATTAAACTTATTTGATGAGTTCATAATGTAAGTAATGGAATTGAATTAATTTATGATCATTGTTTTTCCAAAATGCAAAGCTAAAATAGTGATTGAGGCTCACAAAATTTATCAGACTGACTTAAAATCCATCAGTTCTACAAGTCTTCTAATAATTAGTTTAGCATTTCCAAGGTTTCTGACCAAAAAATATTACAAATCATCCTTTAGATAACTGAAACAAAAACATCAGCTGTGAATCTTTAGTCAGGCTCCCAGAAGTATCAAATATTAGATGATCTCTGGTGAAGTTTTGCATGACTTTTCCAGAAGGGTTCAATCTGAAAAGGGGGTGTGTGCCATGACCCAGAGAGGTTACTAATCCAGTAGAGACTCTGTAGAGAACTTGCCTATGACTGCTCTCTGCTACCACTGTGGAAAGAATAAATGAATTTGGGCAGAAGGTGCTATGCTTTCAGGATGTTTTTGGAACAATTCATTAGCATCTACTTCTCACAGCAATTAGACTATTTCCCCCAAGCCAAGACTGAGCTAAAGCAGTCCTAGCAGCAGTGAGAAGTTTTTTCATGGTCCTTGTTCTGACCCTTGCTTCTCTCTCCTCTTCCTTCACTAAGTAGAGACAGGCACCCAGAATTTCCAATAATGGAGAAGAGATTGTGTGATTGTTGTTCCCAGCATAAAGAAGAGTGGGAAGGTGAAGGTCTCTGTCCCTCTGTCCCTCTGTCCCTCTGTCCCTCTGTCCCTTCACTTCAGTCTTCTTCACCATTAAAAAAAAAAAAAAAAAAAAAAAAAAAAAAAAAAAAAAAAATGCTGAGATATCAGGGATATCATCTTTATCAGATGTAGAAAGAAAGGAGAAACATCTTTATCACAAGTTCTGCGAGCTGAGGCTAAATTATTTGTCTAGGGGTAGTTTGTGAGTGCTAAAAAAAATTGAGTAAATGTAAGAAGATGTCATGGTGAGAAAAATTTTTAAAAGAATGGTTGGAGGAATAGAACATTTATTTTATACCTGTGAGGAGAAGTGTTCAGGAAAATTCAGATGCAAATCAGGTGGACATTTGGAAACTTGTTATAGTAATAACAAAATCAGTGAAGGAGAAAATAATGGTAAGATTAACAGTGAAAAATAAGTAGACTGCAATTAAATAGAATTTAATTCATTGATGAGTTTATTTCATTTCAGTTTTCCAATACATCTAACAGATTCTTTTTATTTTTGGTCATCCAGTAAATAATTTTATAGGAATTAGTCTTCTAGTCAAAAGCACAAGAGAGAATATGGAGAGAACTGGAGGAAAAAATACCAATACTGATGTTAATGAAATATTGCCTTGGAAATGTAGGGCATGAAAGAAGTGAGTTACTTGCTGAGTCTGGCAATGTCAAAATAGCAGGTTTTTCAAAGGATTGCTGATGCACATGATTGAATAGTTCAGTGTAAAGAGAGTAGAGTACTTGGAGAAGTCATGTGAGATCTCAAAGTGACTCCAGATTTGATGTGCTAGAAGTAATAAAATGATATTTTGTAAACCTAAATAATTTGGATTAAAATATTTCACTTCCTTGTTCTATTATCATCAAATCAGTTCACATGTAAGCAGGAGGTAAATAAAGACTCATGCTTTCAAAGATTCCATTTCGTTATGAATTGTTTCTTCAGTTCCAATGGTGCCTATAGAATGATTAAAATTACTATTTTTTAGTAAATATATCCCAAATTGATGGTAGTCTGAAAAATATAATTTTGCCTTAGTTTTTTAATGTCTTCTCTTAAAGCTTACAGGCAGACTTAACAGATAGAACTTATTTGTAACACTTAAAATAAGTTCAGATATTCCCACTATAGAGAGAAACTAAAGAAATTTGCATATTGGGTGCATGTGTAGTGTTATGATCTGTCAAAGTAATATAGCCTGGTAGTGCTAATTTCAAAGGTGATGAGAGTGACCAAAGAAATCTTGTGGTATTTAATTGAAAAAGCTGAGAATATTATCAAAGGTCATGAATGTCTCTGTAATCTTCATTTAGCCTTTTACTGTGGTAAGCATTATGATATAGCATTTGAGTGCTAAATTTGGACTTTATTTAGAAAATTAATCAAAATTAGACAGTTGGGCTTCTATTTTTACTTATTTCAAGAGCTATTTTGTGCATATAGATGTACACCCCAATACACACACACTCATCCATAGGTGCCCAGCTATGCTCACCATACATACAGATTTGAATATGCATATGTGTGCAATATTTGAAGATGCATCTCTTTGTATATAATAATAGAGTCACAGGGGTTGGAAGGAACCTTCAAGATTTTCTGATTCCAGCCCTTTGCCAGGGGCAGGGGCACCTCCCACCACACCAGGTTGTTCAAAGCCCCATCCTGGTCTTGAACACTTCCAGGGATGGGGCATCCACAGCTTCTTTGGGCTACCTGTGCCAGTGGCCCAGGATAAAGAATTTCTTTCTAAGATGTAAATTAGACCTACCCTCTTTTAGCTTTAAACCACTCCTCCTTGTCATATCACTATCTGCCCATGGTAAAAGTAACTCTCTATCTTTTGTGAAGCTCCCTTCTAGGAGACTCCCTTCTAGGAAAGTCCCCTCAGAGTCTTCTCACTTCCAGGCTGAACTAACAAAGCTCTCAGCCTGTCCATAGGTGCCACAGATCACCTTCATGGCCTTTCTCTGGACCCTCTCCTGCCCTCTCTAACCTCTCACATTATTCCTGTGCTGGAGGCCCCAGCCACACATGGATCTGTAGCTGCAGGAAATAATAGGATTAATGACTTTTAGGTCCAGGTGCACAGCTATTCTCAATCTAGATACCTTGAACATCATTGTTAGACATTTCAAATAGCAGCCAGTAACCCCCAGCTGTGGTATGTTATTAAATGAAGAGCACAGATTCAAATACACCCTTGTGGTGGTTGATAATGAGTAATGACACTCACATGTGGTTTCTCTATGTGTGACATTATATCTACTAAAATAGCTATTGTTCATGTTATCATCAGTGCTGTTTAAAGTAGGACTATTAATATGGTACTTTACAGGCAAAAGTTTAATCAAATGCATTCAAATTTGTGTGCTCATTATCAGTGTTCCATACTAAAATTAGCTTTGCTGGTAACATCCTTGCTTTTGGCTACAGTTTGCTTGTACTCTTTCCCCGTTTGTGGATCCTTGGAAAAAGGCAAAGCTTAATAAAAAATAAATTTATTTCAGCATAATCTTTTATATTGAAGCAAAGGAAAAATAGAAGCCCTGATCTCATCTTTTAATGAAAGTATGCTTCCAGAATCCTTTTCCTCTCAATGCTGAGGAAAGAAGGACAAGGTGCATGGACCTTCAGACCTTGCATCTCTTCAGCAGCAGAGCAGAGCAGATTCTCAACATCAGAAATCCCCAGATTTTTCTGCCAGAATACAGGCAAGACATGTGTGTGATACACTGTCCTGCAGGATGATTCTGCATAATGCTAATAACAAAGTGTAAAAACCAAAAGCTGAGGCTTCTAAACCACCATCTTTGCTTAATTTGCTTCAGGACCCCTGGACAGGCAATATTCCAGGACTGACAGGCATTGGATTTGCCACTATTCTCAGCTGGGCTGGAAAAGAGTATCTTGAGAATCAGCACTTAAACTAATACTGCAAAAAACAAGGCTTTACCTGAGCTATCATCCTGGCTTCAAGGCACCTGAATCTCATTTGCTTTAGGAGCAGTTCTTTCCCCAGCAAGCAAGGGCTTACACTGTTGCCAAAGTGCAGAAAATACACGTACTTACAGAAAACTCTTCCCTCTCAAAGTGTTTGAGCTTTCGACTGATGTTCTGATTTAGTCACTGGAAAATGGCTGATAACTTCACTGGGACCTGGATTTGCAGTTATCCATTTTGTATTAAAAGTTTCAGAGCTGTTAAAAACTACAAATACATTCTTTCCTTCTGCCACACTAATGTGTTTTCATTTGAGGTAAAATTTGAGAGTTTCTGGAAATATCCTTCATTACCACTTAGAATCCAAACTTGAATGTGAGAGTCCTCACAGCACTCACTGAGTACTCAGTTAAGCAGCTGGAACTCAGGAATTGAGTCTACATTACTTACCCATGGAATAAGTAATTTTTTCAGCTGCTCATGCAATCATTCCAAGTACATGTCATTTAATGGTCACTTTCATTCAGTCAAGGTTTATTTGAGAGGAGTTAAATCTGAGGATTGAAATTTTCAGTTAACTCTACAGTGAAAAAAACTAGCTCTTTAAGAATTGTTTGGCCTAGGTTTTCAGGTTGGGCAGAAAAAGGAAAAATATTTTTCCTGGGAGATTGCTGCCAAATATTCTAGTTTGAAAGGTGAAAGTTTAATGAAAAACCTGGATAGTGAAGTGATAAAACTATATACGAGTTTATAAGGAAATTAAGTCTTTTGTATTCAGTTCAGGATATGCAGTAAGTAAAACCAGGACCTGCATACTGAGCAGTAAGATAGGAAGAAAGATGAGATCAGAGAACATTTACTGGGGCTTGCACATCCAGAGTACCAAATCTGAAAAGAAAGTGGCTGAGTGGAGGAAAGACTGGGGGAAAAGAAGTGTTCTCGTGCTATTTAAAGATAACATTGTAATATAGGCACACAGGGTGGAGGATTAAGGAACCTTTAATTACTGCATTCCCTTACATCTAGGTTTTTTACTTCACATTTTTTATTCAGGTATTTAAAAAATACAGATTACATGGCAGCAGAGTTATATGATTTTAATTTCAATGAGGTGTGCATACCTGCTAAAATTAATATATTATCTCCCGCTCTTCTGTCCTATGAATTTCACCCCAGGCTCTCTAGCATTATAGGTAGAAAAGTTATTAATAAATCTTATGGCTTTACTGCTATACAAAATTATATTGAATCCTTGTCCTTGTTAAAAACATCTCTAAGATGGCAGTGAGATTTAGAAGGGACACACAGCTTTCACATTTTTTAGGGTGTTTAGACATTCTTAGTCTCCTAGGTAAGGAATGAGAGAGCCAAGAGCCAAGCAGGCAGAGCTGATGCTGCAGGGGGACACTGAGTGAGTGTCCAATCTCCCCTCTGCAGAACACTTGCTGCTAAATGCCAAAATACCCTCTCCCCAGAAGAATTCCTTCACAGTAGCTTTGCTTTTGTGCTTGGAAAGTGACAGTTCCTTTTCCTGAAATAGCAATGTTGTATTCATCCATTCACCACTTGAAGTGAGAAGAATGGCCTCAAACAATGTGAGATCTACTGGACTGCTATGATACACTGACTGTAAACACTCCATTTGTGCTTATTGAAATTGCTAATTTTTCCATTTGGCTCTCAAGTGCTGAAGCCAAAACAGCATGCAGACTCTTTATGGGCCTCAGGAACACCCTCTCAAACTCAAGCCTGTTCATTATTCAAGAGGTGTTATGTTAGAACAGTTATCTGACCTCAAATATTTTCTACTGCTCTTGAAAAAATGTTCAGTTTTTCCATTACAAATAGTTTTCCTTATCATAGCAGATTTGTGTTTATTTTTTTGTGGGACCTTTATTTAGGGAGTCATTCTAAAATCGTACAGGTCCCAGCATTAGACCTGTTGGTTGCAGGAAATGTTCAATAGGGAGTGAATGAAAACAAGGACTCTGTTAACCTCTCATATTGCTCACCAGAGAGAAAATACCTGGTTGTTATTTAGGGCAATAAACTGACAGTGTATGCAATAATGTACAATTTGTTAGAGTGGTACTTTTAAGCTGTGCTTTCCTATTCTGTATGAGAAAATTACCTCTGTATAATTTCAAATCTTGTGGGTGTTTAGCATGTGAGGAAAATCAGGAAAGGCCAAATGAAATTACATCAGATAAAACAGAAGTGTTTGGATTAATGTGTTTATAGTCAAAATAATATGATCAGCAAGATTAATCAGTAAATGCCATTTCTGTGGACATGATATGGTCTGCAGGCATGAATTTTGCCAGCTTTAATGACGGTTATGTTTTGTCAGTGAAAGAGATAAGAAGCAATTGCACATGAGAAAAATGTGTTATGACCCTGATTTTTTTGGAAGGCATTCTTCAAGCACCAAAAATCAGAGTCCCTCAGTCCCATCAGGGCAGAGCAGGCAGGGCTGGCTGACAGATGAGATAAGCTGGGCTGGACAGTGGGTTCTACTGTATCTCATACAAAGCACTTGACATAAAGTGATTTACACAGGACAGTGTGTGTTGTCTTATGGGATGTGGAGGGTGTCCAACAATGTGTGTCTTCCCTCTACAATGATGAGAGGAGGAATAAATCTGTGGATGAGGCTCTGTCACAGACTGCAGTGTAATGTTTGTGTATGGCACAGAACAGCAGAAACCTCATTAAAACCTTAACTCTGGGAATATACAGCAAATCCTGCTGCCAGTCTCTCTTCTCAAAGTCTCATTTATGGTGGCTTTAAATGAGCAATCTGCTTGTGTTCCAGCCCTTTGCTGCCACTGAGAATCTCATTGACATGCAGTACTTACTTTGAGTGTCATGTTTTACTCTTTGGTGTTTATTAAATGCACCAAAGAAATTTAATTCGAGTGACAGAATAACTATTATAGACTCTCAACAGTGAAAAGTGCTAAAGGGGAAGTAATGTTTTTGAGTGAACAGCTACATGATAAATAGAGTTTTGAGCATTTTACATGAACCAGTATCTAATTCTTTCTGACTCTTCAGTAACTCTATTTAGAAGTGTGAGAGTCAAAGTTATGTTTCCTGAAACACTGTATACCAAATTTGCAGATTTTGCATGTTATAATGTAGAAATTATATATCTTTGTATAAATCAGAATTATATAGTCAATGATATTTCTTTAAAATGTACAAATAGTCACTGAGAATTGTATGATGAGTTTGATTTTCTGTCAAAGAAAAGGATAAAATATTTAGTGTAAGGCACTCAATAATTGTTAGATAAAAATTGGCAAGGAAGTAATTTTCATGTGTTTAGAGTAAATTTGGTGTCACAATATAAATAACAATCACAATCAAATGTGGGTGATTCGTTCATTGTGTTCTACACTCACAATTGTTGCAGCTTCTTTTTCTATGCTATTTTAAAGTGCATAAAGGGTGTATTTATTTCAGTCATTTCAGCTTCATTAATTGGCAAATTACCACTTCAGTTAAAAGCTAAAGGTTGACATGTAGAGCTTGTAAAAAAGCTTTATGATCCTAATGAGGTCATGAACTTTATATGAATTAGTGCATTTAGAAAATAAATGGAACTAGAAATTATGCAAAAAATAATCTCATTTTGCTCAAAATGTGTCAAACCTCCAAAGATCACAAATAAATAATGCTACCATGATTCATATTATTTATATTTACTTAAAATTTATGTGTTTACCACTATAACCCTACATAATTTAGTTTTAGGTAGTTCTGTGAGGAACAGAGAGCTGGACTCAACCATTATGTATCCATTCCAATTTGAGATAATCCATGATTCTATGATGACTGTGGAATTTTGATCCTATACCATAGACTTGAAGATACATATTTCTCTACTGAGACAATGAGAATTATGCCTCTCCTAAAAATCTCAATTTTTACAGCTGAGAGATCATGCAGTGTGGACAGGCATTGTTATATTCTGTCAGTCTGACAGGTGAGCTTCTTGATAAGGATAAATGACTTCACCTGGAGAACTGCCCAACATTTTCAAAAAGTAACATAATATGTTTCCAGTTCTCTGTGGTATGTGTAAGAAAGAGGAAGAGGGGGATATATATGTTTAGAATTTTCTCTAGAATGTGTGTGTTCTCAACACACAGTGAAACAGGGGCAATTGAAGGTTTTCTCTTCTAGATGACAGCCTATTAGTACATTTTATTATGTAGTACCCTCAGTGAAGAAAGCTTAAGTGGACTGGTGCAGTTAGGGATCACTTCTTTATCTAATTGTAAAAATTTTGATCTTCAGGAAACCTAAAAACATACTTTAACTAACTTAATCATGCCTTCAAAATAGTTTTAATTTCAGTAAAGAAAGGAAAACAATAGCTGCCTAAATATAGTAAAATATTGTGAAAAACAGTCTGATCACAATGCTGTTTTGAATCCAGGTAAAATGAAGAATGCAATATATTAAGTGTAACGTGTAGTATAAAAACAAGTCTTTAACCAAAACCATACTGTGATCCATGTTTTATATTTTTCTTTATTGTGCAAACACTATCATATCTGCCACTATTTTAAACCCAAAACAGTAGCAGACAAGCATTACCTGAAAATTTTATTTTAGCTTGAAAAGTTTACGTGTAGGCAAGTCTATAAATATATAGCTACTTGATTTTTATTAGATTTTTTTTTTTTAAATGAGGAAATATTAGGAGTTCTGTTGAAATATGTGCACCACTGCATCAATTATGCCATGTCCAGCACAGGTAACTAATGAACTAAATCACATCCAGGATGATATGAGGTAAGGTTGAGAATCTTGATAGACAACAGCCAGCTAACAGTGTTAGCCCTGTACAATCCCTTCTCTGACCATTACAGATTTCCTTTCTCTGGAGAAAATATAGAACTACTCCTGGTAGATCCAAGCAAGTGAAGCATTTGGCAGATGATAAATTAGATAGTTGTAAACACTGATTTTAATTTTCATAATGTAAGCCTATTCCAAAGTATGACCATTTAATCTTCTCATATATGCATTAAAATTTCTAGAACAGAGAATGCTTCACATGCACAGGATGAGGAATTCTGCCCAGGAATGCAGTGACTGAAAAGGTCCATGTAGTCATTTTAAATAATGCTCAGTGTTTTATTTCTGCATCTGTTATCCTAAATATGGGGCAGAGGACAGGAACATCAAGTAGGATGGCTCAGTGAAAGGCAGAATGAGGTTTGTGTGGCAAGCAAGTTGAGCAATGTGCACTCAGGCTAGAAAAAATGAATCATTTATGGCTAGTATAGTCAGAGCCTTTTACTATTGGTTTGAGGGATTGTTCATTTACTGGAACATTTAAACTGAAAAAAATTATCTTTGTAAAATACATGCTACATCTCAAACAGAAGTTACATTCCAGTACTAAAATCATGCATTTCATAGTGGACTTCATACAGGTGGTTAAACTACAGGATTATAGTATGATCTTTTTAGATGTTTAAAAAAAAATTGGTAATGGAACCCCAGTTTTTATTCCTCAGGATGCACCTTAATATTATTATTTGGAAATATATCCTACCCTGAGAAGGAGCCTAAAATAGTTATCCAGAGATCTTAACAGGAGACCTTGATAGACCTGAAGAAAATAATGTGTTTAATGCTCTGAAATAGTTGGGGGTTATAGTCTTGTGCTAAATATGTGTTTGTGTCTGACCCATAGCCTTAGTGCTCATTCATGCCAATTCATTCTTAACTGTTATTTTATTCTTTTTTTTTTAATTTTTTTTACCTGCACTGAAAGAGGAGATGATGTGTGTATGATAGCACCTAAATGTCCAGTCACACAAGATGAAAAAAGAAAAAGAATTTATGAACAGAAAAAAAAAAGTTCCAAAGAATTCCAGGACATAAGATATACTTCTTTACAAACTTTGAAAAACTACAGGGATTCTAAGGCAGATCATTGTAAATGTTTATCAGATTTTGAATTTATAATAATTTGTCTTGTTGTCTGTTAGTCTGATGGTTACATAATTCATGCTAGACATGGAAAGACAAAACTGCATGGGTGACTTTGACAAGATGTTTCACTGAATTTAATGGACATGCAGCCAAGGTGAATTTTTTACATTAAACAAATAATGTAAATAGTATGAATGAGGTTGATAAATTGTGATTTTATCTGAAAATGAACTTTATTTCTTTCTCCTGCATGAAAGAGTATGTGTGAGGGACAAAAGTAATGTGAAACTAATTAATAAATTTTATGTATATAGGTAGATAAGATTGGATTGTGATGAACATTGCAGATTATGAATTGTGTAACCACCACAACACATTTAAATCTTGGAAAATAAGAAAAGGAGCATATGGATAGGGGGAACCTTATTAGATCATGTTATACATAAGTACTTTATTTTTGTTATTATACCACTAGAATTCATGACAGTGAAGTGTTCAGACAACATTCAAGGGTTTTATGCATTGATTAAGTTTATTTGCTTTGGTCTAGTATTTAATGAACTGCCAGAAAAATTTATTGCTTAGCATACACAACAACATGAATATTATCTATTCATCTTACTAATATAGACAAAGCAAATGGCAGATAGCAAACTAAAAAACTGAGGTGTTTTGATATATACTTACAGTGCTTGTGTATTCATGTATGTGCACATAAAAGTCAAGATAACATTGGGCTATCATCATGTATTAATAAAGACAACAGCTCTCCTTAAAAAAAATTGTCTTCTACTATTATATTTCTCATTGTAAAAGCTCAAAAATTGTAGTTGAAAATTTAAATTCAAATGTAAATAATAAATTTTTTAAAAATCACAATATGCACTATGTGCAGATCCTTTTAAGCATTATTTTCATGATTCCCTTGCAAGGTCAGAATGACAAGCTTTCCACACCATTTCCTACTACATTTTTGAAAATTGTGATCAATTGCATCTCCTTGTTGAAACTGGGTTCCTCTGACACAGGAATTAATGACTTAATTTTGATGACAAAAGAAGGGGCACCCATCCAAGTCTTGAGGCATCAGCCACGTGAGTTAAAAGGACAAAAATTAATTAAATAGCATCGTATCTTTTCTCATCCAGAAGAGCTGAACTTCTTCTTTGATACCAACCTACCCCTGAAACGATATAAAGCATGAATCATGGAAATTAGTGCATATTATATTCTAAGAGCAAGCAGTTAAAGTTGGGCTCTTGCAGTTACATTTATAAACTGCTGACACGGAGCTGTTTGCAGGAAAAAGATCCTAATCCACTACAACTAATCCCTGTGGCAGATGTTGTGTTACACCAAGCACTTGTCTCATAATGGAAGCCTTGATCTCAAGAGAATAGGATATAAAAAGGAAATAGATAAAGGTGCTTCCTGACATCTGGACAGATATTCTTTGTTTCTTTTTCTGTGATTATGCATCACTGATAAAAGCCAGGCTCCATCTTGTTCACACCCTCCCTTCAGGTATTTTTATACATCAGGAAGCTCCCTCTGAGACTTTTCTTCTGGCTAGAAAGTCCCAGCTCTCTTTGCCTTTCCTTGCAGGAGGAGGTCTCATGTAAGTCTCTCAATCAATTTAGTGACTCTTCCAGTGTGTCCCTGTCTCTCTTGACCTGGGGAATGCAGAGCTGGACACTACCAGCTGTGCACCACCTCCATCTGTGGCAGTGCTCCATCTGATGCACTCATGGATATCATCAGCCTGTTTTCTGCAAGGGCACATTGCTGTTCATGCTCAAATTGGTGCTCCCCAGGACCCTCAGGTCCTTTGCCCCAAAGCTGCTGGGTGTCTCCCAGAACAATTTCATACTCAGAGTTGTTCCTTCCCAGGTGCAGGAATTACCCTTGTCAAGCTAGATAATATACCTGATATGAATAATACTATTATGATATGAACAAGATAATAGACCTGATATGAATAATAAGGTATTCCTCTAAATTGCCCATTTGTTAAACAAAATAAGTAAAAGCTTATCTGTGGTCTTCTATCATCTTATTTATTTTAGTCTGGAGTTTCCTAACATTTTCTTTAGAGACTTTGCTTCACTGACAGAGGTTCAGTTCTTTCCATTCCTCTTCTTTCTCTCTGTTATGAAATTGGAACTCTGTCCCAAAGAATGTAATGAATAGCACCCTAACCATCAATAAGGCCTTCCTGTGCAAGTGCTTTAAATGTTTTTCCTATGTTTATTTAACAACTAAGTTTCAAGCTCTCCTCTGTCAGTAACTAAAATCACTACAGAATCACAGGAGGTTTTGGAAAATGAAACAGGGCCATACAATATTTGAAAGCTTAATTATCTGTCTTACAATCATAAAGTCCTGGTGAAATAATGATTGCACTAATAAATCTGCTTGTGCATCATCAGTCTCTGATCTCGAGTCTGTAACATCTCTGATCTTCTTGCCTCTCTAATCTTTGATCTGTGTTTCCCAATAAGAACAGTCAGTACCTTGCCATAAAGATTTTTGAAAGGCATTTTAAAAGTAGAAAACATGAGAAAAAGAAATTTTGTGTTCAAAGGAATACTAAGAAATTTAGGATTACCTTAAACAACTTCTATTTCAGTGGTTCAAGAAGAATGATCTCTAAATTTCTAAAACTAATGCTAAGCAAAGGAAATGCAAATTGAGAAAAAAAAATAGTATTTGAAAGTTTTCCTCCACATAGTATACAGTTGTGATATTCTTGGTCTATGTGATATTTCTGACTTCTATGATATTACAGCATCTCTTCCTGTGATAGAAGCATTTTAGGGTTTATTCATTCAAAAGTTTATAATTGCTAAAATTCTAGAAAATGTTTTTAGAAGATAAATGAGGTAAAGACCTATTTCAATAACAATCTTTGACACACATGGTGTTTTTTTGACAATTAGGAAATAGTTGAACTTGGTTTTGTCAGCTGCCGATTCCAAATCCATGCCAAAAAATCATTGTAATAACTCCTAAAGTATCTTCTAATATAAAGTGGAAAAGATAGGAAAATATAATGGTTTCTTAATTGTTTCTCTTTATTATTCATGCTTGCCAGTAGATGCTAAAAATATGATTATGAATATTTCAACTGATAAAGCATTCTTAACCCCAAAATAAAATTAAAGAGAAACATTTATTTTCTTAATGATTTTTTGTGTCAGATTAATAAATTTTAAGCCTTATATTCTCCCTTTGACTTTAATGTTACCAGAATGAATTGCTTTATTTTCTACCTGTCATTTATCTGTCCTCTTGCTAACATTTTTCTTTGCCAAAATATAAATGGTGAACAATGTGTAGTTTTAAACAGAGATTTTCAACACAATTACAACATGGTATTTATCAAATTTCCATATAACAATTAAATATGAAGATGGAATGCCTATTTTAAAGCTGCATTTGGAAATCAGAGGATTGTGTCTCTGGTTCAGAATAACTCCAGAGAAGTAAGTTGGTGAACCAGCCAAAATACGAGTTGTAGGAAGAGACCATCTTTAAAATGGGGAGAGAACAACTTCTAAACTACATTCCCCTCACAACAACAGGACCCAAACCTAAACTAGTGGATTTTTTTTCTTTCAGTCACATACAAAACATCTATTTTTTTTACCTAGTCCTGTATGGTCTATATTTTAATTCCCTGCATCACTTTTGAGATAGTGCTTACAAAGGATTCTAAAGGCAGTTATGCTCTAGTAATTCCTACTGTAACTTGCAGCTTAGTCATGGATACATAAATTCCAAACTAGGATTACAAAATAGTTGGAAATGTGGTTTTGTGAGAGGAACATGATATTCAAAGTAAAAATACACTAGTTTTAATTATTTATGTGTGGCCCTGGAAAGTTACAATTTTTAAATTATCTATTGCTGCAGCTGAGATTGCAGCTGCACTGGGGCCATTTTCATGACACCTTTTCCCAGAATAGTTTCAGCTGAGCTGAATCCATTCATGGTTTGAGAACTCAAGCTATTCTTTGAACAAGTGGATTTTTCACATTGCCTACAATTCTGGATGTGGCTTTCAAACAGAGAAGCAGTTGATGTAATGGGGTTGGTAAAAAACTGTTTTGTCCTGTGGCAAAAGGATGAGGTTTTATTTAAACTTTCCTGCTTGGGTTATTACTCAAGTTTAACTTGTTGGTGTTTTTAAAATAAAACAGTTTGTTAAGATGAGATAAATTCTAAAATATTTTACTCTTCTGTTATTTGCATTTTGATGTTAATGTATTTTTTCCCATTTTACTTAATGGTTATTCTTCAGTAACACAAGTAACCCAAGTAGTCAGCTGCTGTGGCAGCTGACATAATTTCCTACTGAAACTGTTTCATTGATTAGTTTATTTCTGTTCATATTTTTTACCCAATGGGGGAAACAGTGGTTTATAGATGTGCTAGTCCTGAGCTGTAATTCTCAGTGAGCTTACATCTGGGTGATTGCAGACAAACCACTTGACCTCAATATGACTCAATTAACCCAGCAGCAAAATTGGGTAAACATCAAAATCGTGTTGAAAAGCAGCTGCTGCAGCATCTAAATTAAATTGTCTAAAATTGCATTGTGACAGCATTGCCATTGGGTCTCTAAAGATCAAAATTTTAATTGTTTTTCAGTCATAACACTACATGAAAATGGCTCTAAAAGGCATGAAAATAATGATGTCTCCATAGTTTTGCAACGACATTGCCTGTATGGTCAATGGATGCATTTAGATAAATTCTAGAAAGTGCTTTTTGTAGTTTTCAGATTTTTTTCACAACCATTTACATGTATATCTACTTGCAAAAGGTGTGTGTTTTTATGATTTTGGATCAAATAACAGAAATTTCATCTTTAATTCATCATACAACAACCTTTGAATTTATTGATCTTGAGGGAAACCTAGAAAAAAATGAAGATTAAAAGAAGTTTTATGAGGTTTTTGGAAAATAAATGGCTCAATTTTGGGAAATATTCCATGACAGTCTTTTTTTTTTCAGTAATGCTGGAATCCACATTTAGGAAGGCATGCATGGCCTAGGTGCTCTCTCTCCTGGCAGAAGCAGTAGTAATGTTTTGACAAGATTTGAATTAACAACTTAAGGAATTTTTTTTCAACATAGTGAATTTAAATTATGCTTTTTATCTATCTATCTATCTATCTATCTATCTATCTATCTATCTATCTAATCTATCTTATCTTTCTCATGCAGTCCTTTTATAGTGTTATAGTTTAAGATTTTGTTTGCTATTTTACTCATCATAGTGAAGACCTGTGTTATTCTGGGGTCTTTCATGATCAGCCACTTGAAAAATATTGACTATTAATACTAATCACTCCAGTATTCTTCCCTGTCACTAAAAAAAAGACCTTCAGCTTACTTGGTAAACCCTAAAAACAGGTTTAAATCTGAGCTTGTCCTTCAGGACACCTTATTCAAATGCAATGGCTAATAGCAAGCATGCATACTATTTTTTTCTTATGCTGAAATTTTTAGTGTTCAGTGAAGTCAAACTACTGAACATCTGAGATGTAAACCTAGAATCCTGTTTTCTATTATTTTTATACTATTCCTTAGGTGTTGCATCACAATTTTTATCTCCTAATTATCTTTTATTGTGAATTTCTCATCACAATGAATACTCTCATTATTTTTTATCCACGTGCAATGCACACCTCAAGTGCCAAGTGTACAGTAAAGACAATACATCTTTAATACCATAATTGGCTATTTTTAATCTACATGTTATCTTTCTTTTATCCCCAGGAACCCCATGGAAGGGGTGATTTTGTGAGTCACTTGGTAACCTAACAGAAAATTTTTTTTCATATAATCAAAAAGAGCTTCTGAGTTTATCAGTCAATCATTCTAACTCAATACATTTCCTAAAAGCAATCACATGAGGGAAATCTGATGTTTACTTCAGTATGGAAGCAGCTTTATAGAGTAGAATTGCCTCTGTGTGTGAAAAACAAAATTTTATCGTTGTTTATTATCAATGATCTGCTTACATATATAGCAGCAGAGAGATCAAATTCCTCTTAGTGTTTTAATAATTAATTAAAATTTTTCATTTTGAAAATCAAAAGAAACAGCATACATTTGTCAATGTATGTGTTCAATTATTTAATGTTATATTCTGCTCTACTATATTTTCTATCACTAGGGTAGCCATTGCCAGATGATATTAACAAAATTAAAAATATACTTGTGATAGGGATTACTGAGCAGTCTTTATATAAGCTTTTTTTAAAAGTTAAATATTTAGCATTTGGTCTCACGCAAACAAACACCACTGTGCTTTAAAAAAATAAATATCCGTATCTTTAGTATAATGGGTAAGTAGAAATCTCAGTGGGAATCTTGAAGATGAATTTAGTAATATAAAATACCACAAAATGTACTAAATATAGAATCAATTAACACATTTTGTAAATAGGACAAGAGTGCAACATGAATATCAAGAATTTATGTCCTGTGTCTGACAATACAGACAATGCTTTAGGTAGTCTAATTAAATAAGAATATGTGGTTCTGAAATAGTGAAAAAAGAAAAAACAAAAAAATAAAAACAAACAAACAAAATGGTGAAAAAAGAATAAACAAAAAAACAAAAACAAACAAACAAACAAACAAGAAAAGGTTTCTGTTGGCCTGAGTTAGTTTCATATATAAGGCATCTTATGTGGAGGCAAAACCATGCAGCAGCTGCAAAGGGACACACAACATAGAAAACCAGAATCCAATTTCTATGGACACTTCTTATAGCCTTTCACTTTTGATTCTTTTTTTGCTCCTGTGTAAATGAAATTATTGTAAGGAGCTAAGAACTTATCCAGAATGTGACTGTCCTGCATGGAGAAGTGTGTGCAAGGGTGCTTGCAGATGGATGTTTCAGTGGATGGTTACATGAAAGATGGACTAGGAAACAGTTCATTTCCCACCAGTAATAACAGAGCACTTTGTACAGCCTGGTTCCTGTCCCTAACTGGGAAAATCACTAGAAGTTGCAGCCACAGGTGTATGCTCAGAGAAGAATAACAACAGAAGAAACATTTTTCAATGGAGCACAATACACAAGCACACAACTTGATGTAGATAGTAAATTTGATTTATGTACTGATGGCTTCTGCAAAGGTAGACAGCAGCCCAGTCAGCAAAGGCTTTTCTAAGGTAGATGACATTCCATTACCTGGCAGGATATCTCCCAGGGTTTATTTGATCCTAACTCTTACTTTCTCCTGTTCCAGTGAAAAGACCAGTATGTAGTCCTCAGGATTTTGTAATGCTTTTTTATTTGCAAAAAAGAAACAAAGAAAAATAAGTATGCAGTGGATCAAAATTATTCGTATTTTGTTGTTATTCCTTAGGCAGTCTGATAAAATATAATTCCAAAATTTATTAATACAAATATATACTCTCTTCAAATAAGACAACTTTAAGAGCATATATCCCTGTGGATTAGATAGTTGGATCCCTGCTCTGAGGAGGGCAGGAATATCCAAGCAAAATGTAAAATTCAGACTGTGCTAGTGAAGTACATGTGTCATTATCCATGTACCAAGTTTCCCCTGGAAGGAATTCACAAGCCAGTGAGGAACAGTAGTAGTTAGGAAAATAATGTGTTTCAACTATCTTTGAGATTTCCTAATGTACCATTCCTTCTGAAATGTCTCCATCTAATAATAGCTACACTCAAAAAGCTGCTAAAGAGGATATCAGATCCCCAATGTAGACTTTAAAAGACTGAGGATTTTGCTTTATAGGCAGTCTTTTGATTTGGTTTCTTTTTGGGAGTGGAATATGGATTTCATGGTTCAAAATTGTATTCATAGCTCAGCTGCTGTAACACTGAAAAATGCATACTCATGGAAATATTCAGGAAAGGCCAAATAAACCTTACATTGAACTCATCCTGCTTAAACTTATTCAAGTCCCTCACCTCCCAGATGCTTACTCGTTGTTTTACTGAATTTAATATATTCTATATAAATTATCTATGGACATTAATGTCATTTTTATGCTTATAAAATGTCAGTTTCATTCTTTATGTAAAGTATCAAATTAAATTTTGAAAGGTTTCAGAGTGAGTTTTTAATATTGCTCTACTGACAATGTCAGTCTTATCTCTTTAATGAGTTTTAATAGTTTCCTAGCTATGGCATTTCTCCTGACTATTCTCTGACAAGTTAATAATTGCATATTGTAATATGAAAACGTTGATTTTAAAGCCAGAATTAACAGATAACATTGTATCTATAGGTATAAATTGCTGGTCATTAGGTTAAAGAACAGGGAATTTAATATAGAAATGTACAGATCTAGTATCTGATCACTTGAAAACTAATCATGAAGCATAAATAACAGAAACTAAGTTACTGTACAGGAATTTTGAATATTTGATGAAAATTTTATTTGAAAATATATTACCAACACTGAAACTTTGTAAAGTGGAGTAGTAGAAAAAGGCTAAGTTTTCAAAATCCAAGGAATGGATACAGTGAAATAATGTACATTAAATTCCCACGTCCAGATCATCAATAAAGTTGTTAAACAGGACTGGACCCAAAACTCTGCCCTGGGGAGCACCCCTGGTGAACAGCTGGCTGAAGGTGCTGTGCTTCCTGAACCTTGTCTACTGAAGTGTAACTTTTAATTTTTTGTTTCATAGTCTGCATTCATATCTGAGCAGTTCAATAGCTGAGAGTCATGTTCCTGATGTTCCTATAATCCCAGGTTACTGAAATTATCCACCTTCCCTAGAGAGGACACCTTCTGTGACAAATGGGAAAGGTCTTTACACAGGTGGATAAGGTGTACTTGAGTGGACTACTGGCTAATGAGTCTGTTTTGTGCTTTTTGTTTGCCTTTTTTTTTTTTATAATTAATGTAAATATTTAGTTTTCCTCTAAGTAATTGCAGTAATACATGGAAAATATTTTTCTTTTTAATCCTTTAGGAGTGTCTGCTTGCAGTCACTAGAGATTGTTTCTTATAGTACACCCTGTGTGATTTTGTTTCTGTGTACACAACTCTTACTTTTTTGGGTGGGTTGTATATTGGCATATGGGTTTTTACTCTGTTAGCTTTGACTCTGGTAAGTAACTTTAAGTTCTGCTCAGTTTTAGTGTCTGTATTTTTCTGAACAGAATTCAAGAACTAAATATCTGACTGTCAAAATTACACAGTGTACAATACTATATCTGAAGAAACATATTTTTTCTTGGCACCATGTGTAAGAAATTTGAGTAACAGCTGCTGACAAAGGCAATAACTCTTAAAGTGAGAGCTTTTTTCTCTCTGCTCTCAAGGCTATTTTGTTTCATTTCTCTGAAAACAAGAAATTGTACCATCACAGCATTTTCTCCAGTGTGACAGAGGAAGGTGTTTAAAACTGCATTCCACAGAGATGGGCTGGTTTAGCATGGCTTTGCCACATCTTCTCTGTATTGCCTTTCCCATTTTATAAATATATTATCTGGAAGTGTAAATCTTTCTTTAACCTATATCTCATGATATACTGACTTAATTGTAGCTTAAAGACCCAGACAAATACATCTTTTAATGATTGTTTCTGAAGCACAGTGTCTACTCCATATTGCAGCTTATCCTGTTCCTGTCTGCTTAAAATATGTAAGTGATTTATACTCAGCAGCAGCTCTTCATGGATTTATTTTGTAAACCAACATTATTTAAGGGCTTTAGTTTCCTGTCCTCAACTCTTCAGACAAAAAAATGCTGTTGGAAATTAGGATATTATGCACCAGCTTCTCCTGACTGCTTGCAATAGTTTCTTTAAGAATCCAATTCCCTAACCCTGTATCAATTGTAAGATTTTTTTTTCCCCACTTTGGGGTATTGAAGGCCTCAGAAGAGCAGATTGAGAAATGTTCTGGAGCAGCAGAGCTGGGTGCTGCTCCATGCTGGCCCCTCTGGGTGTGTGTGCTGGATAACCCTGCTCGTGCAGCAGCTCCTGCTCCTACACATCAAGCTGTGCCATTCCCAGTGTTGCACAGAGATGACTCGGGAGATTTTATACTCCTGTTTCCAATATCAGCTCTGTGGGGTGAGCAGAGGAGACTGGGGTCCAGTTAATCCCTTGTTAAGGCACATGGTATCAGGCTGATTGATTTCTTAAAGAATTTACTCTACCTTTTCTTCCTCTTCAGACAGAAAAAAAATAAAAAACCCAAAAAACACCTCTGCTACTAACTTATGCAGTTAAGTGTAAAAAATCCTGTTCACTGCAATTGTCTTTAGATTAGAAACTTTTCTGTGCCATCACTCACCTCAGAGCTGGCCTTCCTCTAGGTCTCTCCTCCTGTCTTTCTGCCCTCTCTGCCTACGTTCTGCTTCTCCTTAAGTACAAATACTTTCAAAAACTTCCTTAAAAGTCTGGATTTTTCTTTTTATCAGTGATTTACCTATGACCAGCTACAGTCTAAGCACACTCATCTTACTTTTATTTTCAGTTTTAGGAAAAAAAGGGTACATTTTTTGAAACAAGAAGTGAAACAAACCATATAACTTTTTGTCCTTCCCTTTATGAAAGGTCTATTCTTCTTTCATGTAAGACCTTCAGTCATGTGCTTTCTTCTTGAGTGTTTATACACAACACCTAAAAGAGGAGGCATTCATTTTTACTGGCGAATTTGATGCTACTAGAATACAAATAATACATTACAATTCTAAGACTTGAACTACAGAAAAAACATATGAGATTTCTGTTAATTTTCAGCACAAAGGAGTTTGTAAGAGAGGGTTTAAAAGCGATGTTGAGAGGGAGAGACAGATTTTGCAAAAATCTCTGCTCTGTTGCATTTATATGTCTTTACTGTTGGGTATCTGTGACCCATTAAAGTGATCACAGAGGCCAGCCTGCTTAGTAAATAGCAGCTGCATCCAAGTTGCTTCAGTTGGCTAGGAAATGAAAGCATCCAAACCCTGGGCTCAACCTTTTAGGAACACAGAATGCTGTGTCCCCTCACTGTTCCCTAGGGAGCAGGCCAGATTGTTTGCATGCACTGTAACACCACTGCCTCTTGGGACCCAGAGCAGTAACTGTGCCACTTCTGCTGTGCACTAATGCTGCTTGGCCTCCTTTTCAGGTGCTCCTGTGTGCTAATTACAATAGAAAATTAAGTGAAATAGAAGTTTCACAGAGAGATGCAACGTGTTTGAATAACAACATCAAAGTGTGGCTAAGGAGGATTGTTCCATGACTTCTGGAGTGATTTATTTTGAATGATTCATCAATTAAAATTATTTCTGGGCCTTTTAGTTGTTTATTGTTGTTCTTGTTGTTATCATTATTGATACTATACAAACAGCAATGATGGTTGAAATTAATTTTGAAAAGCACCAAGTATTCTATTAAAAAATGCATTTACTATGTACTGCTGTCTACTGGAGAGGGGGCTCTGTACTGTAGCTGCAGCTACTCCTCTATCTCAAGACACTTCATCTTTGAGCCAATGTTTTGGAAAGCATTTGAGAACTACTACTGAAAACTTGTGTGATTCTGCATTTATTTGTCTGTTCATCGCTTTATATGACAGATTAAGATAACATTCAAGGTGTTTTTGCTATTGCTGTAGTCTGGATTTAAAAAAAAAAAATGAGGACGACAAAGTTAAAATGTCAAAAATAGTTAGATAAAGAGAGAGCAGGAAACATTTTTAAAAATTTATTAATTCAAATTAGAAAAGAGATCTTCAACCAGTTGTACATATAGTCCTGTTACAATCCTTCCTATATGACCCTTAATTTCACTGAAACCATTTCTTTTGCAATGCTGTTTTATTCTGGTCTTTCTAAAGACAGCTTTTCAGTCATGCTACATTTTATGGTCTTTTTCTGCCTTTTATTATTAAAAAAACTTGGTATCGTACATCAAAGTGGTGTTCTTGTCTAGTCTCCAAAAGTGATGCTTAAACAAGTAATGCTCCTGCCTACCATGTCATCTTTGTGTTCATTCTGTAACTCTGCAGAAAATCATGCAACTCATGTCTAATTTTTCAAGATTACAATATATAATAGCCTATCTAAACCAAAGTAATTTTTTAATATATGAGGGTATTGCTGAGGAGGATAGTATAACTAATAAAATATCATGAGAGAATTAAATGGCAATAAAAATTAAACCCAAATTTTTAATCATAGCTTTGGGATTCAAAATTACTTTCAGTGCCATTAGGAAGTTAATGATTTGCCCTTGAGGTGTGTTAAACTTGGCTGGCTGCCATATGCCCACCCCACTGTTCTCACACTCCCCTCTCTCTATAGGATGAGGGAAATAAGATGAAAAAGATAAAAACAGGAAAATAATTTACCAGTTACCTTCATAGGAAAAACAGACTTGACTGGAGGAAAATTAAGTGCAGGTTTGTGAGAAAAAAAAAAGGCAAAGCTAAGAATAGCTCGCTGCAGTCTCCTGTTTCTCCCCAGACCCAACTTTATTCCTCAAGTCCTCTGTTTCATGTCCACCAACCCAGTGTGGCACAGAGGGATGGGGGAATGAGGGCTGCTGTCAGTTCATAGCAGCTCATCTTTGCCACTCCTTCCTCTCACTTTTATCCTGCTCCAGCATGGGTCCCTTCCATGGGATGCATGAGGATACCCAGGGTGGGCTGTTCTGTGGGCTGTGGTTCTTCAAGATCTACTCCACATGAGCCTTTCCACAGGGTACAGATCTCCAGGAACCCAGGGTCCCCCATGAAATGCAGCTCCAGAAAACTTAGTTCTGCACAGGATCCCCCCAGGCTGCAGCTCCTTCATGGGCTGTGCAGCTGCTGCAGCGTGGGGACCTCCATGGGCTGCAGGTGGGCACATCCTGCAGGTCCTGCAGGTGGGCACATCATCCTGCAGCTGGGCACATCCTGCAGGAGGACACATCCTGCAGCTGGACACATCCTGCAGGAGGACACATCCTGCAGGTGGACACATCCTGCAGCTGGGCACATCCTGCAGGTGGACACATCCTGCAGCTGGACACATCCTGCAGCTGGGCACATCCTGCAGGTGGGCACATCCTGCAGCTGGACACATCCTGCAGCTGGGCACATCCTGCAGGAGGACACATCCTGCAGGAGGACACATCCTGGAGCTGGGCACATCCTGCAGGAGGACACATCCTGCAGCTGGGCACATCCTGGAGCTGGGCACATCCTGCAGCTGGGCACATCCTGCAGCTGGACACATCCTGCAGCTGGGCACATCCTGCAGGTGGGCACATCCTGGAGCTGGGCACATCCTGCAGCTGGGCACATCCTCCAGCTGGGCACATCCTGCAGCTGGGCACATCCTGCAGCTGGGCACATCCTGGAGCTGGGCACATCCTGCAGCTGGGCACATCCTGCAGGAGAACACATCCTGCAGCTGGGCACATCCTGGAGGTGGACACATCCTGCAGGAGGACACATCCTGCAGGAGGACACATCCTGCAGCTGGGCACATCCTGCAGCTGGGCACATCCTGCAGGAGAACACATCCTGCAGCTGGGCACATCCTGCAGGTGGGCACATCCTGGAGCTGGGCACATCCTGCAGGTGGGCACATCCTGCAGGTGGACACATCCTGGAGGTGGGCACATCCTCCAGCTGGGCACATCCTGCAGCTGGGCACATCCTGCAGCTGGGCACATCCTGCAGGAGGACACATCCTGCGGCTGGACACATCCTGCAGCTGGGCACATCCTGCAGGTGGATTCCTGATCCAGCATGATCCTCCATGCAGGCACCAACCTGTGTCCCCATTGTCATATGCAGGGGAGTCTGTGCTCCAGCACCTGGAGAACATCTTCCCCTTCCTTCTGCACCATGCTTACAGTCTGCAAGGCTGTTTCTTCCAGTTTTTCTCTAGATCCTCTCCCACAGCAGTTGCCCTGTGGTTTTTCTGAAATGCATCCTTAAATAAGCTTTCCTAGGGACATGGCCTGCTGGGCTGCTGAGCTCAGCTGTGTCCTGAGGCAGAGCTATTGCAGCTGGACCAGGGTCTGTCTGAGCTGCTCTCTTCTCCCACCTCTGCAGAACTCTGCTGCTAGCACCTTACCAAACAAACTCAATACAGCCCTTTATTTTGCCTGGTTCTTCTAATCTTCCTGCTCTTCTCTTCATCTGTTTGCTGTTTGATACAGTCTGCTGTTTAATCTGCATCTTGATTTCACTCCTACTAGTTCTCTGATGTTACCACCCTGTTTTTACACATGGCTATTTGTATAAAGATTGAAAAAGTAGAGGACAAAATGGTACAGGCACAAGGATGCTAGAAATAAAGTAGGAGTAGCTTTATCTTTCATACATTCTTTCTGAGTTTTTCATCCTGTGGTGTGTTAATTTAGAAATAGGGTTTATTTCTGAGAGTAAATGTTTAGATCTGGATTTAAATTACTTTTGTGATATTTTGTCATATTACTATTTGTGAGGAGTGGGGAAGTAGTCTTTCTGTTTCAGTTCCTCCTCTGCAAAATAGCACTTTTACACTTCACAGATGATGAGGCAAATGTATTAGAGAGAGTGAAACACTTGGCTGCCTTTGGCTGAGGCAAATACCTGAGCAGAAGATGGATGGCATTCTGTGTCTGAAAACTTCTAGTGGCAAAGTGTACCCCACTTAGTTTGGATGGATGGTTACTGAATTATTTTGTGTGCTATACTCTCTTTGTGCCTATTGGATTGCTGGATTGGTTTCAGAGACAAAAAGGGATAAATAAATCTGAATTTTCTTGCTTTTTTTCCCCTTGGTGAGGTTTCCCTTTAAAGAGGGAAGATGGTTCTATGAAAACACACCTGGATTAAAGTGGTTATCAGATATTTGTGTGAACACAATGCCACTTTACTGGATGTTTGTATTTGGTGAATAAAAAAGGTGATAATTATATAATGGTCAAATAGAGCAGCTGCTTTGAAATCTAAACTGAATATTTATAGACTCTCTCCATTTAACTGATTTGAGCTTTCAAAGTCTTATGTTTCATGGGAAATTGTGCTAGAATTGTAACCCATAATCTTCTCATGTTCCTAAAACATGCAAACACACATATGATGCATATAGGGGCATTATCTTCATATTAGCTAGATTTTGTTGACAAAAAGAAGATAGATCATTTAACAGATATATAATTTGCTGTCTTCATTGCAGTTTTATAAGAGACACTGTTATAAAAATGGGTATGACATTTGCATTTCTGTTTAATTGCTGTGGAGTGAACATAAAAAGATAAGAGAGCCAAGAGAGCTTATTAAAACTGAAATGAGGGCAAGTGATAAAAGAATGATATTTTAGTGGTGCTGCAGTCAGATCTGACACTTTCCCCACAAAAACAATCTTATTCAGGGATTTTTTGGTGAGGAGAGAGGATATAGGGATTATATAACAACTCTTCTCTTCTGAGCTACACTTGATATACAGGATCTCTCCATGCCTGTATTTTAACTTGAGGGCTCAGTAGCCTTGGGGACACTGAGGAAAATAATGTGACTTTTTCTCTGCCCTGAAGTAGCTTCCTTTTTCCTTTTTTTCCCCCTGCCTTTTTTTTTTTTTTTTTTTTTTTTCTTTTTTTTTTTTTTTTTTTTTTTTTTTCTTTTCCCTTTTCTTCCCTGTGCAACATTACATGTAGGATTGCATGTAGGGTCTCCTGTGCCTCTCCATGGCATGCCTCACAGCAACATCTCTGAATTTCAACCCATCCAGTGAGATTGAATAATTGAGAGTAATGTTTGAAAGTATTGAAGCCGTGTTTCATAATGTGAAATGTTTCATAATGTCAAGCATTGGGAAACACTAGTCTATATTAGGCATGTAAATGAGTTAAGTTCATAATGAAAGGTAAAGTATAATCATATAGCTAATAACTTAGTCATAATTTAAGTACACAGAGAGGTAGAGCTAAAGATATATAGCAATCATTTAAGTCAGGGACTTGCTAGTTTTTATTTTAATGACATAATTAAGGCAATTTTATTATAAAGAAATTTGTAAAAATTCTCCTAGATTTAATACATTAACTATCTACATGTAAATGTGCATGTGCTGGATACTGTTTTAGGGATTTCCCTCTGCTTTTGAATATCAAAAACCATCTTCCTGGCTGAAACCACCATTGATATTTTTACTTGAGACTTGAGTCTAGCAGTGCAGGGAGCTACAGCAGGGAAGTGTCTTGGAAGAATCTGTGTGCTGGAACAGGAGGTCTGTCCCTCCTCTGGCTGGGCATTTCAGCAGATTGTGGCAAAATTCTGCTTTGTCAACAGAATAAGCTCAGCTCTGCCAAGTGCTCAGCACAGCCTTCAGTCACAAAGAAATGATGAGCTGTCACTGAGCTGATACAGGAGCAGAACTCCATTGCACAGCTTTTCTCCACCAAAAAAAAAAAAAAAAAAAAAAAAAAAATTCAATTCTGTTCTCTGCAGGAAGACTCATAACTCCTGACATGAAGCTGTATTAGCTTGCACAAATATTGAGAAATTCTGCTCAAATAAGTAAAATCTTCCCAAACCAGACTTGCTTTTGTGTCCAGTCTTGCTTCTCTGGAAATGACAGCTTACAACTAATCTAAAAAGGATGAACATTCCCCTGAATTTAAGAGCTTTCTGGGACTATCTTATAAATAGTGACATAGCCTGAATTATTTCTAAGCCACTATAACCACTGGATATGGCTTCTCCTTTAAGTACACATCTTGTTTGAATAATTGTGTATGCTGATGTTCTGAAGGAAAGATACACACAAACCCCACAATTTCTGGAACTAAGTCATCCTACTAGTTTGGTTTAGCTCCATTGTGTGAGCATGAATAAGGAGCAACCAAGTATTTTATTTCTACTGAAACTTTATCTTGCTGTCACAGATAAGATTCAAGTGCTAAAAGTACTTTTAGGTGCAAGTTTGGTTTTGGTGTTTTATGTTTTTTTTGCCATTCCTTTGTTTACTGGGAAAGAATAATCAGTAGCATGCATTGTGAAATAACTGAAAAACTAAAACAACCACATATGAATCCAGGAAATCTATCCTGATACAATTTTCCTATGAGTGTCTTTTACTGTGTGAAAGCAACTGGTTTTATAACTATTTTGCTTTCAAATTCATAGACTGGGTTGTTTTCATGCTAAAGGGATCCTGGAGTAACTCTGATGCTTATCAGAGCTATCATACATCAAAATTGATGCTTACCTTATGCTGCAATGTATTTGAACACATTTTTGAGTTCTGGCCTTCTACATAAAACTCACATGTTTAAGGTATTTTGACTTTAGGAGAAATGAGCCAATAAATTTTCTGATTCAAACATACATAAAATGTAGAAAACTTCTATTTCTTGTTCCACTTTTGATAGCATAGCTTTCATTTCTGAGGCAATTTGCACTTCAATGCACATACATGTATGCATTAGATTAACAATTGTACTACAGTCATTTGTATTTTGTGATGTTCAAAAATTATCTATTTAGAAAAGAAATTAACAAAATAACAGAAAATTTGAATTTAATATGAACCCGTAAAGAAGGTGCAAATAAATACTTGAGGGCCAAATATTATATTTTATAATAACAATAACAATATTGTCACTAACACCAATGAGCAGGAAATTGTAACATTAAATTGAAAAATGTACCTCAGTGAATTGAAGACTGTAGGGCTTCTGCTATTGTTTTTAAAAGTATCAAGATTATCTCATAAATTTCAGCCTGAACATGAAGAAAACAGAATATAATATGAGGGCTTCAAAGTCATGTTTCTTGAAACATTTGTGTCTCATGAATATCTTGCAGTTTAAAAAAACACTTTCCTTGGATATTTTCCTTGGTGTACTACAGTTTGTGCTCTTAAAGACCTCAGCATTTCACTGTTGCTCTTTATGTTTCAGAAATTGGAACCTGAAATATTTATGAGTCATTTTTCTCCTCAAAAAAAAATAGAGGAAAGGGAAAAATTATACAGAAAGCATCAGTATTATGGAGTAGCTTTGCTGATGCACAATTACAATGAAAGATTTCCTATAACGAGCTCTGTTAAAAAACAAACAACTCCTAAGTGGCTCAGAAAGAAAAAGGCTTTTCTGATTTTTGTGTGTTTTCAGTCCCTCCTCACAGTATAGTTATTTTGGTGACACTTACAATTACTCTATCCTGAAATTTTATCTGGTCTTTTTGACAGCATTCTATATTTCTTTTGTTTGTAGTAGCTACAGAATGGATTAGCTTAGGAGATAAATATTTCTGTTTCTTTCTTGAACACCAAAACAGGAAAAAAAAATTTTTTGAGAATATTTAGGATTTAAGGAAGTTATATTGGGACATTGTCTATATGTTCATATTTAATTATGTACTGATGTAAACATAATGCTTACATAATGTAGACAAAATCATGGTTGAAATATATTAGAATGGGGGTAAAAATGGTTGGTAGAAGGAAATTAAAACTCCAGAGAAAAATCTGGTAGAAGAAATACTGCTGTAAAACTGAAGTTTAGGAAAATAGAAGTTGTATTTCAAATTTTTTAGGAAGATGCAGAAACTGATTAGACATTTCGTGTGCATTTGCTTTGGATTATAAAAGTTTCAAAAAATCATTAGAAAACAGTGTTACCAAAATATGAAACATTCAAAAGTAGCCATGATTACACTCACAAACTGACTGCTCTTGCCACAACATGCTGTGATTTTAAAGTCTTTAGATTAAATAGCAAAGAAAGGACAGTGAATGCTTCATAAAAAATAGTCTTAGAGAGAAACCTGATGGGATCTTTGCCAGGAGAGTGACTAAGTGAGCAGAAAAGAGCATTTATAGAGAGAGGCAAGGAAAGACCCAGCTAGGAAAACAAGGGACACTGGGAAGAAATCTATAACCTGTCAAGAATGTTACCCTGTATGATCTGAGAACTGGCTGATGGTCTCTGCTTTAAAATGAATATATTGATACCTTGTCTGCTATCCCACATGTAGTGCCAAGTTAGTCACACTCTAGTGCCCAAATGATTGTGGGAAACACAAAGGCTCGATGAGGGGTTAGGGAAGCAGAGATAGGTAACAAATCCCCACAACCTGTAAGCAGAAAACCACACAATCACTTGGAGATGTTCCCTACTGGAAAGGCTTTTGGACTGAAGAGCATGTGGGGTTTCCTATGGGATTCAGGGAGGAAAAGCATTTTTTGTTTATGTATAAAATATTGCTGAATGATCTTTTGAAGTGATTTTGAGCATGAATCTTTTTTAAGTGGAGGACCAGAGGTACAGAGAGTAATGTGCAGGAAGGAAATGGAGTAGAATATAAAAGGTGAGAGGACAGTAGAAGAGGAGTTCAGTGTAAAGATGCTGATGGTAGGTACTCTAGTTTGAGCTATATAATATATCCCATCTCCTCATTAAAGGCAGCCCTCCATGTGGGTGTGTTCCCTGCACTGTGCAGTGTTGGTGCAGGCTAGTGAGCTTTGGGCTGGCCCTGCACTGAGCAGGGTGAATTGTCTGGGGACAGCAGCTGGTGGGGACTGCAAACCTCGTGTGCCAGCAGCTGGGGCAGGCAGTGGTCCTGGGATGAGAGGCTAAAGCCAGGCTGGGAGCACCACACTGAGTGTTTGTGTGAATTCCACTAGCTGATTCAACCTGAGCAGCTGGAGGGGAGGCACTGGCTGGGTCAGCTCTGCAGTGCATTATTCCAGCAAGCACTGGGTGTCTGTGTGAGCAGCCCTGTGAGCTCATGTGTGTGCCCACGTGTTGGCTGCCTGAGCTTAGCCCAGCTGCTGGATGAACCTGGAGATGCAGCCTCTCCTCATCCCTCTGGCTGCTAGATTCACCTGGCTCTAACAGAGACACCAAGAGCACAAGCAGAAGTCATGTTGCTGAACAAATGTCAAGAAAATAGCTATTTAATTCAAGTTGCCCTGAATATTAAAATACTTGCAAATGGATATTAATTCATCCATGAAAAACGTGGCAAAGTGTTTAATCAATACAGGAATTCACAGGTTCTCTTTGTTCTTTCCCCATATGATTAAAAAAAAAAAAAAAAGACTGAAATAGATTGCAGAAACAAAAATAGAAAGAAAATGTGGTACATAAATGACAAACTAGGTTATGTTTTCTACTCATAAATAGTTTATATATTCATTCATTCTCTACCTATTGTAAAAATGGTGGCAGTGTTTTGAGCCAAAGTGTATTTATAAATGGAATTGAAAATTTTTATACAGCTATTCCTATATTTAGATAGTGGGGTATTTGTGGGTGAAGCTAGGTGACAAAGAACAGCAGATGATTAGGCTGGCAGCACCAGCCCAGCTGGAAGCTGTGTCCTGCTACAGGAGGAGGCAGCCAGACAAGCCAAAGTGGAGATCCTGCATTTCTGACAAATGAAGTGGACTATTCTTTGAGTCCACCACCAAGAAAAAATGTCTGAGAAAGAGGTGTCTGCTGCTGTCCCTCCTGCATGTGTGCTTAAAGGTGGTGTATAAAGACTCTGGCATATAAATGTTGCATTGTGGTGCAACTAAAAAGGAAGTGACTTTCAGTTATCTGAAAAAAAAAAATATTGTTCAGTTTATCTTTTATTTTTGAGGTATCAATTAAAATGTGTAAAGCAAACTTCATTTTTGTGAAATGAAAATAGCTTACACAAGCACACTTGATTTAGGTGAAATTATTCAAAGCTTCTGAGTAGAAATGCTCTCATACATTCATATTGCTGCTGTTCATATGACTTTGGATTTTCATGTCTGGATGCTCTGGGTGATTCATGCTTCTGAGGATGACATGTAGCAGCAAGCTTGAAAACTAAATCAAGAAATGAAAATGTATAACTATAGTGTCTGGCACCTGCCTGTGCCTTATCCTCACATGCTGTTTGTTTGGGCAGCCAGTGCTTCTGAAACCTTTTCATTTGTCACATCAGAGTTGTTTGCCTTGGTGGTAGATAATTATATGGGACAAATAACAGTATAATTTCATATACTTGAAACTTGAGTCTCTTCTGAATTCTCAAATGTGTTGTGTTGTACTTTGGATCAGACACTGGAGATAGAAATGTAACATTAGGAGTGATTTAAGGTCCACAGGTATTGGTTTTATGCTGAGGAAAACATGAAATAATTTATTTGGGGATTCTGTAGAAGAAAGGAATTAATAATTCTTTAGCATGGGTCACGACTCATGCTTTGAAAATCTTATAACAAAGAGTGTGTCCCTCTGGCTGTCCCAGCCTCTTCAATGAAATATTTCCAAAAATCATCAAATAATGTTTACCTAAAATGGCTCACTGAGTTTTTTTTTGTTCCCTGTAAAGATTATTGTTTTTCTACAATTTCCCTTGACTGTATGGACATAAAGATGGTGTTTAGCACTCTTAAGGGCAGAAATGCAAACTGGATAGAAGCTCTGGAGGCTGAACTGAGAACACTTTCAACACTGGGCAGAGCTGGTAGCACGGGTGGGTGGAAGACTTTGCTTGCTCATGTTTGTCTTCAGGGATGCCTTTGATAGGAACATAGTGCAAATACTGGTTTATATTGCCTGAACTTCCATATTCCTGATCTTCAGCTACAGCCTGAAGGGTATCAGGATCACATTTTAGAGCTTAAAGTTAGAGTGAAATAAAAATATTTATTACATCGTTACAGATCGCGCTGAGGCAATTTTGGAAAGTATTTTGAGGTAAAGCTGTTCGTATGAACACAGTCAAAAATGGTTAAAAGCCAAGTTTCCTGTGTCCTTCATGGTCCTCAAAGGAAGGACAAATCCAAATTTTGTTATTTCCCTTTCTTTATTGATTTGTTACTTCAAATTCCATCGCCTTTGGAAAATTCAGAACTTGCTTTGAGGTCTTCAGCAGTATAAATTTCATAAAAATTCTTGCACATTTCTAAATTTCTGCTTTAGTAGCAGCAATAAGAGCTTTTCCAAATACTGACTTTTCTGCTGAGATGTCATACTATTATCTTCCTTTTATCTGAATTGTTTCTTCTTAGGAAAGTAGGTGTAAAACAAGTATAAATAAAACTGAAGGGGTTGGGGATTTTTAAGGAGGGTGTTTGGGTTTTTTTGCAAGGGGAGTGGTTTATTTTTTTTTGTTTCTTTGGTTTTTTGGGTTCTTTAAATAAATGTAGAAGTCATAATTCTAGGATTTATTTAGGTTTTTAAATTCAGACTTATCACATCTAGTTGGAGAATTTTCAGCGGTCTGGAGAAGTGTCATCAGTATGCTAGGAAACCTTGAACCTAATAAATGTGATGATTTTTTAATGTATTCCCATTTTTACTGGGCATATATGGGAAAGAGTTATGGAGAGATTTTCAAGGGAATCTTATTAATGTGCAAATGTCTTTCTTCTAATATCTATAATAAATGTTGTAATTGTCAGATATCTCTGTCCATATCTACCATTAATGAGTAACTTTTCAGAAAATAACACACTCATGCAGAGTTAGCAACAGATAAATATCTAATCATTCAGAAACAAGACAGATACCTTCCTGGGATATTCGTTATGCATCTGCTTGACAGCTGAACAGAATTAACTTAGCATTTGAGACTGAATGACAGGGTCTGTCTTTATCTGAGAACTGTGTGAGTTCTTTAAGCCAGGGAGGGAGCAAGGGAGAAGCCATTTAGCAGCACTGCATTTTCAATGTTTTCAGTTTTAGTGCTATAAAAGAAGGCCAGTTGCATTTGCAAAATGGATGATTTGGTCATAAAGACATTCCAGTATTTACTGACCTTCTGAGTCATCAGGATGCAGTAACACTCAATTGTTCCTGAACACAGAAGCACAGCTGCTGGAGCAGGCTCTGGTACACCATACAATAGACATAATTTTAAGGACCTCTACCTACAAAAAGTCTGCATTTTTTCTAGTCATTCTCATGCCAAACCTATTTTTTTTTCTGTCCTTTTTTATATAATACCTGGAAAATTTTTTTTTTTTTTGGTTTTTTTTTTTTTTTTTTTTTTTGGTTTTTTTTTTTTTAATTTCGTTTTGTTTTGTCTTGTCTTTTGTTTTTTTTTTTTGTTTTGTTTTGTTTTGTTTTGTTTGTTTGTTTGTTTGTTTTTGTTTTGTTTTTGTTTTTTGTTTAATGGTTCCCCTCCATCCCCTGTGAGTGAAAAGCCACCTGAGAAAACTGAAGTTCCATGAACAAAAATATATGCAACTTTGAAGAAGAGGATTTGGGGGTTCTGGTGAAAGCCAAGTTGAACATGAATCAGCAATGTGCCCCTGCAGCAAAAGAAAAGGTGAATAATGAGCTGTACTGCATTAGGCAAAGTATTGCCAGCACACCAAGGGAGGTGGCCCTTCCTCTTTACTCAGCAGTGGTGAGACAGGAGCACAGTGTCCAGTCCTGCTGGACACTTGGTGCAAGAGAAACATGGAGAGAGTCCAGTGAAGAAGAGTGAAGGTGATGAAGGAGCTGGAGTATCTCTGCTGTGAGCACAGGCTGAGAGGGCTGGGACTCTTCACCCTGGAGCAGGGACAGGAGAATCTCACTGACAGATACACATTTCTGTAGAGAGGATGCCAACAGGATGGAGCCAGGCTCTTTTCAGTGCTGCCTGGTGACAGGACCAGAGGCAATGGGCACAAACTGGAACACAGAATATTCCATTTGAACATCAGGAAACACTTCCCACCATGAGGGCGACTGAACCCTGGCACAGGTTGCCCAGGAAGGTTGTGGAGTCTCTATCCTTGGCAATATTCAAAAGTGGTCTGAATATGCTCCTGGGCAAACAGATCTAAGTGTCTCTCCTTGGTCATGGGCATTGGACAAGATCATATTCTTGTTTCCTTCTGATCTCTAACATTTTGTGATTCTGTGAATCTATAAATGAAAGAAATGGGTGGGAATAATACAACTCTATTAGCTTGTAATTTTTGAAAGAAGCATTTCTGCTATTCTGACATATGGTGCCAAGTACGTAAGGGTAAGGGTATAAAAATTACTCTTCTTCAGGATCATTGGTTCCCAAGAAAAAGCAAGTGCCATCGTGTCCTGATTATGAGGACATAGTATAGCTAGAGGCATTTCATGCTGTGGCATTATCTCCCTACTGCAGTTTGTTGAAAGCTAAGGGGATTTTCATCTGTAAGGGTACACTTTTGCACAGCTCTTCATACTTCTGTCTCCTCTGGGAATATAGATTGATCTGCTGCAGTGAAAACGTTTAGTATCATTCTGACACATCTCCATTCTAGCACTTTATGACTCACTGGCCCAAAATTTCTTCACTAATGATCCTGGAAAGCCTTACTGAAATGAGTAGCTAATTTAGCATTAATTTGTAACTAGCACTAAAATATCAAATGTGCAATTAAATTCAGACTAGTGGCAACCCATATTTTACTCATCCTATATGCCCTGTCCAGTACAATGCTTTTTTGATATATTACTATCCTTTTTAACTACCTTTTAACATTTTTACCTGCAATCCATAAGTGCTATTCTCTGAATTTCTGATACCAAATATTTTTATAGAAAGTTATTTTTTAAATTGAAAATTTTTCATACTAAATAACATGTAGGTATACTATTATTATGCTTTTAAAATTTTTATATAGTAACTTTCTTGAATCACATACCTCTAGTATAAGTTTTGCAATTATTGGAATCCCCAGCATTAACATATTACTGGTTTATAGACACGTATGTATAGACATATAGACACATATTCTCTGTAAGAAATCTTTAACTTCCAATAAAATTTATTTAGATTGATATTCATATACTGCAAGAGTGCAGACAGAGTTACATTATAGGAATATTTTTGCATATCTGTACAGTCAGATTGTGGAGTTTTTTCTTTTAATGTATCTGAAAGGAAGCTTTAATGTGAAAGAAAATGTTTCATAAGGAAATTAGTTAATTTTATGTAATTTTGTCTTCCATGTAATTTCCAGTACAAGTTCATAATTAAGGTTATTGCCATAATTTTGTTCAAGTATTTTGTACTAAGAAAGTGAAGTTTTATTAAAATGTAGAAATCAATATCAGATTGAAGTTTCACTTTGATTTTCAAAAAGAGAGATGGAATACAGAAAATTCAGTGACATAAAAATTTACACATTTTTTTCCTAGTTTATCCAAAAAATAAACTTTAGGGTATTATAAGGATGATAAAATTAAATTCCCTTTGTAAAGGCTGATTTTTATTTAATTTTTATTGTTCAGGACATCAATAAAAGACCTTTCACATCAGTCGCTATCTCCCTCTTATGAAAGGAAAGTATTATTTTAATGCAGTTAGATTTTGCATTTTGACATTCTCTTTTGACAGGTGGAGTGATGGGGAAACTCAGGATGGCAGTGTGTACCACTTGTGTCAGAAAAAGATAATATGTGAAGGTTTGGCTTCCAAGGATGGAAACAGGCATTAAAACCAAGCAATATTTTCTGGTGTGTCTAATTCAAACCTATTGAAACAAGTGTCTTGTAGAGTATTGATATTCAAATAGTCCTGGGGGCTCGTGTGCACTGGGTTATTCCATAGTATCATGCACATAATTAGGTGACCCTTGAGGGAAGAAATCAGTGCTTATGTAATTCAATTGAGGTCAAAAGCAGTTTCCAAACTGGGTTGGCCCCCCAGGGTATGGAAGCAGGAGATAATTTCTAAGGCACAGAGGAAAATTCCAGCTGGCTTCTGTCCATCTCCCTGCACTTTTCTTCTGTTTTCCCCATACCTGCTGCACTGTCCCAGCACTTGCAGCTCTGTTGGAAGCTTTGTGGAAAAGGCAATCTGTGATTTCAGATATCAGAACCAGCGAGTGTGGGAGTCAGACATTCCAGAGCCTGGGGGGAAAAAAAAAAACAAAAAACAAACAACCACAAAACCAAATAACAAACAAAACCCAAATCTAATAAAAGGGAATCCTGCAAAAAAAGTTTGTGCACTGCTGTCCTGAATGAATGCTCCAGAAGCCACTGGGGGGGCAGTGACCTGCTGGGGCCACCAGACCCCCAAGGGGACCTCAGTGCACAGGAATTGTCCTGGCCTTCCTCCCTCACCCTGTGCCAAGGCCTCAGGAGTGTCCTCAAAAAACCCTGCTGCTATGTAGAGGCTTTAAAAATTTTTGTGTGAAAGTTAAAAGCTCACAAAGAGCCTTTGGAGTCACGGGCCAAGAGCACGAGTAGATTATCAATAACGTGTTTTTGTTTCTGTCTTGAATGAATTCTTTTCTCTCCAGCTTTCAGCCATCCAAATAACTGTAACAGAAGTTACTTGGACTGAGAAAGGACAAAATTGTGTCTGCAAAATCATGAAAAAACTAATTAATGAAGTCAACAAAAGTTTGTCCCAGAAATGTGGTGGACCATTTATAGAAAGTGGATGTGGACGCAGTGGCTCAGTTCGCATCTTAAAATTTAAAATAAAACTGCAAAGAAAAGATTTTTCTCTGTCTTTCTTTTAAATGTCCAGTCTTGAAGGAGTTGGAAATAAAGTTACTTTTCCAACTCAGTAGGAAGTAAAGTTATTTTCCAACTGTGTGTGATGAGGAGAAGCATAAGAGAGATTTCCTGACTTCCTGTTTGCTCTCCAGTTTGTTTACCCTGGTAAACAACAAAATGGCAAAGCACCAGAGTGGACAAGTAACAGGAAGAGTCCCACTTTCCCTTCTGTCATGAATAGGGATGAGGAGGGATGCTGCCTGCACAGTAGAAATCCATCACTGAGCTCTCTCTGGTGAGGCTGGAGACTGACAATTACCAGAGGTCTTTTTCTGTGAAAAAAGCAGAGTTTTGTTGATAAACCCATCTAGCTCATTTTAGAGATGTATTTATAAAGAAACCTTGCTTTAAGTGCTTAATTTTCAAAGCAACTCTTTTAAATGTAGATGGGAATATTGCAAAAGCTAAAGTTTAGAGAAGCTATTCTTGGTCTGTCTGTGTTCTCTTGTCTCCTTTCCTCCTTGTGTCTCCTCTTCTCCTTTCCTCTCTAAAAAGTTACCTGTTCATTTAACTTTAAGATAAATTTGATTTAAATGTTTTTTTTCTCTTAAATAAAAAATACAAAACAGCTTTTATCTTCCTGGTTTTGTATTTTGTTCTTTTAGATCTCATCTTAGCACTTGAAAATCTATTGAATAACAGATGAAATTGAAAACCCTCATTTATATGTATATAAAGGTTCTAGCTAATTTTATACTTGTGAATATTTGTGACTGGTAGATTAGGAAAAAATTAATTTGATAATTTAACACCTCTTCTTATCACCATGTTCAGGAATAAAAAAGGCAAACAAGCAAACAAAAGAAATGCCCCAAAGATCATGTGATAAGTGAGTTAAAGCATAGTTTAGCTGATGCCAGCTTTTAAAATCCCTTAAACTCATGTCATAGGTTGTTTATGTTTTTGGTTTTTTGTTTTTTTTTGGGGGGTTTTTTTTTGCTTGTTTTATTTGTTTCTTATCTGGTCCCTCTAGTAAGAGACATATGGAAAACTTTCTTACTTCTAGCACATGAGCATTTTTACCCTCTGCAGTTTGTGCATACTCCAGACAGCTCTTCTGCCTGCTACATTTTCTGTTGCCTCAGAGGTTTTACATCTAATATACCCTTCATGCTCTAGCCTCACCCCCTCTTTCTCCTTCTTTTTCCTCCTTCCTACCTGGGGACTATTTAATTTTCTTTCTCTCTTTCTGTACTGTGAACCCATTATCTTGATTTTCTTACCTCATACTGTTTGTGTTGCTCTGCCTTCTGTACCTGCCTCCTTTTGTTTCATCCCTACAGCCTTGGTTTCTGACACAGAGCATGAGATGAGTCAGATTGATAGCACAGCTAGTATTTAAAATTGAAATAAGGGAGTCTGTGTCACCAGTGGGCATCTGGAACTGTAGGGTTTGTTGATAATACTTTGAGCTTTTAAAAGAAAATTCTTTTAGGGAACTCAGCAGATAAAAATGCACCCAAAATTTTTCAGTACCTTGTATCTGACAATTTAGAAAGATCCACTTCAAACAATGAATTTAAACATTCTGAAATATTTCCAAAATGCTTCTCTTATGGAGCAGGAAGCCCTAGTTGCATCTGCTAGAGGATCTGCTGTTGCGATGGAAACTTGGATGTGCCTCAGACAAAATTCTGTCTCTGGCAATTGACATTGTCACTGTTGCAGAACAGAGTTCTTTAGCACATCAAAACATTTATTCATAATTTTTGCAAAATTCACTCCAAATACTGAAGGATGCCTATGCAAAAATTTTACTAACCTTGCTTCTTCAAAGACTGGGAAGACAGTAAAATGTCCTCCTTTATTTTTCCCTGCCATGCCCTTCTAGAAATATTTAAATAATGAGATTCAGTAACATGAAGAAAACGTGATGCTTAAGCACACAGGATGGAATGAAAGAGAATATTTAAATGTGAAAATTGTATAGCCAAACAGCTCCCTGTACACTGCTCCCTGACATCCAATAACAGGACACTCATATGGCTAGTTTGCTCTTCAACCTGAGTTTGATGAATTGTTCAGGACCTGTCTCCAAGGATGAGTCTTCCAAGAACAAAGAAAAAGCATTTTACCAATCTGGAAAACAGAATTAAGTGACTTTTTATAATATTTTCAACAATAAACAGATAAATAAAATATTCCAAGTAACTACTTAATGAAGAAATAATTTACACTAGTGAAAATGTATTCTTTAAAAAGTGAGTAATTTTCAATTGCATGTAGAGGTGAGAATGGGAATTGGCTCTTTACCAGCTTAAATGCAGCAAGAGTGATCCATATTCAGTGGGTCTTTTCTTTGGTTTGCATAAAGCTTAAACAACTTTATTTGCATTATACAGCCAGATTCTCAAACATGGTAACAAATTATACTTACTTCTTCATTATAAGGAAATAATATTGTGTTTGTTTTCCTTACGAGTCCATTAATTAGATCAACAGTTAAGGATCATTCTGTTCAAAAATTTACATTTCTAAGACTATTCTCTAATTTAAAAGTTACTTACAGGGTTGCATTTTCTGTAGAAAATTGGACTCTAGAGTTCTTTGAATTAAGTTTTCTTATTCTTTATCCTTAAGTATTTCTATCCCCTCTTACTGAACAGAAAAAGGAAACAGGTGTTAAGAAATTGATCTTTGAGATTCTGCCATGTCTGATACACACAATTCCTTTTTAAATAAGCAATCAGCTCATAGAGGATGAGAGTGGTGATAAGGAGGTGAATGTTTCCTCAGTGCTCTGCAGGATCCTCTGTCAGCAGGCCAGGGGTAAAATGCATTTACAGAACAGTAGGAGAGAAATCTTACCCTGTCACAGTGTGTTCCTGGGGAGTACTCAGCTTTATACTCTCATTTGCTCCCCACCTGGAATCACAAATTAAAAAAAAAAAAATTCCAACAGTTTTGTCTTTTTGCCTGATTGAACCTCATAGTGGAATGTGGGAAGGCAGACAAAGTTCCCTGGTCTGTGGCTGACTCACGTATCAACATCCAGCAGCAGATGTAGTAACAAGTTTCCAGAGAGAGCACAAGCTCCTGAGGTCTGTAGGTGATGCAGAACATTTTGTCCTGGCAGCACAGGCATTGAAGGCTATGGTCACCAGTCTGGCAGTGCCTGAGGTTGAAACGTCCTTCATTCTATAATCAATCACAAGATTCTTTTTAATTAACTTCTGTAAAATGTTCCCACTTCCAGTTTAAGGCATACTCAGCACTGATGAATAGGTGGCTCTTGGTGTGTTGCTCAAGTTCCAATTTATTAGACTTTTCTTTCTATTTTTGTTACATTACAGAAACTCAACTTACTGTATGAAAGTTTCCATTTCGCTGACGGTGGGTGAAAATGACACTGGACTCTGCTACAATTCAAAGATGAAATATTTTGAAAAAGCTGAACTTAGCAAAAGCAAGGAAATCTCATGTCCTGAAATTGAGGATTTTTTATTTCCATTTAGGGAGCCTGAAATTCTGTGGTATAAGGTAAGGAATTCAAGAGATTTATACTTTCAAATATATATTATGCAATGTTCTTACAGTTCTCTTGATCTAAATATTTTATGAAGCTTGGGTAGCTTTTAATTCTGTTTAGAAAAGACAACAGAACCAATGGTAGAAAAAAATGAACTAATTGAGAAAATCAAATGCTTCCTTTAGTAAACTGTATGAAATATTTACATATGCTTTACCTGAATAAACAGCTTAATTTTTCAGGATAAAATTCAGCAAATACTACCAAAACTTCAGTTTCTACATGTATACTCAAGGTTATATTTGCAAATATAATTTCATTGTTTTTATCAATAACCTTATTTTAATATTGGGTAATTATTTCTAGATCATTACTCAAGGGCCAAGTTCTTGCAAGTAGTGTGGCCTATGGGCAGTGCAGTAGAATTATTTATGGTATACAAGACTGTGCTACATAAAAAGTAAAATTTTGTGGCCTGGAAAGATAATGTCCAAATTGACTGATAGCATATTTAACATAGGAGAAATATAGCCAGCTACTTGCTTATTCTCATCTTGGATTTTGTGTCTGTAATAAAATACTTTTATAGATCAAGGATGCACCTTTTTTACATAGAGAGAGATTTGATTCTACGGTGGTTTTAGAAAGAGATATATAGCATCTTATTTCTCCTCATTTTCTTCTGTTTCTCTACATTTTTTATTTTTTTTTTTTAATTGAATTTAAAAAACATATCACCTGAGCCTGAGCTGCTGGTAATATAAAAGTCATAGATTGCAGACATAAGTGTAATGCTAAATAAGTAAATTAAATACGAACCACTGAGCAAATTAATGTCAGAAAAAAATCACCAAAGGAATCAACTCCCTTTTCTAGCCAGAGGCATGAATATCAGATCAGGTGACAAAATTAGTTTTAACCAACATCTCTATAGACTGAATTTTTACATATTTAGTTTTTATACATTTATAACTAACCTGGGCTCTTGCCTAGCCACCTTGACTTTGGGCAGCATTGTCCACAGTGGTCCATTTTAAGTGTAAGAGCAAAATCCCTGAAGTTTTATATTCTCTTTAAACAGGAATGCAAGTCAAAGACGTGGAGATCCAGTATTGTGTTTAAAAAGGACACTCTTGTCATTCGGGAAGTTAGAGAGGATGACATTGGAAATTACACTTGTGAGCTAAAATATGGATTCTTTGTTGTCAGAAGAACCACGGAGTTGACAGTTACAGGTAATTACAGGCTCTTTCTAACTCTTATATTTAGAAAAAAATCTCCACCGAATATTTTGGTTCAAGTTGTGTGTTTTTGAGCCATAAAATTTGAGCACATTGCTATGTGCCTAGGTATGGATGGTATGAACAGTAGATACATTAAAACTGTCCTCAATACTTCACAGTGGTATCTGTGACACCTTGACAAGTCTGAGTTTTGTACAGTTTTGTAAGCTTGTGGGCAGGTTTTTTGTGGGTTTTTTTTGTTTGTTTGTTTGTTGTATTTTTTGAGTGGAAAGTGTGGTGAAGGAACAGGTAAATTCAGAAAGCATGACCTCTTCCAGAAAACAAAAAGTCATTATGTCTATCACACTCTGTCATGTGATTAAATTACTTGGGACATAGAAATAGGTGTAGCAATAACTCCACAATACAAGTCTTTGGACATGAGAACAGCTGTAGCCACAACCCAAGAGCAGGAGCTCTATCCCAGTGAGGCCATTTCAAGCCTGTGACAGGTGCTTGAACAGCACATTATGTGGGACAGGAGCATTTTCCCTCTGTTATTCTCTCCCCACTTTCTCTAGTTTATAGTTCAAGAACTTCCTGATCTGTCATGCACTGTGGTTGCCAATTAATCTATTTTATATTAGTCTGTTTATTTTTTAATCCATTTAGTCTTGGCTTCGAAAGCGTTTTGAAGTGTTAAGTTCCACACAGTAATTATGCAACATGAATAAACTCTATAATTCAGCAAACAGCAATTGCATAAGATGCATTTAATATAAGTTGCTTTTAAAGCTGCCATATCAATATTTAAAATCCATTATCAATGAAAACAAAATATACACTCTAATAGTAACGTGCACAGCAGCAATATAATGTGAAGAATGGTCCATTGACCAGACCTCTAATTTTACAATTATGTGAAACATACAGCTGAACATACATGTAAGGTAAAAAATGAGCTTTTACAATTACAGGATTACACTGGTAGGCAGGAATATGTCATGATCTCTCTATGCTGTGTAGTTTCATGGTATATTTCCTAAAAGAAGGCAGAATGAGGATTTTCCTGGCAAAACAGAGGTGAATTAGATCCCTATGGTTGACAAAGAGGCTTGCAGTGTAAGTTCTTGGACCTTCAAAATATCTAGTAAACCAAGAAACAAATCTTTCAGAATGATTATGTGGGTTGTACTTGATTCTTTTTTTGTATCTAATGTATAAATCTGAGGTACAGCAGCAACTAGTGACAGACTTAGGTTAAGCATTAAGTTGAAACAGTTTCCTTTAATGGTGAAAAGTTTGTTCTCTCTTTCACTATATCACATTTTCCCTCCACATTAACAGAAATTATAGTCAAATAGAGAATGCAATTTTCTGCTGCTGGTTGTGTCTGGAAATCATATTGTTTATGTTGTTTTGGGAGATTCAAGGAATCAATCATATTTATTTAAACTCAATAACCAGGATCTCTTTGTTGTTGTATAGCATTGATTTATTTGGTTAGTACAGATAGGCAATTACTGTCAAGTGATTAACCTCACAACAAACATACTCTCTTTGATTGACTCTGATATAAAGAAAGCAGAGAAAGTTTCAAGTGTTTGATTTATCCTAAAAATAATGTGAATTATCTTTTGCAAAATTTGATACCTAGTTTTCAAAGTGCACATTTAGTGCATCTCTAAGTGATCCCTTCTGTCCCTTTGGTCAGTGCTCCACTGCACAGCAATATTTCAACAGGCTTAGTCTGACAGAAAAGAAAAAAAGCACTGGAACCAGATTCATGTTACTATTTGTAGGAATAGTTTAAAAAAAAATGTAATTCATCACTTATAGTGTAGGTAGGAGTTCAGTATTTAATGTTTAACTAGACAGAGACAGAAAGAAACTTGGCTGATTTTGATGTGTTAAAAATGAATGAATTCATAGGGAGGGAACTATTCAATTTCCACCTCTGCAAACCCCAGCAGATTTAAGGACAGCTCCAAATTAGTAAACTCCTTTAGTAGTACTGTGAGTCTTCATATTATCTTTAAATTGTGTGAATAAACAGAACAAGCAGAGAGATTTACTCACAGTACTGATTTTTGTTACACCTGTTCCTCACCACCTCCCTGTCTGGGCAGTTCTGGACAGTCACCACTGAGGGATTCCCTTCTTTTTCCCACTTAATGCATTTTGTCAGAATTGCTGTCTCCTTTAGGGAAACCTGCTGCTCTTACAGACTATTAACTATGGGTGTAATTATAAACGTTTTTTTCAATATTGGTGTTGTATATTCTTGTTATTATAACTCCTATGCTTTACACCTTACATATCTGAGTGTCTCATAGAGAAACATGGAATGGCTCTTATTCTGATTTATCATTACAGTTGAAAAATAAGAAGGGAATTCATGCATTTTGAAAAAGACCAAACTCACTTAATAGGTAGTATCCATCTCATCTAAGTATAGCAGCTGAAAACCTCTAAGCCATGGAAAAAGATAATTTCCTTTCTTTTTAAAAATGAGAGAAAAAAAATTGCCTGCTCTTAGCTTAAATTATAAGCACTCAATGCCTCCCTGGGTACACCTTTCCAATACACCATTGCAGTATGAACATGGCTCACTTTTTTTTCTTTTTTTTTTTTAGGGGAGGTTTGTTTCTTTCTTTGATCTTAATAGAGACTTAATTTTTTTTTTTAAGATCTGTATCTCACACCGAAAAAATATTATTGTCGAAGGGATTTGAATCAATTACTTTATTGTTCTGAGATGGGACCTAGAAATTCCCTGGTTTTCAAAACAAAAACTATATGCTGATTATTTTAGCTTGTAACTAATCAAAATATTCACATAAAAAGCATAATTGGTAAGCTTTTTGGTTTGTGGTTATGCAATTACACATTCTAAAATGTCCTGCAATGTACAAAGTCATTTGCAGACTTTTATACTTCAGATTAGCAGGTTTTCTTTTATATTGGGAATCTTAATTAAGGCATACCTGCTGTCTCTGGCATAATTAATTAAGAATGTGTTTAGTATTGGGAAAGAATCCTATTAGAAAAATATAGTTTTAATTCAGTCATGGTGAACAACATGGGTCGAAAATACTTTGCTTCAGAGATTAGTTTTATTTAAATAATAGGTTTAATAATCTTTTTTACTTATAATACCAAGGCATTTGTAAACACTTTATGCTTCTGAAGGGTTTCTTTCAGGTCAAATGAAGTCCAGCCTGTGTCTGAGAGAGAATATCCCTGTCCCCACTGCAATAACATGTAGCTCTCCATCATGAACAGTCATAAAGCAAACAGACCCTTACAGTTGGAACATTACTCATTCTGGTTTAGTTCTAAATATTAAAATACTTTTTCCATTCTGTCAAAAATAAGAAAAGCTTATACCTTGTAGATGGAATCAGTAGATTCTTAATCCTGCAGCCTTTCCTCACAGATACCTTTTGTTTTCTATATTCAATGATTAGACCCTGAGAAGTTCCCTTGGAAACGACTCCTGCTGGAATGAGCACAATTTTAGATTTACTGATTCCAGCATGTTTGCAATCAAGCTATAGGAATAATAAATAGACAGGGTAATTTTTTTATTATTTAAATTCAGCCTGCTCAGTTTAACAAATTTCTGCAATAATCTTGAAAGTGGCAGTTTACTCTTCTCCATCTTCAACCCACGACTTTTTTCATCTTTTGGGTTTTTTTAAGCAAAAAAAAAAGATATGCATTTTTCTCATTCAGTTCTGCTGTAGTCAACTCTCAGTGCTGCTTACAGTTTGGGTTATGTTGAATAAGCTTTGTCTCATTTCCTTTCTGATAGATTAAGTCTTCATTAGCATAATGGGAAATCTTAAATGACTACATGTATGTATATATTTTTAGAGCTGGTAAGATCACTGTAAAAAAAAAATAATATGAATAAATACTTGTGATTAAATTATATACCTAGCCTTACAGCTCAAAAATGTGGATCTTTTATATACAGCTACCAACCATATATTGTGAATTAAAAACAAACAAACAAAAACCTGAAAGGGACACACACACACACACACACACACACACACACACACACTTTGAAAGTTCTAGCCTAATCTTTACCATCTTTTTCCCAAAAAAAATTTGTCTTCAATTTCTTCCAGGTGTGCTGCTCTTTCTCATTCAGTATTCATCAGAATGCAGAGCAGTGCTGCCATAAGTATGTTCCTCTTCATTTTTAGCAGGTTCTAGGTGAGAAAATTATTAAAGAACAAAGAGAGTTGTTTTCTAAGAATTTAGAGCTTTATCACAGGCTCTACTTGGTTCCTAAAGTTAATGACAGGTATGAACCATATTTAAAGTACCCAGTGACTCCTTGATTCAGCTGATCCTAATAATTATCAGAGCTGACGTTCATTCCTTTTGTTCGTCATTAATTTAATTCAATTCCAGAACATACTCAGATAGAACTTCTATTTGCCATTATTCTGTGCAAAGACTAATAAAATATAAAGCAAACAATAGACTCATTATGAAAGCAGCATGTTCAAAATACTAACCTAGCATATTAAAATACATAAAATCCTGTAGGTTTAGCAATTTATGGCTAAAGAATGGGTTGACTTTTTTTATAAATTAGAAATGAGTGATTTTCTTTTACAGTGCAGTCATTTTAATATGCCTAAAAACAAGGGTCTAAATTAATTTTCTTTGTGTATTTGAATAATAATAATATATAATCAAAACATTTTGTTGATGTTTGATAAAATATTCTCTATAAATGTTCATTTAACACATTTATTGTAAATGGATTTAGAGGGTTATTAAAAACCAGCCTTAAATGAAGACAGCAGTGAGCAATGCTTTTTGTATTTTACTTCAAAGGAAGTGCAGATGATGTCATGTACTCTATGTTATAAATTGAAATGATGAATTAGAAAACCAGCTTCAGCAATTTAGCCAAAGAAGATATGCAAAAATTAAAGGGAGAAAAAAATTCCAGGTTAATTTTCAACCTTGCTGCTGGTGACCCTTTGACATTTCTTCCTTTGTCATATACTGTGTTGGGGTGCTCACAAAGACCAGTCTTAATTATTAGAGATTACTCCTACCATAGTTAGGCCAGAGAGAAGATCCTCTAAACAGTAATTCAAAGTAGGCAAAGCAGGGTGGTCAAAACTTATTCAACAGAACAGACTCCATGGGCTTTAGAAGGAAAATTTTCTCTCCTTAAAATAAAGCCTGATTAATAACTTGTTCCCTTTGGGTGATGTGTTTATATTTTCATCATTCTGGACAATGCCCTATTTATGTAAAGGATACTGCTCTTTTTCTGTTATTTACCAAAAGTCCTCCAGGTTGTGGACACTTGTTGATGATGTAGTCATGACTTTTGCTGGACAATACAGTGACAGTAAAAGTCTGGGGGAGGATTCAATAATTGGTAAGAAATAGAATAAATCTTCATCCATAATCAAAATGAAGAATTCCACTTAAATAAATTTGATATTATGCAAGAAGTGCAGTGAATTACTGTGCATACTGTTATTAAATTTACAACAATTTTGCTTATTTCTTTTTAAACTTGATTTTTTTTTCCTGAAATTTGTTGGGGTTTTTTTCAATTTTAGCTTTGTAAGTTTAAACACTAAGGTAAAGTAATAAGTCCAAATAAATTTGGTTTTTTTTTACATTAGGTGAAGGAAAAAAAATAGGGAAATGACATTTCCAAAATAGAAGTTTATTTGTGTGAGTCAATTTCCCTTTCTTCATGAGTCATATGAGAATATTGAAATAAAAACAATGTGAGTGGATGTTGTTACCAAGATGATTGCTTCAGTTTAGTGTAGTGAGGTTGTTAAGATGAGCTACATTCTACAGAGAGAAAGAATTTGCAGGCAAAAGTTTATCACAGAAATGTGTTGGTGACTACTAAAGATATAAAAGACATATAAACTTGTAGTTCAATAGCATCTCACAAAATTAAATAAATCTGTTGTTAAGGCACCCAAGATGCTTATTAAACAACCTTTTAAAAAGTAGATAAATTACATTGAATGCTAATGTTTAGTGATATTGCTGCGGAATCAGAAGACTTCATTTTACTTTTACGTTCCCCCAGAGTATGTTAAATCCACCAATACTGTCCTAACTGTGCATTTGTCATTTCCAAAGCTTTTTTTGTACTGCTTCAGATAATTTATATGTACAGTGGAGTCTTCCAGGATGGTACTTTAATAAACCAGAGTATAAAATGTACCAGTACAATAGCATAAAGACCTTGTGTTGCTCCTGTCCTAAAAACAATCTATACACATGCTTAAAAACAGTCTATACACAATTAGACTAACTGGATATTTAGCTATAAAATGGAGACAATTTTTTCCAATGCTTTCAGTGTCTTTCAAATGGCTTTGGCAGATTCTAAACTCAGAGCTACTAAGCAAAGTTATATTGGTAATATATATGTTCAGAGAGAAATTCCAGACAATACATGTGCCTGAAATCATTGCAATTGTTTTAAAAGCAGAAAATTTTTGTTTACAGAAGAAAAGCAAAGACACCTCATTTTAACTGCAGCAATATCACATGGGGACATGTAAATAATAGCCTCAAAGTCATTTAGAAGGTATCTATGTTCCACTATATTAAAAGAGCAACTTCTTTTAGACTATTGACCTCCTCAGAAATATTGTCATTTTCCCTTCAATGACCTGGAAGAAAAAAACAAAAAAAGACTTTTTCATACTGTTGTCTCATAGTATTAATTAACCACCCAAAATATCACAGTTTGCAAACAACAGAAAAATAGTGCATGTCAAATTTAAGAAACAAGTTTTACTTCAAATTCTATTACAAGTGTGAATCAAGACTGAAACGTTAGTTTCTCTGAGATCAATGTCCATTTGACCATTGACTTAAAGAGTCAATATTTCATCTTTTGACTTTCTGGTTTTGAAAGATCAGACCTGATGTTAATTTTAAACATTGAAATCAGTTTTTAAAAATTTTAGCTCTGTAAATCTACTTGATGTTTTATTGGTTATACTGTCATGCAATTTCTTTCAGTTCCCTGAGAATAATTAAAATATTCTTTCTTCATGCTTTAGTAACAGGCAAAATGCATGGTAGCTGCATAGTGACCCTCCAAAATAGGATGAAGAGATGAACAAGGGATGATTTTTTTTTTTTTTTTTTAAATCATAATAATAAGGGATATCCTGGCCATCTATTTCTACATGACCATGAAGTACAGATTTTAATTCTGAATCTGTCTCAAACTGTAATTCCTCCCAGTTTACTCTCTTTGGTAAACAGTTTCTTTCAGTCCTTACTGAAATAAATTTTGGTAAAAACACCTACTGACCTATTGGAAATAATACAGAGCTGCAACTCAGCAGTCAAGACAAATAACTCTGCACTCCAGGGTACTTTATCTGAAAAGTTTAAAAATTAAAGATATGTTAAAGGGAATAGAAATTACTGAATTAAAAATGTATAATAATTTAACTTCTGATGCTTTACTTATCTATGTTAGAGTTTAATATAGGAAAACAATTTCACCAGCTTTTCTTTTTTCGGTATGAATGTGATAACACACAATAATTGTTTGAACATGAAAAAGAAATTGGAACCAGCAATGACATTTTTCCATTTCTTTAATGCAGTTCTTCCTTTTGCTTTGGAGCATTATATTCACATCCAGAATGGGATTCATTTAAAAGTGTTAGATATAACTTCATAGAAAGATGACTGAGGAGTGATACAAATCAGTGAATTTCCTCCACACTCTTTAAAGAAGTGAAGATGGAAGAACTAGGGTAGAAAGATGCCTGTGAGTTTTCTCCCTTTCTAAACCATTGTTTCACCTCACTGCATTCTTCCAATGTTCAACAAGAAAATTATAATTCTCCAGGCACCCAATATGGCAAAAAACATTCCCAGCCCTTAATAAGCCCTTTGTGGAGCCACTACTCCTACAGCTCAACTTGTGGAAGGTTTATTTATGGTGCATACATGACCTGTTGGGGTGTTTTGTTTTGCTCCTTTTCTAGAGGTAAGCTTCCTCTCACCTGGGTTTAATATTTACACCCACTGGTGTATGAGCTGGCTGCTCTTCTTGACAATTCCATGGACTGATATCTTCTTTATGCCACTGGGCTGAACATCAAATGAGCTGAGTTTTACAGAATTCCACTTCCATCTCTTCACTGTCCAATGGCTTACATTGACAAACTCAAATGTAGATTTATAATATAGGCATCTACACCACAAGAATCCTACTTTAAGGTTTCACAGTTGTTATGGCTATAACCTTTGGAAACGGCAAGCTGTCTCTACATAATATTTTCTTGTTATAAAGCAAGCACAAAAAATCATGTCGGCTTTTCAAAGCAGACAAGGAAAAATTTGTAGTAGAAATATTATTTGTTTTTTGAACAAGAGGTACAGCTGGGGGGAAAAATGCAAGCTTTTGGGTGTACAAGGCTGTCTTTAAATCTCAGGGGCTTAATATACCAGTTGGTCTAATAAAATTTATTGGTTTTACCTCTATATATCTAAAGCAACATTACTGTTATTATTTTTCATGGTATTTAAGTTATCTTAGGAGGGAATCACAGCACGCATTTCTTTAAGCTAGCTGCAGGGTACAAAATAAGTATAGGGTATTTTATTAAAATATAGCTATTTTGATTAATTTTTTGCAGTTAGGATAAACTGTGCTTCACATGTAACACTGAGTTTCCCTTTTCCATTCTGTGCTTTCTTTGAAAGTGATGATTGTGACTACAAGACAACTGGAAGCTTTCCTTTTATACTTCACTGTTCTCAGTTCAGCACAAACTAAATATAAAGAAAAATGAGACCTCTTTGAGAACAAAGGTTTCGGTTTGAGAGCTGCAGTAAACAGAATAAATGTTTTATTAGAAAGCAGGTGGGTTACAATGCTTCAGTGTAGAGATGGTAAATTTATTTTAAGCTCCTATTTCTCTTCAATATATCTTCTAACAGGAGTTATGTTGCTATCAGTAGTCTTTAATGTCCAGGTGGGTAAAGAACTGAGAATAGAGGTGATTTTTGTTTTCTTGTCATATAGCTCTGCCAGGAAAGCTTGTCTCTTCCATACACATCCAAGTGGGAAGTGCAACTTGCCGTGAGCATCTGGTTCCTCCTCAGCTTTGAGCCTGGCACCAGAGCCCAAGCACCAGCTGCCTTATGGCATCCCGTGCTGGACCTGTCCTCCATTCCACCCCCTCTGACTCTGCATTTTCACTGAACGGTTCCTATCTTTGTATTTTGGAGTTGCTAAGTGCTGCTCAGTTTGTGATTTCAGTGGCCCAAGCCATTCTCTCTCAAAACCTCTTTGCCCAGTCTGCCCCACGATTGCCCAAACCAGCAACGCATTTTGGGTCTTGGTGTCACATCTGGGATGTTCAGCAGCAGGAGGTACCTTTGAGGGGCCACACTGCCTCCCCACAGACTGCTCTGGTTGTTCCTGCCCTCCAGCAAGCCACCCATCTGCCCATCCCACCCTGGGCAACACCTGTGCAGCAGCAGCGGACGAGCCAAGTCTGGGAAGAAAAGCAGCACAAAAGGATTCCCTGAGACAGGAGCAGCAGGGACCTCTGCTCCTGTGGGCCAAAGTGAGCACCTTCCCACCTGGCCACAGCCTCCAGCCCAGCAGCCACCCCTCCACACAGTGGCAGAGCATTGCTGACATCCTGTTTTGAATTTTCTGGTGTTTTGTTCCTTCAAAACAATTCCATTAGTTTTTCGGAATTTTTGAGCTAGTGTTCAGAATTCAAAAAGTCACTCATGAATAACTAGGCAAAGGGCAAAAAATGCATTGTGATAAGCTCATTTAAATAGAAATAGGCTCATTCCTTTGTGTGGGTTGCATATGCTTTTTTATTTATTTTTTATTTAATATCTTGATTTTTATGAGTAAATTCAGTTTTCTGAGGAGCTACTCTGACACCACCAGGAAAAATGAAAAAAATTAAAGCTAGGTGAACTGTTTGTCATTTTTATTCAGCTAGCACTGTCTAGAATTTTTGCTTGCATTTGAACAGTGACAGTTTATAAGAATGAATGGGGAGGGGCAGGAACAGAAATTTAAAAAGAAAAGACTCTTGCAAAATGTGGATAATATGACATTTAGTGGAGATTATGTGATCACAATGGGAAAAGCATTTATTTTTTCCCTATTCTTGTCCACAAATAAAAAAGCTGTGCACTTATTGGAAATAGTCCTATGCAGCTATTTCTCTTACTAAGAGAAGCTCTAAAGACTAAAGAAAAATGCTTGAAAGATCTAGTCTGGCTTTTGAAAAGTCAAGGACATTTCAAAATGCTTTTACATGTTTTCTGTAATGTCTTATTCTAATATATTATAAATGGTAGTTGGCAGATTACAACTCATATTTTCAAAAGCTAATGTCTGTACTGTTCTGCTCTAGGTGTCTTCTTGTCTATGTGATTCAAAAACATCTTTGTGATCTGTCATGGCAGTTTTGATGTGCACATAAAGCTGAGAGAACAAGGATTTATAAACTCCACTCAGAAAGGCATACAGGTAGAAGTGCCTGTTAAGAGGTGGGCAGAAAGCATGAAGCACTGAAGGTGTCCTACTTCAAACTATAGTATATATAAATTAGAATAAAATATTATAAGTACGAGTTCAGGGTCTTGTTTTTACTTAATAGCTCCTTAAGATACAAGATAACTGTCAGTGTTGGGTTTTTTTATGATCTGTCATTTGAAAGCAGCAGTTCTTAAAAATGCTACTTTATTAAAAAAAAAAAAAACAAACAATATAAATTGTGGAGGAGGAGGGTGGACCTTACAGGCCGAATTATAAGACTTTCATGACTTGAAATTTTTATTTCTTTTTTTGAATATATGGCAAACTCACTCTAAGAAAACATGAGAGCTGATCTGGCTCTCTCATTAAACTGAGTGCTTCACAGTATCAAAGGGCAGAAAACTTGCATTAACTTGATTAAAAATACAGTACAGAGTCAACAGAAAAATGACAAATTTACTTTTGGTACTTTAAAAGGATTTTGTGGGCAGAAAGGTGAGGTATATTTAATAAGTTAATTGTTGAAGAATGAATAACTACATGTGTGGAAGGTTCTTACAGTTCCTGCTCAGGTATATTATGGAAGAGTAAATAAAATGCATAGAGTAAAACATGCAATTCTGGTTCAAAAACTAAGGTGGAGGTGGTTTTAATTCTTGTTTGTTTATGGCAACTGATAACATCTAGTTAAATTAACTGCACTACTGTTAAATTTTCAGGATGTGGATTTCAACTTCAACATGCATGGAAGAAGGGTATTTATTTTTTAAAGGCCTTTCAGCACTGTCAGCAAGTTAGGATGGAAAAAAAAATTGTTTTCTGCAATTTCAGCCATTAAAAGAGAAGTTAAACCAGTGCTAAACCTGTGGTCTGGAAAGGATTTTGAGAACAGAAAAAAATAATTTGCACTGGATTGGTGAATTGTTATGTTAAAAATTTGAAAGATGGTGAAAAGTGTACTCACCTACAACTGAGAGACATTTGGTGATTTTTTTACATATTCCAATAAAAACAACAGTCACATTAGTATTAAAATCAGTTTTACCTCTGTGTAATTTTAATTATAAATATTCAAGTCTTTTAATTAAACATGTACACACACCCATTCATTTGAGTTTGCTGACTGCCAGTCAGCAGAAAGAAATATCTTTTCATTGTCCAAAATCTTTGCCAATGGAGAGGAGAGGAGAGGAGAGGAGAGGAGAGGAGAGGAGAGGAGAGGAGAGGAGAGGAGAGGAGAGGAGAGGAGAGGAGAGGAGAGGAGAGGAGAGGAGAGGAGAGGAGAGGAGAGGAGAGGAGAGGAGAGGAGAGGAGAGGAGAGGAACACAAAGGTTGCTTTTCTGTTTGTTTGTTTGTTTTGTGAGGAGAAAAAAATATCAGTTTTAAAAGAGCTTAGCTGTATTTGACCTTTATCAAATTTTGAGTCACACATCATTGAAGAAATATATGGGATTGTCTGCCCTGGAAGGAAAATACAATTTTAACAAGAGAAAGACAATTTTAAAATTCTGCTATAATTTTAGGAAGTTCTTCTATGAGATAAAAGGCAGACTTTTTATGTCTATAGTAATACACCAACTCTTTTTCCTAAATAAGATGACAGTTTTGCTGGGTGCAGGAGAAGAGTAGCTGTGAATTCAAACCAAGGCAGTAGAAGAGCTGTTGATAGAGAACTTGTTTAACACAAACATATATTTCTTTCTACTGTGCAATGGGAGCCTGGGAAGACTGCAACACCCCCTTAAAGATTAGTGGTGTACAGGAGAAAATGAATATGCAAATATACAAAGAGCAAGAGGCTTCCACCAGTCGAGATGGGGAAAAATGCATGTAGAGAAGACAGTGATTTATTTTTTTTCTATAGGAAGTCCAGTGTAAATGCAGCTATGATTTTCCCTACTCTGGGAATTGACACTAAAGACTGGTGAGGTAGTCAGAAGTTCTGAATATATTTAAATGAATACAGTTGTATCTGTCAGCATGAATGGCTGCTATAATCACAGCTTTTAAAACCCACTGTTGGCTTCAACTCTCCATGGTACAATGGAGCTCTTCAGAACTACAATAGTTGTTGACATTCCATTAAAGAAAACAACAGAAATGGAATGAATATGCTTAGATTTCTTTTTACTCTGTACAACCGATTTATAAAAAGAAATAGCAGAGGGAGAGAAAAACAAGACAAACCACTGTGAAAAGTAATTAAAGATATGAAAAATTGGGAAGGGTAAAATACTGCTACAGCTATAGTTGAGAGTATTTGTCACTCTTTAAACTATTAAGTGGATTTTTAAAAATTGAATATCACTATATCATTAGGATTATCATAGCTATTGCACCAAATTTTGTTTCTAATTTCTGTTAAAAATAAGGTTATATAAGGTTTTTAATTTATCATTTATGTACCAGCAGGTCGTATAACAACTGTTGCACAAGATTTGTTCAGTTTAAACTATAAGAATTTAGATTTTAACTGCTGAGAAGTTCAAAGGTGATGGATGTTCAGTTAAATTTTTGCATTCTATATTTCTGTTTCTATTAGTTGGTGATGAATGATGAACCCTACCTGAATCTCACTGAAATGATGTTTTCATGAAAGTTTGCTGCCCAAGTTTATATAGAATGATCCTGTGCAAACATCAGCCAAAGACACAGCTAGACATCATTTACTTGTTTAAAAAATCATGCTTTCCCTCTCCCCCTCCAAAGGGTAGCTCTCAAAATCATTTTAGAATTTATATGAAATACGTTGAAGAGCTTTGCCTTTACCTGTCAGCTTTGCCTTTACCTGTCATCATGAAATACTTCAACTGCAGCATGCAGCCTTTTCCTGTTTGAAAACCTTTATTACTGTTGTGCTCATTCTAAGGAATATAGAAAGTGAGAGGCTCCAAATTGCCTGTGAAACTATTACTACATAATCCACTGCATGATGTTCCTTTTCTTGCTTAGTGACTTTTTTTCTAGAAATGGCATTGTAGCAAAGTAAACAACACTGTCAAATATATAAACCTTTTTTCTCCCTCCCTCCCTAAGGTTATGTTAGCTACCTATATAGGCATTTGAGAGATATATTTGCATCTTATGCACAAATGGTAAACAATATTGAAATGTAAATGCATAAAGAATATTAGAATAGGTTTTTGAAATATTAATTAATGTTTAATATGGATTTATTATACAAATAATCTGTCACAGCCAGTAAGTCTTCCTTCTCCTTCTGCACTGAGCAAAAGTAGAACACCTTAGCTAGGAAAAATTAGAAGTACTTTTAATTTTGTCTACTAAATTTAAGGTGGGACTTTTGCATCCACATAACAAATTGATTTTAAATAACCTTGATTGTCCTTTGAGACTTGCTCCACATGCCTGGATCCACAAAGCATTGTTAAACAGGTTAGAGTGCAAGCTGTAAATATTGAAATTGTGAGTCTGAGGCATCTTGACAACAAGACAAGCATTTAGAATTCTTCTAATCTTTTTTTCATATGTCATCTGTAAGAAAGTGAATGCTTACATTAGAAATCAAGCCTTTAAAAATTGCTGTCTATTCCTCAGTTTTCTTTCTGGGAGATTTATCTCTGCCTAATACACATGGAAAAAATAACTAAAATTATTTTAAAATGTCTTTTTTTCAGAGTCATGAGCCAAGTCTTAATGGTCTATGAAATAAGAATGCATAAGTAAATGAAAAAAAAATAAAAATTGAGAACTTAGACTGTATGGAAGTGAAGAAATTTGGGAAGAGGAAATGTTAGAGAAGATAGATACTGCAGCAAATGTGGCTCAAAAACTCTTAGTAGAACTAGTGGGAATTAACTATTAGGATGTGCTGCCTGAAAGATCGCAATCTTCACAAAGTCTTTTTATCTGAATGTTATAATTTTGTTACTTGTATAGTAGCTCCATAAAATTATGATTTTTGTGACACTGCTGGAGTCAGTGAAATGTCACCCCTGTCTTGCAGTCATTCTTGGAAAACAGGCTTACCAAGAAAATAAATAAAAACACATTCTAAACAGCTACTGCAATACTGCATTACAAGACCTGTCATAGGCAGGAGCTTTCTTTGTGTGTTCAGACAGTTCCAGGTTTGGAGATATATATTAAAAAAAACCAAAAAAACCACTTTAATTTCACTACTGATGAATTCAGAGACTTAGAACTCAAAATCTCTCTTAATCTCTCAGTCATCTGTACTAGATTCATGAGAAGAGGGACAAAAAGACACTAAATTCCTGTTTATAAATGAACAGGCATATCTCATTGTGATTCCTGTCAGACAATGTCTACATCACAGAAAATGCTGTTACAGTCAGCAATAATTGGCACCTTCTTTGGTCATCTCAGAGAAGGTGGAACTTGCATGGTTTTGGAGGTTGCACTATCAGGCAGAATCCCAAAAGTACATTAGAGTACAGGGAGGATGAAGAAACCTCTCTGCTTTGGTTCATAGATAAAGAATTTGGCTCATGACATCATGATTATTTGCTACTCAGGATAAATGACTTCATGTGAAATTAAATGGTCTCTGATATAGAAATGGAGACAACAACTCTTGAATGACAAATCAAGATGTTTACTGAAGTACTGCCTATATTCAAATTTTGTGGGTTTTTTTGGTGTTTCTTTTTTTTTTTTTTTTTTTTTTTCCCACACAGAAAAGAAGAAAATTGGATTACCTGGATAAGAATTTAATTTAAATGTATTGATCCCTGCATGAGATACCCAGATTACTGCTAGATGGTGGCCTGCCTGGGCTCAGCCAGAGTTAGGCTAACCTGCAGACATTTATGCTGAGGGACCTGATGTATTCTGCTCACCTTGTGCAGTGTCAGCTTTAATATTTCTTAAACAGCGTTTCTAGCAGTTGGACTTGATAAACTTGGGGATCTTTTCCAACCTAAACAATTCTCTGATATTATGATTCTATGAAAATAGCTGTGGTATTCTCTTATGCCACTACAAGATCCCTTCAGCCCAGCCATATTTTGCAGCCACATAGTTCAGCAGCTGACAGTAGGTATCAATATTAGTGTGTGCACTAACTCTTGAAAATGGCCTGAAAAGAAGGTGATTCTTTGCTCTTTCCATTTGAAATTCATCCTTGTTCTATCAGGATCCCAGACTTCACTTGGTACTCTCTGAATATTTTTCTAACTTCAAATAATATTTTAGATGTTTAAAATTGAGTTGGAGACAGTTTTCATGAGACCAGTGTGTATATATATATATATATTAATGGTATTAAACTCATTGAATTGTAAGTATTTTTTTTCCCAAATAACAGCTAATTGTTTTCAAATAGCAATTTACAGGGTAAAAATCAGGATTTGCACTCAGAAAGGCAGTATTAGTTCAAAACAAACAAACAGAATCCCACCAGCCAACAGCAGAAGTCAGTGATAGCCTCCGCTGCTTATCCCAAAATGTGAAAGGAAAGCAGAAAACTTGCACTCTGCAGTCAGTATCCTGCCCAAATTTCGAGCCATTGCCTTGAAGTTCATGGCTGCATTGCACTTCTAGAGCTCCTATCTCATCAAAACTGCTGCAAAATTAAACACTGAACTGTGCTCTGAGAGCCGAGACAGACACTGGAATTTTCCATAATGGTCACGAAATTTTCCTGTGCTGCTCCCTGCTGGATCCCAGCTGCCCACAGCCCTGAAGGTGAGCTGTACAAAATGCTTTCCAGCAGCACCCACTTGGTAATTGTTTTTCTGACTAAACTTTCCAGTGCTTCTAAACCAGGCAGCATTTCAGACTGCAGTGAAAACTGCACAATACATGGTTGCCTGTGACTGTCAAACCTCCTGGAGTGGTGTTGGCAGGTAAGGGCTGCTCATTTCTAGCTAATATGGACTTTTTCTAGTCAGTTGAAGACATGTTGGATGTGGCAGTGCTGGGATCAATCTTTAGCTTCGTACTCAGAAAATGTTCTCAAACACATTTCCCAATTTCTTTTTTACAAATAGAAGCACATAACACTTTGTGTGCTTGCCTTCCCAGTCACAAACTCTTCTGATCACATTCTGAGGGACAGAAAAGTCTTCAGGTATTCACTTCAAATTTTGTAATTCAAGCTTGGTTCATAATTTTATTATGTGCCTAACAGCATTTGGACACCAGAGGAATGCAGCAGTCACCCTGAATGATTTATAGAAAGACTTTTTTTTTTAAAGTTAAAATAGATATTTAAAAAATAAAGTGTTTTGAATTAATGCTGCTCTGAGTTTCATAATTGCAGACATATAAAAAGGCATCTGTGAAACATGTAGAGCTACAGAATAGGTAGTTGCAACTTTATTTACCTAATAAGTATTTTCTGGGTAATAATGCAAGTTAAAGTTCTTTCCTGGATTATCATCCTTCATGGAAAGCTTTCATTATCCCCTCACTGACCCTCAGACCATTTCAAGAATTACATTTCCTTCCCCCCACATGGCAGTGAAAAGCTGGGTCAAATGGGACTGTGCTTCTGCTTCCCAGGAGGTCAAGGCTGAGTGTTGGAAGATGTCCCTCTCTGCCATTAGTGCTGCTTTGGAACAAAAAAATACCTGTGCAACTGGACTAAACTGTCCTGAAACTCTGACTTTTCCCCATGTAAACCTCTCCTCTCTGCCTCTTGCTTATCAAGGAACTAAATACCTTACAAAGTGAAAAATAGGCAGGACATTCATAGAATTCATATACAGAGGTACACACATGATATGAATAAGTAAGAATAATAATAGGTTGTTCAGATCTGAAACATAGTTCCTTTGAACTCAATACTTTCTCTATTTTTGACCAAAACTGAAGACTATGCATTTTCTGGTGCTAGCCACGGCACATCAGGCTCTTGGTTACCATTTTTAATTGTCAACAATTCTCACCTTTAGCATATAAACTATAAATATCCAGTTCATTCCAGTGATTCCCTTCACTAAAGCACTGCTGCCTTGTTTAGACTAACCTCCCAGAAAAATAAGAATTATGGAAATAAAATTGTTTTTCTCGTTTCTCTCATGATTTCACTGAAATAAATTTGCATTAATAAAATTAGAACAGCATTCATTTGAAGGACCAGAATATAATAAAACTGAAGTAAGAGTCCATTGCCTTGAAAAAGGGACTGATCTTTTTTTCATTTGCATCTCAATACCTGCTTAAATAAATAAGCTTTTTAAAACATGGTAGGAGCTGATTAATTAACAGAAAAAAAAAAAAAATAGAATGACAGAAGAAAAAAATATATTAAATTGGGACAAATATACTTTCTTCAACACTTCTGTTCCTTAAAGGATAAATATTTCTATTTCTGATTCCTATTAAAACATTGTAATAAATGTCATTAACTGTAGAAATATGAAGCAGAAGCAACTGCTTGGAGGTAGGAGTGATATTTCCTATCCATTTGGCATTTAAAACAGGTCTGATTGGTAAAACCTTTTTTTGTATGATAGGCTGCAGCTGATATGGAGATATTATCTATTGCTGACATTGTTTCTGAAAATAATCATTATCACAGAAATTTCAAGAAAGTTTGTTGGGATTTTTGTTCTGGGATTTTTTTGTTTGGTTGTGCTTTTTTTGTTTGGTTTGTTCTTTTTTAAAAAAAAATATTTTTGAATTTGAGCTAATACTTTTATTGGAAAACTATGCAGCATATTTTCCAAGCAGCTTTTCTAATTTCTTTCTTTGATATATATATATATACACAACAGTAATAATGACAGAACCCAAGAAAGGGGGAAAAAAGAAACATGAATTCGTGTATAATCTTAGCTGTATTCTCAAAGAATAGAAATGTTTACTGACAAATAGAGGATGGCATTAAAGGCCCCTTTGACAAAATCTTCCTTTGTATTACTGTTTCTCAGGACCTGAGAAATGATGGTTCCTTCTTCATAGTGAGAGATGGAGGTCAGTAGAGAGTTGCCTCTCTGGAAAGAATTGACAGATAGTGCCTCTCAGATGAATGCACATTAGTGCCAGTATCATACTTTATGGAAGAAAAGTCAATTTTAGGCAGTAGGGCTGTGGTTTGGTGAGTCAAACCTCACTGGTATAAATTGGGTCCTTATAAACACTGACATTACTACCCAGTATGTGTCAGAATTATAGTTGAAATCACAGTGAGCCCCAGGCTTAATTGTGATTTTAGATCTGGTTTAGCTCTAAGAAGGGGGAAAAAAGCCCCTCATAAATCTCTTTTTTTGGATTCATATCCATGCTACAATTTCCTGCTTCCTTCATGAGGCAGTTCTGTCCATCAGAAATTCCTCTCTCCAGCAGACTTCCCTTAGAAAAAGATATTATTAATGCAAAAGAGTCTTTAAAGGTTTGTCTTGATGTGAGAATGTTTTAGTTGGCACTGGAACTGCTTTATGTTTGCATCTACCAGGTACTTACAGCACATATTGATCCTCTCTGGGGAAATACAAAATACATCTATGGCCCAGCTGACTCTGTTATCACAGTCTGCTGTCAATGACTGACATCACTTTGGGCTGTTATTGAATTTTAGTTTTTGAGTAACTTTTAATGGTGCATGATATTTCTATACATTATGTGCTTTCTATATTAATCTTTTTTAAATTTCTCATTTTTCCTGTGGTTATCCAATCTCATCTTTTAGCTAAAGCAGCACCAAAGAGTGCATTTAGATTTATTGTAATGAAAATATGGATATGTGTTCTGCTTTAGAAATGGTAGGAGTGCATAAAGTCATGAAAGAAGAAATACAACAAAATTAGCTCAACTTTTGCTTTTAAATAAGTAATTTATTGGATAAAAATGGATATATCTTAATACTGAATAACTTTATTAAATTAGTAGTTTCCAGAAGTGTAGGTGTGACATGACTTACAGACCCAATATACTCTTTTACAAACCCAAATATGTAATTATTACTAAGATCCTAATTTAGTAATGCTAAAAATTTATTGGAAGATTTTGTTTCATCTTTATAAAGTTTTCCTGGCATATTCGTCACTCTAACTTAATAGTGTTTCAAGGAATGCCATTGATTTGTTTACCTTTTATGAGCACATTTATCTGATACATTTATTGATAGACAGATATCCTGATTGCTATGTTTTTTAGCATAGATGAGAGAATTTGAGTGATTCTGAATACTTTGAATTAAAAACAGAAATAAAAGTTTGGTGTTGCAGTATTAACTTACTGAGGAGTGACTTAATCTTAAAACTGATACTGTTGACCAGAGGTACTGCTCTTAGAGCTATAAACAAATAACATATACAAGTAATTTTGGATTAAATGTATGTAAAACAAGATGAATAATCAGCTTTCCTTCATGTTCTGTCTCTCCCTGAACACCCAAATTATTTCAAAAAGCAGAATTCCAACACTAATTTCCCAACAGATAGCAAACCTAGTGAACAAAACAGAGATTTGTAGCCTAAGACATGAATTTTTCATTAAAGTAATAAGAGAGTAGTTACTGTGTGTATTTATGTTTTCTCTTAGACAAATGAAGTAGCTGCTGAGTTCTGCATCGAAGGCAAATGCTGAGAAATTTAAATAGGACACATATTCATACAGAATATGTTTATTATTGGTTGTATATGTCATTTAATATTTAAAAGCCCTTTTATAATGTACTGTAGCTCATAGAAATAATCTTTCTTCTTATTTTTAGTCTTGGGAAATGGTTTTCAGTTTTAGAGGATTCTGGGATTTAATTACAGAACTTTTCAGAAGCTCTTGTTAAAGGCACTAATTCTACCCTGAAAGAATCCATATCTCCACATTTGGTCTACAGTAGTCACATAGGGAGAAATGAAAAAACTGAATGTCATGACCATGACATTTCCCAAGAATACCTTTCAGTCTTCTCTTACTTGGAGTTCAGGGAATTTTTCCACAGTTCTCTGTAATAATAGTCTTTTTTCAAACTCTATTTCACATTTTTTTACAGTTCTGTGGACCTTTAAAGCCTCCACAAAATCTTGCAGGTAGGAGTTCAACTCTTGTAATCAAGCATTGTGTGAAAAATGGTATTTTTTGCTTGGTTTGAATTTTTTTTTCTGTTAGTAGTTAAAGAGTGATTCTGTTCTGAGTTACATTTCAGAAACCAAGAACAAACCTGCTTTAACAGTTTTAGCAGAAAGGGTTCAAAGAGATGCAGTTGTTATGTTGAATATTCTGGTTCTCAAATCTAAAAGTATTTTATTTCAAATCCTCCAACTAAATGGTAATGCAAAGGATGCTCAAACCAATAAAAATACTTCATAATTCTCAGCGTTACAAACCAGGTCTCAAAAAATTATGTACCCTGTGATTTTAAGTTGCTCAAGAAGGATGTAAAGTACAACTTTGTTTGGCTGCTTTGGAGTTCTTCAATCTCTCAGTATTTATTCCCAGCTTTATTTAGAGCATTAATTTATTTTACAGCCCCAGAAGTTTACGCATACGTATAAAATAGTGACCAATTTAAAATACCAGTTGTGTCACCAGTCACCTAGATATACCCCTAAAGCCTGAAGTTATCTTGAAAACCTTCAGAAGAAATAAACTTTACAAAAGCACAGTCAAACACACACAATGTGTGTGGTGATGGTTAGTACATAGATTTATCTCATCTCCTTATACTCATGGGGCTGGAAAACCATCAGTGAATAATGTGAGCTGCTCATCTGGGCTCCTGCCACCATCAGAGATGGGCTGATTCATACAGATGTGTGTGTTTGATGCTCTCTTCCCTAGGGCAGACAGCATTCCCTTCCCATGGCAGTGGCTGGAGGGATTATATCCATGCAGGGGCAGCAGTCTCTGGGACTGGTGGCAGCTGAGCAGCTGCAGATGACACAGAGCAGGCTCATGGCTGATGTGCTCAGGTGCTCTCAGCTTTCTACTTCTCTTTTTCACTCTGACATTTACCTTATGTGTACCTTTGTTTGCCTTTGAAAAGGGGACACAATTGTACTTTCCTTTTCTTGCTTTTCAGACAATATATCTCTTTAGATTGTCCTTTTCTTTTTTTCCTGTGTGTTGAGGTCTCTTGCAAGTTCTGTAATATAAATACCAAGTCACAATGTTCCTTTTCAAAGATCACTTTTTCAATCTAACCCTTTTTCCTTGTTGCTCCCAATCCAGAAATTAGTAGGACAGCAAACTAAATACCAAGTTATTCATAGCAAATTATTTGAGTACCTATATATCCAAATCCACAAAATAAACTTTCAATTGCTCACATGTAAGGATTTCACATTATTCATCATCAAATGAAGAAAAAATAAGCACATTTTCTTTCTAATTCAGTAAAAATTCATAGTTATCATTAAGCAAAGCAAAAAAGGTCCAGCATCTGGTAAAACTGGAACAAGTTTTTCTATATGACCAGATTCTTCACTCTACCCTTACTCTCATCCTTGAATCTATACCAGTGTAAAATAATTACAGTGACACCCTGGAGAGATGTAGGCCATGCACTTCTCATGTAGAGGTGTCACAGCACACAAGAATTAAAACTTGATCACATAATTACAAAGACCTTGTCATGTAAAATGACGACTCAGAAAGAACATGTTAGGATTTGAAACTGATCAACAATTTCCTGTGCTGCAATTGTACAGCACAATTAGGGTGAGGGGAATGCTAATAGGAAGTACTCCCTTCTGGTAATATGTATTTTAACCTCATTAAACACTCAGTGAATAGAGTTAGGAAAATGTCTGAAAATTAAACACTGATGCCTATAAAATATGCTACTTGATGCAACTAATATTGGAGAATTTCCTTAATGGAAAGGTTAAATCTGTTCTAAATAAATTTAGAGGCAATTTACAGCAAGGGTTTCAAGGATTAAAAATCTGACATATTTTACCTTTTGACATTACTAATAGGTTTCTTATATTAGTTTTGCTGCTGAGTTAATATGGCTGGGATGAGAGAATTGATGTTTTCTCACCAGTTTGAATTGATCATATTGTGGGACTGGCACACCATATCTCTCAGTGCTTTCTGGCTACAAAATTGTAAAGAGTATCAAAACATGCAGACTTTTCAGAAGCTCAGATTTTAAAATCAAAGGTAAATTTTAAAATCAAAGGTAATGGTGCTCAAATTCGTGTCTCTCTTCACTATTTTCCTTTGTTGTTCTTATTTGCATGGGATGGAATATTTGATCCATAAAGGTGAGGGAGGAATAGTTTTGAAGACTTGATGGGAGCAGAAAATCAAGTATATATGAAGGTTTCAAAGTATCTTCTTTGTGAGCCTTTACATTTACCTTTATCAGCCTTAAAGATGTTTAGATTTTACCACTATGTGGTATCTTTTATTTAAATGTAGCTCATCCTCTTTTATGGTTGATATGTAAAAACTTTAATTTTTCAGTAGAATAAAAGAATAGAATTTAGTAGATTAAATATAGTTGACAAAGAGGGTGAATTTTAGTCATTACTCCTTGATAGTCTGCTGGTGACAATGGTATGAGCACAAAAAACTTAGTTTTATCAACTTATCAATGGTTTCTTGGTTAACCATAGAAATCCTACTCCATACTTCCATCTTTGGTCTTTTGTAAATCTAACCCCTGAAGCACTGAACAATGGAAATCTTTTAGTGGGTTCAATAAAAGTACAAAAACTGAGGTTGGATACCAAGATGAGTGTTATAGAGTGTCATACTTATAAGGAAATATTACCTTTCAGGTTTTTAGCAGAAGTTAATCATTTGCTGAATTCTCCTGAACTCTTATGTGCTGAGATCAGTTAACCCATTTACATATTTTCCTTTCACCCAATAAAGCTTAAAGCATCATCAGGAAAAAAGATTTTGAGGTGTCTTCTTTGGTGTAATTCTATTTCAAAACAGTGTTAAACATCAGCTGGTCTCCCTGACATAAAATATTGAGTTTAAGTGCTCCTAACTTGTAAAGCAACATCTCACCCCCAGCAGAGCCCCGTGTTACTCTTCACTGGTCCCCACACAAGATTCCTTCTGTGTTTCTGTGCAGCATCTTTTAAAACTCACTGAGCCCATTGACATGCAGCAGCCTTCAGCTCCTTGCAGTCCAACATAAGTAGTCCATATTTCCAAACTCTCCTCTCTGCTTACATAGGTCCTGATGTGAGATTAACAACATTTCTTAAGGGTCTAGCTGCACATTAAAAGCAATAGAAAAGATCTCTTCCCAGTGCTTTTTACTGTTTAAGTGGGTAGGAGGAGCATCTTCTGGCTGAGCTGCAAAGTACTGAGCAAGTTTTCATAATGTAAGAGCCTGTTTAGGGTTTGAATGACGTCAAGATGATCCTCTTTCTCAGATAATTTTATGGAAGTGCAGAGGTAGTTTGGGGTTGAAAGTCATTTCCCAGTATGAAATAAAATAAAATGAGATTTGAGGGATACTATTATTCTGTTCAGTACACAATATATTCAGTATTCTTAAGCTCTTATGCTAGAATTCTTATTGATTATTCAAATGAAATTATGATGTTAAATAGAAGTCAAATGAATTACAAAGTATTTCTATTGTAATAGTACTATCTTAAATATAATTTAAATATTTTTCCTAACAGTGGGTTTATCATTGTGATTACAATTTATGTCCTTTTCAAGCTTTATAAGAAAGCTGAAATTTTCAGGTGACTGAAAATAGGATCAAATTAGTAATGCCAAATGGAACTGTATGCAAATTTCAGAGATATTCGGTGAATCCAATATATTATGTAGCAACAAATTTATATAGATCCATTGAAACACATGCTTAAGAGCATGAGCTGTATTGTCAGCTGGAGACGGTGACTCTTTTTTGATGACACCATCTACAGAAAATTAGTTATTTTTCATAGAGGTCAATATATCTATTCCTGTCTCACTGAGCATGAAGTCTCCAGTTAGGGTCTGTAATCAGTGTGATGGCTTGAGAAATAACAGCAATAAGTCCCAGAAAGCCATAAAACACTCAGCTCTCCTGCTTATTTCTGAACTGTTTCCATGGCCTCCTTAAACATTATATTAAGTCTTCAGTAGTCATGCTTGAATTTTCTAAGTGGAGTAATTTTTACAGCAGTGAAGAAATTTTCCATAAACATTACGGAAATGTTTAGCAGCAATTTTTCTAATGATAGTTTTCAAATGGTTCATCTATTTTTCCCTTGTGTGTTCATTTGTCCTTACTCTTAATTTCTTCTTCACCTTTCTCATTTAACTCCCACACACAGAGAAAGCCCAGTCTGCAGCACCTGAGGCTGATGGTTGTTCCAAATCCTTCACTGGAACTTTCCTTCCTTATGCTTGTTCACACTGATGGTAACACTCAGGAGGATGTGAAATGGGAACTGGACATTGCTGCTCCACTTCTGTGACTGCATCTTCTCATAAATACATTTCCATTGTGGGTCAAAGGGGGTCAGATAGGACAGCACCCTTTCACCTATTGTGTCTTCCAAAATAGTCACTGCTGGATCCGCCCTGAACCAGAAAGAAAACTCCATGTAGTTGATTCAATTAATTTCCTAAATGCATTTGCAGTACTTCTTAATGGCTTTATGGCAATTAAGCCTGGCAATATTTTTTTGGATAAACATGATGAAAGAGACATAACTATCATATTGTTCTTAGATACTTTAGAATACATCAGTACTATTACTTTATAAGAAGAATTTTCATCCCCTTATCATTTATCTTCAAGTCAATTTCATTTTTTCTGGAAATGCTGAAACTTCTGGGATTAAATAGAAACAAACTTTGGACTTAGATGAGGAAATGATATAAGTATTTTCATTACTTTTATGTATTAAATGGTGAATAAAATAATTAAATATAGTAATAAACCCTCAGGTACAATATTATCCATATTTTTTACAGGGAAAAACCCATTCATCATTACAAATATTCTTTTGCCTCAGCAACAAACTGGAGAAAAATACATAAGCTTGTCACAGTTTAATATACCTTGAGACTCAATATCCTTGAAGCCCTCTATTTTAGAAAGTTTTTTTTTGCTTGCAAAAAATGAATTAGATAAATTTGTATAACTTATTACATATATAATAGCACATACAAAAGCAGTGGTTCCAAAAGAGCCTTTTCCATGGAGAAACAAATTGTAGAAGCAAACTGAAAGTAAATTACAAAATTATGGGAGAGTCACAGTAAAATGACTAATTACGGATAACAAAAATAGAAACTTAATTAAATAACTGACTTACATACAAAATATGTTCATGCATTTATTCAGAAAACTCCTTAGTAAATGTTGTGGTTTTTACTAACAGTGATAATAAATTTCAGGAGCAGTATTTTAGGTGTGTTGCTGCTGGTTTTGGACCATAAAATTAAATTGTAGATACTTCTCAAATTCATGTGACAGAGCAGCTGTACTTCTTTTCTTAGAGAATAATTCTGAGAAAATTAACTAAAAAAATGGCCTTACCAGTTAAAAGTGAGACGTGACTTACTGGAGCAAGCCCAGGGAAGGGATTCAAATTAAGGATCCAAAAAAAGGATCCTTATTATTAAATCAGGATCCTTAAATTAAGGATCCAAAGTAAGAATTTTTAGCATCTGACAAATGAGGAGAGGCTGAGAGAGCTGGGACCACTCAGCCTGGAGAAGAGAGGGCTCAGGGGGGAGTTAATAAATACATGATTGAGCCCATAAATATGTGATTGAGCCCAAAAATATGTGATTGAGCAGTAAAGACAGCAGAGAGAGATTCTTCTTGGTGCCCAGAGACAAGTCAGAGGCAGTAGACAGAAATACAGGAAATTCCATTTGAATATTAAAAAAAAAGGAAGTTCACTATGAGGGTGGTCACACACAAGAACAGGTTGCCCAGAGATGTTGTGGCATCTCCATCCTTGGAAACACTCAAAACTCAACTAGAGCAACCTGCTGTCAGGGACCCTGCTCTAAGCAGAGACTTGGACCAGGCAATCCCCAGATATCCTTGCCAGGCTCATCCAGTCTCTGTGTCTTTGAAAATATATCAGTGAACAAATCATGGTAATATGAAGAGATGTGGATAGGAATGAATGCCTCTGTTGAATATTGTTCTGTCCCAAGTTTCCTGCCTCACCCATTTAATTTATTTACTGGGAGGCTGCTGAGGTCATTGCAAGGAAATACAAAAGGAGGTAGAAAAAGCACAAGAGTTCTGAACTTAGGCTATGCCTAAAAGTTTTATATTCCTTTTTCACTTGGTGAATTCTTTACTGGCATTAGTAGCCATATACAGAACAAATAGGATTTCAATGTCATAACAAAAAAATAGGTGTCTGACAGGCACATTCAGAAAATGTCAAGTAAAACTTGACTGTCAATATAATAGCTTCCTGAATTTTGGTGATGCCAGTTGGAAAAAAGATAACGTTATGTCAGTGGTGGCTTTTTGAGGCTTCATTGAAATTATCAATCAGCTGAAATGTCTATTGACTGAAGCACCTTTAATTGTGACAATTATTTAGTCAGCTGATACACAGAAAGGAAGTACTTGCCTGAAAAAAGTACTGAGATGAGGTTTAATTATTGCCTGATGGATGCTGACAATCTCTTTTTGCTGCACCATTCTTGTGACAGCCTCGTTGGCCAGCTCGTGAGCAAGCAGCTGCTTGTGTGAAAGCTGGGCACACTCACCCCGGGCACTTCTCTTTGGAACCAGCCTCCAGACTAACAGAACTGCTGGTCTGGACCTGTGCTCTGGACAGGCTCCAGCAAGGGTTTGCAGTCTGCCAAATGTAATTATCCCCTGCACTTTTAATTGGCTGTGATAATCACTTCCGGTCTTGTGCGGTTCTGTGAGCTGCTAATTGCTTCATTTTATACCAGAGAATGCTGTATTTCAGTAGAAAATTAAATTATTCTTCCCCCTTTTCCTCTCTTTCCCTCCTCCTCTCTCTCTGGATATACATGTTTCCGTATTTATTAGCACAATTGGTTTCTCTTATTAGAAGCTCCTGCTAAATAAAAACTGCAATGTAGCTTATCAGTTATTTATGATGTGTAGTTTAATAATTTTCAGAATCACTGCTTTTCCAAGTATTTCAAAGAGAATGAGAGAACAGAAAGTAGAATAGCTGATATCTCAGCTCTCCAGCAAAGGAGGGCATGGAATGTTTCCCTTGCATTCAATGGTAGAAGTACACCATAGCTGTGCCACAGTTACAGCACTTCTGTAGAAAATGCAAATTTGTGTGTTTTGTCACCTCTCTATCTCACCAGCCACTTCAAAGTTTTTTAAACCTCTGCTGATGCAACTGATATTTAAGGGGCACTACATTAGCAATACTGCAGTAATCTAGGAAACCCATGTATATCTATAGAACAGTTTCAGACAGATTATGTTCTTAATACAAGATATCATTAAATCAAAATTGCAGTGAGGATGTACATATCAACCACCTAATTGAAGGAGTAAGTGTAGGAGAGGCTGGTAGGGAAAAGTAATTTGCTATTTTAAATGAGATTGAAGCTGTATGCCTCCAACACAAATTAATATACAGAAAATTTACTATATAGCTGGAGCCTGCAGGTCTGTTCTGAAATTTGCCTCTAAGATATAATTCACTCACTGAAACCACATGGCTTGGCTTGAGCTTCTGCATAACCACTCACAATGGAGTCCCTAAAGTAAGAATACTGATTTTGCTGGAAAAAAATAAGAGAATATGTCAAAATTCATGGTCTTGGGAGATGTTTTTTTTTTCTATTCCTCTGAAATAACATTGACATCGTGAACCTCATTTAGTTTACTTTTTCATTGTTTACCATGACTCAAATCCCAAATGATATTGAGATGCCTGACTTTCAATTCAATCTATATTTACTGAGACAGTTGCCTAGACTGAGTTTAATATTAGATGCCTATTGCATTTGAGCATGTGAGCATAAATAGTTGTGAAAAAAACCTTATAAATAATTATTTTATTTTAAAAGAAAGGGCATATTTTCCAGTAATCTGATAGGCATTTTTCAATAACTAAAAGTTGGAGCAAATTATTTTTCTGCCTCCTTGGTAACCTAGTCTCATTTATGATTTTGGTTATAGATATACAGCTAAGGACATCAGAACACTTTAATTCTTTATTTTTTTTATTTAATTCTTTAATTTAATGAATTTAGACATTTGCAGATCGTCTGTATTTTGTAAGCATCCTTAATGTGAGTGAAAATATAGAAATAGATGCATAATTTTTCACATTTATGAAGGTTAAATTTAGACTATAAGCATCACCCTATTTCAGCAATAGTTATAAATGTTCCTCACTTTCATATGCAGCATAAGTATGCAAGACAGCTGAATGCTATCTCATTTATGGTGCTAAAAAGAAAATGCCTGGAGCACATTTTGCAATATCAACTAGGCTGAAGGGATTACTTGATTTGAAGAGAGATGTTAAAGTTTGCAATGTCCTAGTCATGTCAATGAGAAATAACTTTTACAGCTGAGCTTCAAAAGTAATAAAAAATGCACAAGTTGCCATGCAGTATTAGATATCACTAAACACTGTCCAAGATAACCACGAAGAAGCTGCTAAAATTTTTTTAACTTTAAATTAATGTCAAGAATTGTGCCCTAAATTTTGACTTCTGAACATGTAAACAGTTGTTGTCATTTTGTTTTCTACTATTGAATACTCACCTGCAAGTCTTCTGAAAGGATGTTTTATTGTTCTGTACCGTTGCCCTTCTTGTGGCATGGAATGAAATTGACACCATCCAATGTTGGACAAGTGCTGAGCATAACATTAATAATCTAATGAACTTTATGTATCTTGCTGATGACATTTGGTGTCAGATTCTTTCCACTTTTCTTGGTTAATGGGTAATTCAGATACAGCATGGAGGAAAATGTCATGCTTTGAATGCAGTTTGAAGGCTCACTGTCTGAATGGGTCTATTCTTCTCTGTCACTGGAATTTATCAAATTTTCAGGTACATGAGTTCTCATGACAGCTATTTTAAAAGCTCATTAACACTAAATATAGTTGATACATATGAGAAACTCCTCATCCAACAGTTCAGCATCTGTTTATGAATTAGCATATGGAGATATGAGTTAATGTTTTAATGAAAATTTCACCTCAGAGCCACTTTCCTCTGAGTTCATTGTGAATATTATTAGGCCTGCTATAGTCTTCTCCCTCTGAGACTGAAGATAAGGCACAGAAAAAAAATATTTCTTTGCTATAATCCTTCTGTTTAAAAATGATAGGGAGGCACTGATGAATTTAGTGCCATTCATGTACTCTGAACTAGAACTCTGTAAATTATAAAATATCATATAATGTCTTTTTTAAGAAAAAAAAATGTTCTTTTGAACAAAGAAGGAATAAATCTTTTAAACAAAGGCATTATAAGGCACTGACTATAAAAATGGAGAAATGCATCCCATATTCTTCAGTCCCATGCAAACAAGGACTTGGTCATGCACTTTATTTAAGCTTTCTGTAGTAATGAGTAAAGGAACATATCTTCCCCTTTCTGAATGACAATTCACATTTGTGGTTTGTAAAATACATTAATGGGACAGTAATCATTGAGAGAATCTTTGTCTTCATGAGAGCAACTGCTGAAAGATTTTAACTTTGGACTTAATTCTGGGATATATTCTACATAAATGAAAGATATAGTCATGGATATATTGCATATATATGAGGCTTTGCTTCTCAAAAACTCTCCCAAGACTTGGGAAGCACTCACAAATTTTTAGCACAGCTTAGTTACTTAATATTAGCAATGTTGAGCTTTGACTGAACTCTGTAAAATATTCAACAATTTATCTTGTAAAGATGCCTTATATGAGATTTTCTCAGTTTTTGCATGCCTATCTCCATATCTTAATGATGTAGACAACATAAATTGAAGTGGAAATTCCATTATTAAAGTACTGGAGACATCACCCAAGATGCAAGAAATTCTGGAAGACAAATATTGTACTAATAGTGAGGTCCTTTGTTAATGTAGGGAATGTTAAACTTTTGTGAAACTTTTCTAATTCTGGAGGAAGTAATAAAACATGGACTAGAAAAAGAAAGTGCAAACCAAGAGGAGAATTTTTTTTTTTTCTTTTGAAATTGTTTGATATGTATTAAATAAGTGTTTGGTTGTGGTAAAGCACAGGTAGAGCAAAGGATACGTAGAGGTTCCACTGCTGACTTTCAGAGCTTTAGTGAAGCTGCAGCATGTATTGAGTATTAATGGGCTTTGAGAGATGGCTGAAAATCACACTTTTATTTTATTTGAGCAGTTTACGTGGAATAATAATTTCATGGGAGAGAGTTTACTGATTTTTCTAATTAAATTCTTGCTGAAAGCAAAGGCCTACCCAAGTATTTCTCATTGAAATTCTGTCAGACACTGCCAATGAAACCTTTGGAATACCCTAGGGTGGCATTTCGTACAGTCGTCACCGAAAAAACACACTTAAAATTTTATGTGACAATTCATTACAAAGACTGCTTATGAGAGCAAATGAAAAAAATGTTTTATAGGAAAATGGTGGTGGGCATCAGGTTTTGTGTTATTATGCACAAAGTCTGCATACAGGAAAAGAAATGGGTCCAACCATTTTGGATAAAGTTGGATCAGGGCTTTTAAGAGGTAAAAAATCATTCATAATCTGTTGGATAAACCAAAACAAAAAGCAAAGCAACGAGAAATTAAATTATATCAAAGTAAAAGCCTGAGATTTCTTAGCTGAAGTTTCTATTAAATATTTATAACAGGACAACCTATGTATTTGAAGGATAGAACACTATTTGTTATCTGTGTTTTCAAGTGATGCTTATGCCCTTAAAATCTATAGAAAAAAATGTTTATCAACAATAGTGATACAGAAACAAATAAATGAGAAAAAATTAGTAAATATTTCTCATTACAAATTGATAGATATAAGTTCTTATGCCTTACATGTTTACAATGTGCATGTTTTCATTCCAGATTTATCTAGAATTGTTATTTGCAGTTTCTATAAATTTTCCTGAAGAATGTTTCAGTGGTTGCTTGTTTAGATAGGAGCTACCTGATCAGAGATGACTGGTCAGCTGGCAATATCAACTTTTCACTCAGAAACCAGACTAAGTCATTTGGAAGTTGAATGCTCTCTTAAAAAGCCAATTTCTGCCCATTTTAGCCAATTAAATAAATTGGATGTAGGAATATAATAACTGGCATTACAGAATGGTTGTTCATGCTGAAGTAAAACAATTCAATGTAATCAAACAGATGACTGGTGAAAAAAAGGAGTGGGGTCAGCAGAACTGCTGTTTTGACTTCTGGAGGGAAGTCTGTTTGACAAAATCCCTTTGGAGGTAGTCCTGAAGGCTAGAGGAGTCCAGGAAGGCTGGACATTCTTCAAAATGGAAAATTTCAAGGGGCAGGAGTGTCTGTGTGATGAAAGGTGAGCAGACAGGGAAGAATGGCTTGACTGAACAAAAAGATTTGGCTGGAAACCAGCTGGAATTCAGGGAACAAAAGGAAGAGAGTTTACCACCTTTGGAAGAAGGGAAACACCATTTAGGAGGATTACAAGCATGTCAGGAAGTTATGAAGGCATAAGATCAGAAAGGCTGAGACCAACTAGAAGTAAATTTGGCTATTGTCATAAAGGGCAATAAAAATATTTCTATAAATACATTAACAACCAAAGGAGGGCTTGACTCACCTGATCTCTTTCTATGACAAGATGATCCACTAAGTAGGTAAAGGAGAGGCTGTGGATATTGCTTCCCTGGCTTTAGAAAACCCTTTGACACAATTTCCAGCAGCATTCTGCGGAGAAATTGGCTGCTCAAAGCTTTCACAGGTGCCCAGTTTCCTAAACAAACACTGACTGGATGGCTGAGCCCAGAAATTGGTGGGAGATGGAGTTACATCCAGCTGGAGACAGACTGCAGTGGTGTCCCCAGGACTCAGCACTGGGGCCAGTCCTGTTGAACCTTTTCTGATGCTCTGGATGGGGAGATCCAGGGCACCCACGGTTGGTTTGCAGGTGACCACAAGCTGGGCAGGAGGGTTGGTATGCTGGAGTGTTGGAAGGCTCTGCAGAGGGGTCTGAACAGGCTGGATTTGCAGACTGAACAAATTACTTTCAATGAGATCAAATGCTGGATCCTGCACTTGGATCTCAACAATCCCAGACAATGTTCCAGGTTTGGAGGAAGAGTGGCTGGAAAGGTGCCTGGAGGAAAAGGACCCGGGGGTGCTGGTCAGCAGCAGCTGAACATGAGCCAGGTGTGCCCAGGGGGCCAGGAAGGCCAATGGCACCTGGCCTGGATCAGCAACAGAGTGGCAGCAGGACCAGGGCAGGGATTGTCCCCTGTGCTCAGCACTGGTGAGGCCACACCTCAAATCCTGTGTCCAGTTTTGGGCACCTGGGCCTGGAGCAAGTCCAGAGCTGGGGAAGGGTCTGAACCACAAATGTTAGGAGGATTGCCTCAAGGAGCTGGGGTTGTTTAGTCTGGAGAAAAGAGGGTTCAGAGGAGACCTTATCACTCTACAACCACGTGAAAGAGGATTGCAGCAAGGCAGGGGTCAGTCTCTTCTCCCAAGCAATAGGTCAAGAAGTAATGGTCTCAAGTTGCACCAGGGGAAGTTTGTATTGGATATTATGAAAAAAAATTCTTCATGGAAAAGGCAGTATGAAGCACTGGAACAGGTTCCCAAGATACTGGTGGAATTACCATCCCTGGAGATATTTAAAAGACTTGTAGGTGTGGCTCATAGGTTCAGTGGTGAAGACAGTGTTGCTGGGTTAACAGCTGGACTCAATAGTCTTAGTAGCCTTTTCCAAACTTAACAATTTTGTGGGTTTTTGAAAAAATAAAACAGAGATTAAAAAAGAGAAGAGCCAGCCCTCTTCCATTAAACTGTTTTCAAGACTAACAGAAGTCTATAAGTAGTCTCAAATGATGGTCCATTGAAATTTCCTTTAAACTGCCTGCATTGTATTAATTTTTTTTTAAATATATTTTCTTTGAGTTTCTAATTTGAATTGGAATTTAGCTGTTGAATGCTTGTCAACTTGGATCCTATTCATAGCTTACAAAGCCACATTTCTAATAATTCTGTGACATGATGGTAATTTATTATTTTCTTAATCTTTTTATTAAGAGTGGCTGAAAATAAATGTATTTTCAGAAAAGTTTTAGCATATATTGTCTGATCCCTTCTTCTGCCATGCAAAGATCACTATGCTTTTATTTATTTCAAAAAAAGTAATTCCAAATGCCAAATTGCTGTCTTCAAGAAGTCACAGGGGGATATATGATTTGTCATGTTCGGGTCATGAGTTTAAATTCACAGAGGTCAATTGCATCTGAAGATCATTATTATCTGTAGCTCACTGAGATAAGAAACTTGTACTACAGTAGTTTTGGTAAATAAATAAAGTTTCCATTACTGTTATTCCACACTTTTCATCTTCTCTGGAGTTATTGCATCCATGTCAGAACCTAAAACTCCTTTAGTTTTGCAGTTCTTATGCAATCTGTCTTCCTGACCCTCGAGTTCCAGACATCTCTGAATAATGTATGGTTTTCCTGGCTAGACCTCAAACTGAGTTAAATGCCCCTACAGTGCTTTTGATCGATTAGGGGCTGGCATGATCAATGTCACAAGGTAAAGCACAGCCCCTTCATGATTAATGAGTTTCAGGTCTCATACTTCCTTTGGAGGAGCAGAGTTCAAAGCTGCAAGAATTATGCTTATCCAGTAGCTACACTTAAAATAACCCCAACAAACCAAAACAAAGAAAAGAACACTAACAACCCAAACAAACGAACAAGCAAAAATCTCACTCAAAATGAAGCAAACATGCAAAACCTCAGTAACCTAAACAAAACTGAAAAATAATTATAAAAGAACATATACTTAAAATCCACTTTTTTTCCCCCTCTTTGTGATACAGTTTTTTAAGTTGTTCAGATGTTGAAACTAAAAGAATGGGCAATTGTTCTTGAAGTCCCAGTTTGTGTTTCAAACAGAATGCAAATTAAAAACTGAATCATTAAAATTAAAGAAGCTGCTTTTGAGCTCATTAAAGAAAAAAACATTGTTTAAATAAGTAAGGATAATATTTGATTCTTCTGGATCTTCTTTCATCATCTGAAAGAAGTTGTCAAGTTACATACTTAACATATTTCATACAGAGCAAGGTAGCATGATGTGTTTTTATTATTGCTCTGGTTTGACAACTGCTGATGGAATGGAAGAACTAACTAATTGAAACAAGACAGAACTGATGTTCATGTATCCTATCAAAATTGATTATTATAAGAGCTCATTAGTGTAAGAATGTGGTTCTTTGTATGTATATATGTATTGGTATATTCTATATAAGTAAAAGTGAGATTTGATAGGGTTCACATACTGTTATTTCTCATAATTCTCTGCTTACCACTAACAAAGAACATGGTATTTTTAAAATATTTTTTTAATTTTTATTTTGAAATCCTAATTTTCTAGTCTATCGTGTTACAATAACACAACAGAATGTTAATTATTAGGGATTAATCTTTGTTTTATGAACTTTGAGTGTGACTGTTGTTGAGCATATATTACAAGGTCTCATTATTCTGCCCATGTTAATTAATCTTGAGAGACATAGACATACTTTACATAAATTATAAATACTTGAAAATAAAGCCTTTTTATTTCTATGTGTTCTTGAATATGAAGTATTACACTTGACAAATGTTTCTGAAAACTGAGGTAGATAAGATTGTGAAAATATTTTTGTGTGCAAATTCAGAACTTATTGAAGGAGGTATGACTGTTCAGGGTTTTCTTGCTGGTCTCCCAAGCACTTAAAAATTGCACAGAAGGCTTTTAATGAACAATTAAAGTGCACTTCTTTATGTTTTCCTGTTCAAAAGTTGTTTTCTGACAGGTGTTAGGAAGGGGATTGAATATTAAATAAAAAACCAGAAGTGTGGATTCTGTTCAGGAGCCAAATTGAGGATTAGAAGTTAAAAGACCAGCTGTGAAAACAAGTTGTCATGGAGATAAAAGTTAATTTATATGTACAGCAAAAAAACATTTTAAAGAAAGTAATAATTTTCTTAATTTCAGCCTTCGATCGATAACAAGTGGAAGTTTTAAGGAATGCCCTCATAATTTTACTGCACTAAGATGTTTCAGCCTGGAAATTGCAAGGAAACATCTGTAATCAAGGAAACATCTGTAATCAGTCATTTATTTTATATTCAGTTTTTCTGAATACTCAGAGAACTTGTAGGTTGGGTTTCACATATCCCCTGCCTCCATGCTCTATCCCCAGAGATGGTTTCATATGTTATGTAAACTACTCAAAAAATCGTGGGGGCAAAATATCAATTGATTCATTAATTATATGTCCCACTTAACCTCAGTTTAGGAATTGATCTGATTTGCACAGCTGGACTCTTCCTTAGCTCTTAGCAGCCGACTAGAATTCAGAAAGTAGAAAGATCCATCAACATGTCCTTCACGAATGATACCTGGGGTTCTCAGTTAAATTATTTTTTACTGCTCTGTTGCTGTAAAACAGGGATATTTCCCCTGTATATGTGCCTCATGTGCCAGCTGTGTGATATCAGCCTCTTGTGAATGGTTCCTCTTTTGTGAATGGTTCACATTTATGGCTGATGATCTTGTGGATGTTTTCTCATAGGCTGCATTAATTGTTTTGGCACTAAATACAGTGAATTTAAAGTTACAAGAAATACAGCTCCTCTCTGAGCAAGGATAATTGACCTGCATTTGACAGCTTTTTGATGCCAATCTCCAACGGGGTGGATTTGGTTACAAGTGAACTAAGTGAACACTCACTTGCCCTTTCTGTGGTTTTGCATGGAAATCTCATGTATTGCATCATACCATAGTAGATAATTCCTGATATTTCAGATAATCTTCCTGTAAACACTCAAATTTTCCATTATTTCAGCCTACTAATATCACACTCTTATGGTATCCTCAGATGACACAAAAACCCAATAGATAATAACAACTTTTATCACTCTGAAGTTGTTTTGTCACTTCTGGACTGTTTCCTTCGATTTCATTAAACCTAATGAAGTAATTATATGGTTTTACTCAGTTCACAATTTGCATTAATGTTCAAAATTATATCACAACTATTAGCGAAAAAATAGATTATTTACATTTCACTTTCTTGTCAGAATATTAGAATTATTTCATTCTTTGTGAATGAGAAGAACCCTAGAAAGTAAAAATGCTGCATTCATCTTAGAAAATAATTGTACTTTTCATTACTATATTAATATCTAATATTTACATCCAAGTAATTGGCATAATATGACAGTAGAGCTCACAGAATACCTATGGACTGTGCTTTGCTAATGTTACTTCAATTAAAGTAATTTTTAGATAGCAATTGAGAATTTAATAATAAAGATTCAGAGATATGAATTTATTGAGCTAATTAATTTAACTGTGGGTCACATAAGATCCACTGAAGCAGAGAACTAATCTCTCCCTGTGTCTTTGCATGACATTTTGGTATGAAACTCTCCTGTTACACAAAGTATGCACCCAAAAATTATGCAAAAAAAAAAAAAAATCTCCTTTTATAATTCTATTTTCACAACAGAAGAAGGTCTTGTCCAGACCCCACTTAACAGGTATATATAAGTTTGTATAATGAAGAAGAAGAAAAGCTCTTCTTTCCATAAATTGCTTGCCATGTAAGTATGAAAATGAACTCATAGTAGTATTATGATTATTTCATAAACAATCACAAAGAAACAATAGTTCATTGTTAATTATAAATAGGCAACTGCCCTTGAGGACATGGAGTAGGAATTACTTTGTGAGCACTTTGTGAGTAGCAAGTGCAAGGTGAATCCTTGATATTGAAGGATAAATGAAAATGCTATTGACATACTGTGAAGCCTTTTTTCTCTACTTTCATTTATGATATGATAAAGAGGGGAATTCAACAGAGAAATAAAAAGAGGGAATTTGTATCATCAAAGTAATAGGAGTGAATTATAAATTTGTCACATGCATCTTGAATAGCTTTTCATTTGAGATGAAAAAAAAAGACTAGGCTAATAAAGGTTAAAATTATAGACATTCATTGTCTCAGTTGTAAAAAATAAAATTTGTCAAGATATAGATAGCCTAGAAGTGATGACTTGACTAAGAAATATGATTAGAAATTGACATCCAAGAAAAAAGTCTGGATGGATGAAGATAGTTAGAGATTATTGGTGATGAGAGCAAGGCAGCAAGGAGGAACAGTGTGACAAAGTCATGGTTTAGGCAACTGAAATTAAATTTACAGATGGACATTCAATAAAAATATTAATCAAAAGTCAAATGGAGATATTAGCTTTCTTATCCTCAATGGGGATATGTGGCTCTAACAGGTAACCACCCAAACTCTTTCATGGCTGAAATAAGACACAATTGGGAAGCCATTTTTTCTAAAATAGTCATTTAAGTCAGATCAGTGCAGACACTGGGTTTGTTTGAGCTTTTTTTCTGCAATTAATATTAGGAGATATGTGGATTTCTACTACAAGTATAAGGTCTGAAGTAACATGTGGTAAATTTTTTGGGCAAGAATACAGTTCTGGGATGTGTTGCCATGTAACAATGAAAAGTAAATTTGTTTTCTGCGGAGAGGTTTCATGAAAGAAATAATTTAAAAGGAAAATGCAAAAGGCCAAGGGGACTATGGTAACCATGGAGAAAATTATGACAGGATTTGAGATCATATTTTTATGTTTAGGATGGACTGAACTACTGATTTGGATGAGGTAAAAAGAAATTTGAAAAAGGATCAAATATCAGAAGAAAGACAAACATGGGAGGAAAATTTGGCTTAAGGAAGCTATTAAATCAAAGAAGGAAAATGGGGTACTTCTTTTTTTTTCATATAATCTGCAGAGAGTACTAAAGACTTTGTTTTAATGGTTTCTGGAAAATACATGGAAACTCAGCTAGGGATAGCTATTGTAATATTCTGTGCCCATAGTAATTGAAGAGAATGGACAAAAAACCAAAATGCTGCTGGAGAGGAACGTTCAATGTTTTTTTTCTTTAGAAAATGGAGGCGACTTGACCATGTTTGTATGAAATGAAAGGAGACAAAGGGTGATCAACTCTGTGGGAGAATTCTTTGCAGAAAGTGGCAAGTCTCTAAATAATATTTCCCATTGATGCTGCTGAGCTAGAAGCAATATTGTCCAACACAGCTGGATATTTATTATGCTCTTAGAGTAAAATGCAATGGAGGAGAGTGAAAACTAAAGGAGAAATGCAGGGAGTAATTTAGATTTGGCATGATAAGCTGCAATAGGAAAATTAAATCCCTTTTCATGTCAGGAAAGGCTTCTGACCATATCTGGAGGATTGGCAGGTGCTGAGGTGAGGAGAGTCTGGAAACAAATTGTCAACCCAGCACAAACTTAAAACTCCTTGAGGCAAGACAGAATCCAGCCATTGTATGTTGAATTACTGAATGAGTATAGATTCATTTCACACATTTTCTTAGCAATGCATTAAATTCTTTCAAGTTTAAATCCATTCTCTTATACCTTTTAACACCTGCCACGTCCAATTCTGTTCATAAGGTGCTACAGTCTTTTGTAGTATTACTATTTTTTCCTATAAACAAGATTACTCTCAGGTAAGCACCTTCTCCTGGCAGCCTCTGCACACCAGCAGGACACCTTGGGCTTGCAGGCTGAGGTGAGCTCAGGAAACTGGGATCCTAAAGGATCTGGTGGTGCTTGCAGTCATCACAACACTACAATACTGATACTCAACATGACTCTGTGCCACTGAGTTTATTAGGGTTATCCTCTGCCAACTGGCATTTCAAAACAGACTGGAATTTAAGGAAAAATAATTGACATAACTTTTATATGTAATAGCTCTGGTTCCATGCTGCTTTCTATGTAAGCTTCATGTATAAACATTTTTTGTTCCTTAAACAGCTATAAACTTTTCTCCCCCAATATCAGAATTAAGAGGTGCTAAAATACAAACAGTGATTGAGGCAAGCATAAACAGATGTCTCAATGAGAAGTAGAGTGGAAGAAAGCAAAAACAGGTAATATCTTGTATTCTTTTTAACTACAAAACAGAGTAATCTTGTTTATAGGAAAAAATAGTAATACTACAAAAGACTGTAGCACCTTATGAGCAGAACTGGACGTGGCAGGTGTTAAAAGGCATAAGAGAATGGATTTAAACTTGAAAGAATTTAATGCATTGCTAGGAAAATGTGTGAATTGAATGTAAAGGAGTCAAACTCTTTAAAGAGGCAAGTTGTGAGAGTAGGAGAAAGGACAGACACAGCTGAGACTGGGGAAAAATCACCTTTGCCATGGAGCAGTGGTGCAAATAAGGAAGTTTTTTTCTCAAGTGAGTCTTAGAAGCTATGGAAAAATTAGTGGTAAAATCAAGTTTCATTAAGGTTCTGGTGGCAGATAGGAGGAAAACTAAAACAGATATTGAGGACAAAAATATGCAGTAAATATGAATCAGAAGCTATGATGAAAAGTGGGAAAGTGAAAGAAGTTCAGAGATTCTGATGGAGTTGACTGGCAAACACAATGACAGGTGATGCAAACATGATGCAGTGTGGAGCTGGATGCACACAGTGGTCCTGAAATGGTTTGGCTGCTCCTTGGCCTGGGTAAACTGCCTTGGTCTGCCTTGGTCTGGATCTCTCAGGAACATGGTAAGCACCAGGTTATCAGCTTGTCTTCACTGCCTTCTGTTTTCATTTAAAATAATAATAATAGTAATAATAATAGCAATAATAATAGCAATAATAATAGCAATAATAATAGCAATAATAATAGCAATAATAATAATAATAATAATAATAATAATAATAATAATAATAATAATAATAATAATAATAATAAATTTAAACATCACTTAAAAATATCCTTATGCAATTAATCATCGAAATTGGAAGGATGAGAGTTCATATTTTACTGGTGACTCTGATTTCTCTGGAAAGCAGTTTGATATAGTTGATGAACCCAGAAATTCTGCCTGACTTTGGCTGTCTTACAGTCTAGTCCATAGCACTCAGTTTCTACACAGATATATTTTTGAAAAGTTTGAGTGGAAACAATGTATTTGAATAATTTATAGGAGGCACATTTAAGTGTACAAAATATGTGACTATCTTCACTGTACAGATATGTTGAAATGAAAATATGCACTTATTTTTCAGTCAAATTTCTAGAAAGGCATGAGATTTTGACTAAGCAAATGCATTTAGTCAAGCTTGATATATTCCCTGTTCTTCCACTCTAATCTAATAATCTTCCAACATAGTCTTAATTCAAGAGAGCACATTTATTCTGGACATCACCTCAGAGAACATATGATTACTGAAATGTTGGGGTTTTTTTTCCTGATAAGAAGGTTAGACAAAAAGATCACTGAATCAGCATGGTAGATGTTTAGAAGAGATGATAGGAAAATGCGTTTTGTATTCCAATTTTCCCTTATAAACAGTATGTAATATCAGCATTTTACCAATCCTGCCATAATGTTTTATTAAAGGCTTTACAACTCCAATAGATAAAAATGGTATGTACAAATTTGTTTAAACTGAGCTATTTTTCAGCCTTTTTCATTGTCATTTTTTATTGGTTTAGCTCTTAGCAATTATTAAAAAAAAAAAAAAAAAAAAAAAAGAAAAAACAAAACAAAAAAGGTAAATCAAAAAGGTAAATCAAAACCAAAGAAGTAAATCTGATATCTTTTGTTTTGTCAGAGTGGAAGAAATATGTGTTAGGGAAACAGATTGAGTCCTTAATCTCCACACAGAGAGAGGAAAGGTTAATGGGAACCAGAAAAACTTACCCAGCAGCACAGGAATATAGTCAGATAATGAAAGTATTACTGTCTATTTACTTTGAGCTCTTTTAAAAGTAGATGGGGAGGAAAAAAGGACAGAGAAATTCTAGAAGTGAGTCTATGTTTCAAGATAAACTGGAAACTTGGAACATATCCAACATATATGGAGAGGATTAGAAACCTACACTTGGAGAATGCTGAAAATGTTCAATTCCTGTTCTGTACCCCCTGGAAAGCAGCTGTGCTAGGGAACCCCAAGGGCAGGACAAGGTTTACTGAAAGAAAATGACTAAAAGATGGATTAGAAATTCAAATCAGGGACTTCAGCTTCCTACATAAACACAAGAGATTTGCTGTTCTGGAATAGGTATGTCTCATTCCTTCTTAAATGCTTATACATACATACATATACATATACATATACATATACATATACATATACATATACATATACATATACATATACATATACATATTCATATACATATATGTGTGTGTGTGTAATATATATATATATATGTGTGTAATATATTTATGAATTATATATATACTATGTACATGTATGTATGCATATTTGACAAAATAAGGCAATCAGTTAATATTTTGTCTTCTCTACTGAGGCATCTTAACCAACAAAACAGAGCTCTCTTCATTGCCCAGTAAACTTATTGATACAAACAGTTCTTAAAAACTAAGAGCACCACCCCATACTCCCCAAAAGCTCATAGAATCATAGAAATCCTGAGTTGGAAGGGACTCCCAGTGATCATGTCCAGCTCCTGGCCCTGCACAGCACAAGCCCAAGAACAGCACCACACCCAAGGCTGTTCTTGAAATGTTTCTTTGACTCTGTCAGGCTGGTGCTGTGACCTTCCCAGGGGAGGCTGTTCTAGTGCCCAGTGAAAAAGTGAAAAACTTTTTTCTAATCAACCAAAACCTCTGCTGACAAGGCTTCAGAGCATTCCCTTGATCACTGACCACAGAGAGAAGATGTCAGTATGTTTTCTGTATCGTGGCCCCCCACACTGCCCCAGCACTGGAGGTGATTCCATCTCCATCTCCAGGACCCCCAGGGGCCTTCCCACATCACCACTCTCCACCATTTCATTTGCATTTACATTCAGAGTTGTCCTGTCCCAGATGCAGGGTGTGGTACCTGGGAGAGGATAACCATGGATGCTCCTCAAAATCCAGCAGTGAACTGTGTAGGGAACAGGAAGGATTTTTGCTCTGGCAGACCCAGGTACAGTAATATAATGCAGGATTTAAAGCCCTTCATGTTTCATCTGTGGTTGTTTGGTGGAGGTTTTCTTACCCTCACCACAGGAAAACCAAACTCAAATCAACTTGTCTTTCCAATATTTTTGTCATTCTATCTCTTCATGACTTTTACCAGAAGCACCAAAATGAAAGGTGAATTCTTCCTGGAAAGCCTCCTGGGATTTGACACATTATTCTTTTGGTGTGAACCTTGGCTGGGATCCCCCAAATTCTCTCCCAGGGGCCCTAAGGCACCCTGCCAGCTCAGGCTTCATCCAGGCTATACATATTGTGGTCTTTTAGAGTATCCTGCTTTGAATAATTCATTATTCAGTCGTGACACACAGTGAATGTTGTTGTCTTTCAAGATCCTTTTAGTTATTTCCAAGTTATTTCCAAGTCCCCTTTAAAAATACATCTCCTAAACTGGGCATGAACCTATAGAAATTCCATTTGTGTTTCACTCTTCAGCACTAAAGCACTGTGTATTCTTTCACTCTCTCAGCAGTTGTATTTAGAGTTTAAGCATCCTGTCAAAGGGAAAACATCTGCTGGTGGATGAACTATTGTAACCCTGAATGGAGGCTTTGAAGTTACATTTTTAATGTTCTTAAGGCATACTTAAGACAAGCATGCTGGTTTCTTTGTAGAACAATTTCTGCACAATGTTTTGGTAACCTACTGCATCAAGAATAAAATTTGCAAGATATGCAGATTTTTTGGTGACTTTTTAATGAGGATGGCTGTATCTCTGGATATCTATTCCTAAATGAACACATAAAAGCAAATTTTCATGAAATCACATTGGAACTCATGCTGCTTAGAAACTTTTCTATCTTATAGAATATTTAATTTCGTCCATCCTTGGGTTTTGAAATTATTGTACAGCTTAATGGCTAAATAACTTATTAAATCATTTGTTAAATAATGAGCCTTGAAAATTCAGAAGGAGTCCTGAGCACTGCAGTCAATGAAAGACTTTATTCTTTAGACTATGAACGAGAAAACCAACTAAATAATGTTACTTCTCAGTTTCCCTGCCCCCCCCCTTTCATTGCAGAATTACACATCTGCTCTTGCCTGAGTGCTTTATTTAACTCAGTCAGGAAACTGCAAAAAAAACCTATCCAGGTTCATAAAGTTTGAAGGATAGTTTCAATCTTAAATATCAATCTTAAAAGGTATATTTGAATTTTCATTCCATTTTTTCAGAGCTAAGTTTATAGTAAAATTGTAATTGTAATTAGTACAATTACAGTTAAATAGCTTGTTAACATTAAGTATAAACATTTATTATTTTTTAAAAATATGTATGTGTAAAAGAGTTATCATTGCCTTTGTGATTTTCCTATGAACTGATGCACAGCACTTGTCAAGACTCCAGGTTAAAATTGTAGCTACAGCAATCTTCAGAAAATGGAGCAAGAAAAGTTGTTTTTTATGCCTCTAACATATTGTGATTCTTGAGATGTCAGAGATGATAATTTGCTGAACAGATTCAATTTGAAACTAGTTGTGAGCAGTCATTTCTGTAATGATACAGCTTGTAATGAGATAATATCCAGACATATTTGCATTTTGGCATAAATTATTTATTTTATATAGTGAATATAACAAAAATCTAGTCCACACTTATTCCCTAAATGACAAACTAAGATGATTTGATTTATTTTAAATAAGCTCTCTAAAACAATAATATTTAATGCTAATAATAGCCAGAGCTAGTGAAAACAAGAATATAGAATGATTAAGCCAGTGCAAATAATTACATTTTAAAACTTGTGGTCTAAAAGTATATTGGGAGACATAACTTTGTGTCAAATACCATCTTTCAGTAGCTTTTGTCACTGTTTCAAAATAAGGCTTTCAAATACCTTTTTCTTATTTAATGTGTTTATTCCTACTCATATTTTCAAAGGAACACTGGAGTGCATAGGATCTAACCTCACACTGTTCAGCTAAAGTATTACAATTAATTTAAAGCAGAATAATTTAAAATGCTGAAATCACTGAGAGTCTGATACAGGCCTGATGGGAGCTGTGGACAGTCACTGCCACTCAGAACAGGAGTGTGGTGAAAACCAAAGACAGGGCTGCTGGGAAAATGGGCTGGAGATGAGAGGAGAAATTCTGCTTGTCAGCAGAATATTGTACTCTGGGGTTATTTCAGATGTTTTCTCTTAAAAGTTAGAGGCTTTTCCCTTTTTTCTCATATATGCTTGTCTTAAACTCATCTGCATCAGTCCAGTAGTTTAATTTATATATTCAGAAAACGATTTGATTTTGGAGCTGATGCTATGTGTGAGTTAGAGCAATCATGCCTTTAGTGCAGTGCTTATTGGACAGGCAATCAGTGCCAACTCAAAATATCACACATGATAAATTTCCTTTTTCTTCCTGTTCAACACAATGAACTTGTCAAGACCTGTAAACCCAGTGCAGAATACAGTATCAGCTTCAAAAGAACTGCTGGATTAACCTCAGGGGTTTAGATGAGATGGAGGGAAGATTTAGACACTACAGTAAAGTAGTCTCTCTGGAAATAAGGGAAAGTGGTTTCAAGTATTATATGCTGGCTTTTAGATCAGTATAACTTATTTTGCTGTATGCCTATATAACCCAGCATGCACAAAAAGCTTTAATGAAAAATTTTCAACATAACATTAAAGCTATTTCCATTTTTTTTTTAATTTACAACAATGTTATGTTTTCAATGAGTGTGGACATTCATTAACATGTTCTGCAGTTCAAATATATTACAATTAAAGGAGTGGGTTCAGGGGAAATTTTCTCTAAAATTATGTTTCACATGTTATTGAGACATATTTCTGCTACATATTTCAGCAATCAATCACCTGTATCTCACATTTATATAGCTGCTATTTATAAACAACTGATTCTGTTTCTCTCTATTCTGTTCTTTCATTGTGTAACAATTTGTGTATATTATTCTCTGCTCTTTTATTTCAAATTAGCTTTTGAATTTGTCATTTACTTAAACAAACTTATATCACTGCAGTACTATTACACAATAAACACTGTGAATTAAAAATATTTAATTTTATTTATATTTTAAATTTATTTATTCATAAAGTTTATTTTGATGAAATATAAAAATATGCAAAATTATATAGTAATAAAATTATTTTCTTGCTTTCTGAATATAAAATAGAAAATCATACATTGATAATTCACTAAGCATGCACTGAATTAAATGTGTCAAGTAAATACAAATCTCACAGTAGATTTCTGTATTTAGACTATAGTACCATAAAGATTTTCATAAATGTTTATGGTTTGTAGATGTGTGAAGAAGAAGAGACAGTGATTTGCTCTACTACAAAATAAATTGCCATTAGTGTTTTAATGCTAAGGTTATTGAACTGTGTCTGATCAAGCAGTAACCTAGAAGTCTGAGACACCATACAGAATTATGCTAAAAACTTCCAAGGAAACTAAACAAACAAACAAAAAAAGACTTCTAAATGTCACCTACCTAGTTCAAATGCTACAGTGATGGGAAAAAGCATAAAATAAACATTGAGGAGCTGTGATCTTAAGTATCCTTCCAACCAATAAACATCAATTTTCACATTACATTGCACATGTTAATGCACATCAGCTGTAAAAGCTGTAAATGGTCACTGATAGATCCATGGGATCAGAATAGGACTAATTGTAGTTACTTACCCTGATATTTTTGTTCAGCTGCATTCATGTATAAACTACACTTTGAATATTTTAGTGATAAGGTAAATTCAACAGGAAAAATGCATGTAAATACAAGTGGCAGGACAGCCATCAAGATAATTAGAAATATGGAGCACCTCTGCCATGAGGAAAAGCTGGGAGAATTTGGATTCTTCTGCCTGGAATAGAGAAGATTTAGGGATGACATGCTTGGCCTTCCAGTACCTGAAGGGAGCCACAGGAAAGACAGAGAAAGACTTTTAGCAAGAGCCTGGAGTGACAGGACAAGAGGAATGGCTTCAGGATGGAGCAGAGTGGGTTTAGATGAGATCTTAGGAATAAGTTCTTTACTGTGAAGGAGGTGAGACCCTGGCACTGGTTGCCCAGAGAGGTTGTGGATGCTCCATCCCTAGAGGTGCTCAAGACCAGGTTGGATGGAGCTCTGAGTAATGTGGTCTAGTGAAAGGTGTCCCTGCCCACAGCAGCAGGCTTGGAAGGAGATGATCTTAAAGGTTCCTTCCAACCCAAACCATTCTGTGATTCTATGAAAATATCTCTAGTCTCTAAGATTTTGTTTGACATTATTATTATAACAATATTTAGACAAACCTACCCAGATTGAAAATGGTTATGGAGTATTTGGTTACATCTCAGATATGTGCAGTCAAGTTGAGAAATCTCATCCAGATTAATGCAGATTTTTCTATTTAAAAAAAATCAAAACAAACAAAATAAAACAAAAAAAACCCAAACAAACAAAAATACCCAAGACCATGATTCACACAAAACTCCATTTATCATATAAATTAATCTACTATAAATGAACCCACTCCAGCACTGATTGTCTGCCAAATGTAATTGCTATATACAACACTTCATTTTACCTATTTTTTTTTTGTTTTTTCTTTTTTTATTTTTTTTTGGTGAAGATACTTTCACAAGAATCACTTGAAAAGGCACTTAAATTATCTCTTGTAGTATCATTTATCCCCCTTACTGAATTCCAGGCACAGCATCAGTCTGGAAGTCCAACACACTTTCTCCCAAGTCATCTCCTGCATACAAAACATTTTTCCTGAGCTAATTTAGATGACTGTGCTTCTATTTAACACGTTTCTTCAAGGCTGCATTAATTGCAAGCAATTCCTTACACATAAAAATTACTTTAGTCTTTGCTGAATCTCTCTCTGGTCTTATCTATTACACTGCAAATTTTTCCCTGAGCCTATATCTCACTTAGAATTCTGCCTAAATTCCTGCTAGGACTCACCTCTCTTTTATTCTTACATCATTATATGCTTGCGAATTTATTGGGTTTTTATACAAAAAATTTGTAGGAATTACATGAAGAATAACAAAATCACAAGGAGTTTTTAATGTATCCTCCAGAAAATTTTGCAAGGACTTGGATATAGTACTAATCAGGGAGTTGACTACTTAGAAATAACACTTTTAGAAGTTTATCCCTCTGAATATATCATGGTTAATTTATTTTTTTCCCTTTCATATTTAAAATGTATAATTTATTAAGGGAACAAGCCACTAGCATCTGATATATTAGTATCAATATTTTCAATGCCATGTGTTGTCAGAATTTGTAATAAAAGAAATAAACACCACCATAAACAGTTTTATCTCTGTATTTTGCCATGTGTCTTTTTGCTTGCCTCTTTCCTCCCAAAATTTTGTATGGAAATTAAAGTTATTAGATGTTTTACTTATCTCAAATGAAACAAGTGACAGTTGATTGCAAAAGAGAATTGAATAACCAACACCCTTGGCTTTACATTAATCTAAACAGTTTGCATCTGCAGTGCTTATAACACGCCATTTGATAGTACTTAAATTGAACCATGCTGTGTGGCTTAATTCCCTAAGGAATTAAATAAGAATATTCTCAGATTTACACTATATTTCTGTGTTTGTGTAAAAATTGCATCCTTAATTATTTGAATATATTTTAGTTTACCATGGATTGTAAATGGGCCAACAACCAGAGCAGCATCCTTTGTTGATATGGGTATGTGGCTATGCAATGCACAGGAAAAACTATAAAACTCAGCATAGAGATAAAATCAATTTTTAATGAGAAGTCAACATTTATTGTGAGTTTTCTATAGTTGTTGCTATTATTAATAAAACTATTTCCTTTTACTTGACATTCTATTGTATATGCAGTGTTGGATGATTTAATGACTCATGAAGCTCTTCAAAATGGAAGCAGGGATATTATAACAAAAAACATCTTCAGTAAATCACTAAAACATGGCTCATTTGTGTTTATGGTTAATGTGTTTGTACAACAAGAACACAGTATCAATATCAATAAAGATACTAAGGTTATAAGGCTTCTATTCTTGAATAAATGTTTCCATAGTTTTAAATCCTCACAATGAAAATCCAGAAAGTTTTATCCACAGAAAAACAGAGAAGATGAAGGATTTGTTCAATTCTCAGCACCATCATATTTTTTAAAAATCAGACTAAAAGACCAATATGAAATGTAAGCTTAGACTTTTATCAGGAAAGTGAGAGTGCATGGATGAGTATCTTCACTTTTGGATAAAAAATCTGGAGGGCTGCTGGTGGCTTTGCTGAGGTCCTTGCTGGGCAGAGGAGGGAGCCAAGCCTCAGCCACCAGCACAGCCTGGGGCTGGGCAAGCAGAGCATCCCCTCACTCAGCTGGTGGAGGAATTTCCCTGGACCCAGGCAGGGATAGACAAGGATTTCTGTATGCAGAAAGGCACAGAAGGATGAGAACTGCCACTGCTATCCCAGTTCTGTCTTCTCTAATCATTTTAAGTTTTTCATTACAAAACCTAAAGCTTTTAGTGTTAATTTAATAAAGCAATTTTTGAGTCTAAAAATGGAGGAGCTGGAGAGGAATAGGTGGATGTAAATGTTTTTTGGAGCTTAATGTACTTAGGTCTAGATATTTACTACAACATTTTGTTTATAATTTAAATGTTTTAGTTAAGACAGACATAATTCTCACCATTATGGTTTTTAATTAAAATGTTTTCAAATTTGCTGGTTGTACCTCATTATAAATGGCTGTATCATTACATTTGGGCTGGCACATATAATTAAAAATTATGTTCTCTGTCTGATAAAGAAGTAAACTTCTGTTGCCACTAATTTAGTATTGTTTCCACATGGTTTCTGAACCACCACTTCAGAATGGATGTAGATTAGAAGTATAACATATATAAAACTGATTTTATTAAATAATCATTTTTAATACTTCTCTTAATTGACAGAGAATATTTTATGTAAGAAGGAATAAATTTATGTCTTGGGGAATAGAGTGAATCTAAGCTGTATTGAAGCATTGAATTATAAGAATATAAGAATTTTTAACTGGAAACAGTACACAAGAATTGTTTGTTTGTTTGTTCATTTGTTTTTTAATACCATTTAAATGGGGCTTTGCTTTTTTTAATATGTGGAGAAGATAATTTTATTTCAAGTGTAAAGAAATTCGATGAAATCTTCTGCCCTGTATTGTGCAAGGAGTCAGATTATATTATACAAAGTTCTGCTGTCTGGATTTATATTAGAAATATCTTTGGCCTATAAAATTAGCTTTATTAGTTCATTGTTTGATCATTCATATCAGGGAAGATGAGGCTGGGTTTTATTTGGTTTTATTGAGGTAAAATTTGTGAAAGGACTGTTGCATTTTGGAAATACCAAAGTTTTCAGTTCTGGAAGTTGTGCTAATTCTCCTTAGGAACAGAAATGTTATTCCCACTCTCTCTGAAATGCAAAGGTTGCATTTCTTCATGGGGCTTAAAGGGGTTGAAGTTGGATTACATGGGAAAATGCAGCAGAATAACCAGGTAATGACCAAGGGAGAGATGATACCTGCCAGGGGAGGGCACTGCTACAGATGGCTTTAGGGATCAGAGCAGAGGGATTGAGATCCCTCAGTTCATCTGGGACAAAACAGGAGGGGTCATGAGTTCCCATGGCTGCTAGACAAATGGCCTTTTGCATTTTGTGCTAATTATGGCTGTTCTAGATGGTGCTTTTGTACCTGAGCTGGGGTAACCAAGCAAGGTACAAATACCTGATCTGCTCAAGACTCCTGTGAGAAGGTGTGAAGCCTTTACCAAGCCTGGGCTGATGGCACCTGAGTAGCCTTAACTAGTGCAGAATCAAGAAAGAAACCCCTCAACTTATCCTTAAGATGTCAGCAGGCAGATGGAGCCATAACCATCCCAGGCCACCACCACAGTCATATAAAAATTTCTTACTCTTTCAAAAACTGTCGACGCAATCACAGCTTGATTGACTTATAACAAGTTTTTGCTGGTCATTAATTTCCTACAGCTTCCTTGGAAGCTGAGAGGAAGACAAAAGTATAATTTTTTGTAAGATACTAAGTCAATAAAAGTCTACAGGATATCATACTCCACATGTCAGCTTGTTTGTCTGACCATCTTTCTGAACTCTGAGTTGAGCTACATATATAAAGGAATACAAGATTCAAACCACCTGCAGGAAGGGTTATTTTGGTTGGGGCATTTAGTATTGTGCCTTCTGCAGTTGTTAAATATTGTAGACAGTGAAACTTTCATTTTTCATGCAGGGCTTTCTTCTTCCACAGCATTTTTTTCTCATCGGCTTCAATATTCCCAGGGCAAGGGCAAGCTAAAAGAGAAGATTACCTTGTTGGGTGTGTAAAATCTGTACATGAACAAACCACTGCCCTCATCATAGGAATAGTGCTTAATACACAGAAAGATATCTTTTGGAGATATACATCAATCAACACTGTTAGTTATTTTATGGGGAGAAGTTTGGGTTTTTTTAATTTATTTCAGATTGATAATGAATAATTTATGCTTTCAGTAATTTGTTTGGGCTCAATCAAACAAGCGACATATTCTTTTGAAATACACATTTTAGAGTAAATTAAAATTATAACAGCCATTTTACTTCCTAATATCAGACAGAAAAAAGAATAGAAAATCACTGTACTTAGTATTTGTACTCTTGCACTCATCTAAACCTTTATAAGCAACTTTGCACCAATTTGTATATTTTTCTATTTGTAAATAAGTCAAAGCTGGAGAAGTGAAACTTCTGTTTTAACGTTGTAACTTTAATGTTTACTAGTTTACTTGGAAGGTAATAGTTCCTTTCCTTGCCTCAACATAAGATAGAGAGAAGCTGTTAGTGTACCTGGGCTTGTCAGCTTTCCTGTCACAACTATTGGTTCTGTTTCAGCAAAATGTTTTCCAGAATTTCCTGCCACATCAGCAAAATTTTAGTCTGCTCTTGCTGAGCAGTTTCTTCTTATGAGGAAGTGAGAACTCTGGAGAAATCTTTATAGTTCTAAGGTCTCTATCAAAACTTGCTTTATTCTTTATCCAGTTCCCTTCCTGTCCCCCCTCCCATTTCATCAATAAGTATCTGTGGTTTGACCAAGAAAATTTGGACCAGGTGATCCTTAAGGGCTTGTTCCAATCTTCTTTTAATATGCTGGAGTAGCCATGGACAATTTTTTGTGATGGCAATCAAACAAAAATCTGGTGGCCAAGTCCTGCAATATTTACAAAAGACAGATAAGAATCTCTACAAGGACTCATCACATCTAATTCTTGTACCAGTGCTAGGATGAAAGGGTGTTAAGATGATAGGAGCTCCAGAAGAAAATCTGCTGGTTACACTAGTTATTTACTTAACTTTTATACCTCTGAAGCTGGAGGGCACAAATACTGCATTAACTTTAGGGTTTTGCTACAGCTTTAGAGTTCTGTATCAATGTTTTGTTTCATGAGTTTAATAACATTTCTATTTCACCTGGAGAATATCTTTATTTCTTTCTTATTTACATATATTGAGAATGGCATTACCTATTAATATATATGTTTAAAAAACTAAACCAGGATAATATCATACTTCTGTTAACAGATTTCCAGCACTAAGGGCAATCTAATTTGTCTCTGAGTATACTGAATATATATATATAGAAAAAAGGGGGTTTTGTTTCTTTATCCAGCCTTGCTATTGTACATATGAAATCACAAATAAATAGAAGATATTAAACCTCCTACCCTGTTAACACAGTTTTGTGTACTGTAACTTTGGTGGTGAGAGGCATCAGGGGAAGGATGACACTAAAAACTTGACCAGTTTTGTTCTGGTTTAGGTTTTCTCTTTCGAAATTCGTTGAGTGATTTTTAATGCCTGTAATTACTTCTCATAGACCAGCGAGATCTTCTCTACAGACCAGCCATTTTCACAGTAATTCTAGATCTACCACTGTAATTCTGTAAACTTTTACAGGAGAAAATGCTCTCCTCATGCAGCTCTACAGGCCCATGGAGCATTGTTGAAACAAGCAAATGTTAAGTGTTAATCTTTATTGGTCTGTGAACTTAATCATGCATAACCAGGAAGAATTCATCTTTTTAATTAAATCACCACCCATTCATTACCTATGTTATCCTCAAAGGAATATCAGTGAGAGGGTCAAAGTCTGCTGGACCTCTTGCTGTTCATTTAAATTAAAATGTTTTTTGATCACAGGTGTACATGTTGTGCTAACTTTGAAGATTTCTACATATTAGAAAAATGGGAATTCTTTGACAGAATGAGATCAGATTTCTGGAAAAACTGTTTTTGTGCAGCCTGTGTTTGTGAGTAATGTGCCCATTATTTTATAGCAGCTGACATCTATGAAAATTCTGGAGCAACAAAATGTCTGTTGCAAATTGCTTTTAAAAAATTACACAAGCTACTTTAATAGCATCTGAAGAAAAATATATCTTCTTTTATTAGATTGTCTATGGCAGAACCAAATAACTGTTTGAAAACAATCTTGGAGAGGGAAATAAAAGGGAGGACTTTACCTCTGTTCCTATACTTATTATATTTATAAAAATCACTCTTTGAGAAACTACAAATTTTTCTTCATTCACATAGCATTTGCTTATCCCAGAGGCTTGCTAAACTATATACCAGAGCAAGGATTATTCACTTGCATATGTTCTTTCCAGAAAGTATAATTGAATTTTGTGTTTACTGTTTCCTTTTTGAAAGACATTTTTCAGTGGCTTGTAACTTCCCAATATGTGGTGACCAGTGTTTTTCAGTTCAGGTAATTTGTTATGGCTTCTTTGTTGAAGCTGAGAAAAGAATACCACCAAAAAAACCCACCAGTTTGTGGGTTTGGTACCATAAAACAGATTACCATAAGGAAAATCCTATCAATTGGTAGTTTGTTTTCAGAGGACAGAGTCAAGGATACACAAAGGTTTTGTCCAGAAGATCTAAAAAATAATTTATTGTCATTTTCTATTATTTCACATTGCATTGACACTGTCAGCTAAATTAATAATTGCAGGCTGTCAGATTTTCCTAAAATCATTGCAACTCTTCAATCCCCAAGCTAAAAATGACAAATTTATATGCCAACTTTTTTGCATCTTTAAAGATACTCTAGAAAAAAGAGTATGTCACGTCTCTGCTGCCTTCAGTGCCGTTGTAGCTATTTTGGATGCATGTAAGTAAAACAAGGATCCATATTCATTATTTTAAGTTTCCATGCAGCAATGGTTTTGCACTGATTATCTACTGTGTTTGATACTTTGTTAGCATTGCAAAATTTCCTTTCTATTGCTACTTCTCATTGCTTCATTGTGGAGAGTCAGAGGGCTGAGCCCCCCAGGTGAAGTGGGCAGCTGTGATGCAGTGGCATCCCAGGCAGGGATGGATCCACAGCCTTTTTCCCTGGAGGTTTCTGGGTGACTGAGGGACACTTGGCATGTGTCCCATGAGGGCTTGTTCTGTGCCAGGCTTGGTGAAGCCTGGGATCTATTTTACAACAAGTTGCCTTTGTGGCCATGTTTTCCTTTCTATTGGCAAAATAATGTTTATTGAGTGCTGCAGAAGAGTTAAGGCAACCCTGCCTGAGCAAGCTAATTCTGTCACTCTTAATTATTAAAAAACTACAATACTTTCCCCCATGAATAATTTGTTATTTCCTTTTTCTGAGAATGCAGTGTGTCTTTACTGACACATCCTCAGATGTATCTTTACTTCCAGGCTGATTGTATCTAGAATGGAGCATATTTTCACTGTGCACCACATGGCTAGAGAGAGGCATCTGTACTTGTCCCATATGTATTTTAACCAATTAATATATACCCAGGGCTGACATCTGCTCTGTTACATTGAACTAATTGAGATTATATAACATTTTCATGCATAGATTTTCTGCTTGCTACATATTCATAAATCCTCATCAAAATGGTATAAAGGGTTATCATCTTCCTTAAAAGTGATGAAAGACAACATTGTCCAGCCAAAATTCACATTGAAATTTTTGGCCATGCTAGTGCATTTGCTGATGGAAAACCAGATAAAGTTCTTCAAAAGTTCCTTTCAGTCAATTCTGGTGTTTGGCAGTCTCAATTATGCCTGCAGCCTGAGGCAGTCAAGAGATAAATCCAACAACTTTAGAGGAGCTTCCAGTTAATAAATTGCAGGTTGCCACAGAGGAGAAGTTACTAATGAATCCTTTCTAACTGGAATGAAAATAAAAATATAATTGAAAGAATTTGTTGCTGACCTCATTTAAAAGCCCTCCTGTCAGGTACATCTTATGGGAACATCTGTTACTTGCCCCAGTAGTTCATTTACACTCCTTTGCTTAAAAGTTGTAATCTTGCCAAATATTTACTTTTGCATTTTACTTGCTAATTAACTGTCATTGCTGTGAATAGTGTATTTAGTATAAAGAGAATTACATATTCTGATCCTTATTAGTGTGCTTTAAAGCCACACCAAAAATACACTGATACTTGGCTGCTGCTTTGTACTCTTTCAGAAGTAAGTTTGTGGTTTGATTGATTAGTTTCCACCAGCAGAGAGAAGCAGCTGCAGCTCTGAATAAAATTGTGCTAATGAAGATTTCAAAGTGGTGATCAAAAGCAGACTTTGCTCTTTCAATTGTACACTTTTCTGAAGATAAATAATTGTGCTGTTTCAGCAAAATGTGCGTATCAAAGCAGCTGAATCATACATTTCAGTGGGAACTTTAGAGCATGTTCAACACATCATGACAGCTAATCTTCGTCACATTTGGTCTGTCAGTTGCAGAAGAGTAGAAAGTGATTAACTATTTTTAGCACTGATTCATGTAGTCAATCAAGAGTCTGAATATGAAGAACTTTCTATATTTGCTCTTAGACAGCTATATTTATATGACTGTGAAGACCCACATGTCTAGATGACTAAGTGTTACCTTCTTCAACAGTTTTGGTAAAATGTACAAGTCTCATAACTTCAAGAAGAATTTTGGTCTGCTGGACAGAGGTAACAAAGCTGTGTCAGGGTTTTGGGCACAATGCCATGATCTACCACAGGATTTCTGACAGATTTAATTTTTAACACATTTAAGCACCTAAAAAAAGGCCACGAACCTTCAGGAATTTCCATTTGTATGTTCAAGCCATTTGTATGTCCTCAGCCAAGTTAAACCTCTTTGTATTTCTCCACTTAATTCAGAAGACAAATTTTCATGGCCATACTCACTTCTGCAAAACCATTTTCAGACTGCTCAGTCATTGAAGCCACTGACCTCACACCAATTCCTCCACTTTTTGAAACACACTTCTGCCTCTTCTGCACTGTGGGAGAGCAAAAAATCCATGGCCATGATTTGTCATGCTAAAATTATCAAAAATATAAATAATTTTTTAAAAAATCAAATAAAATATATAAAAATAATAAACCAACTAATTAAAGTATTTTTAAAAATCCTACATGGAGTGAACAATTGAACTGAATTACTTGCAATGTTATTTTATGTAATTTTTTAACTTCCTTTTTAAGTTTAAAAGGCCAATACACTTTTCAGGACATGCAGCAAAGAACTTCTGGCAGACCTGCTCAGGTCTCTTGACAAAAGATTTTTCTGTTCAGTGGTTGTTAATTGTTTTTAGTTATGGGTTTTGTCCATTTAATCCAAAATATCTGGATTTAGGCTTGAAGTGCATTTTTTCTTGATATTAAAATGTTAGTAATAATTACATATCCATAGTGCAATATCCCTTTCTTGGCCACTTCTTCCCTCAACTTTAAAAGTATGAGTCTCAGTGAAGACACCCTGGGATCCCTTAGGCAAAAATACACTATTCTAAATGATTCAAAATTATTACAAATGTTGACAAAACAACGTGTCAAATAATATTTGTATCAGTAGAGGGTAATTTAGATGGTATATAGAAAAATCCTGACCTTTCTAAATGCTTATCAGGATAGTAAAAGGAATTATTAGTGCAGCAAATCCTTACTTTTTGTATTTATTATAATGTTCTACATGGCCTTCACAAAAAAAAAAAAAAAGGATTAATTTGCTCTTTCATTCTGTCTTCTTTTTGTTTCTCTATGTTATATATCTTTTTTAACTGAGTTACAATTCAGAAAAATTGCATTATTAAGTCCTTGTTGCACAAAAATAATCTTCCTGAACTTCTGTGAATTGTTTTACTCACAAAGATAATACCATGAAGACAGACAAGAAAAAGGTCAAACTAAGACAAAACTTCAAATTCTTTTACTGTCTGTTAAATTTGCTTCATCTATAATATATTCAAAATCACTATCTGTATTTCCATTCCTTATCAAGGCAGAAATTAAGAAACTTTCCTTTCATTAAAATTGTAATAAATGCTTAGCCAACTCTGTTTTCCATTCTCTATTATTCAGTATCAAGCAATACTTTCCAATATTTCATACTATTTTATGAATTACAACAGCAATATAAAAATATTTTTAGATTAAGTATTTCCAGAATATACTGGAGGGATTTTTTTGGCCCACAAGTTTAGGAGATCAGCCTAAATGTTTCCACAATGCCCAGACTTGTGAAATAAATTATTAGTATCTAAATACTCCACAAGTTGAAAAGAGGAGATGGGGAAAGAAACAAACAAAAATAAGTGCTAATTAAAAATAAAATGGTAAAGAAAATTCAATCTGATCTACACCTTCTACAATTTTCACATAAAGCATGTCCAGCTAAACAACTCTTTTGTTCTCTTATTTTCTGTACTCAAATCCCATTATTTCTTGCACTTTTCAAAAATCCTAATATTGACACTTGTTTAGCTCTTTTAAGGATGCAAGCATAGAAGCATAAACTAAAGCATGACATCTCAAATTTAATTATTTGATTAATCAAAATTAATTTTGATTAATTTTTGATTAATTTATTTGAGGAACATGCTTAATATATCAGATTACAATAATATAAGTTGATTTATGATAAGAATAAAATCAGAAAACTAAGATATCAGTGACTGCATGTCAGAATTGAGCTCATAGTTATCTATTAATTATGCATATATATATATATGGTTGTGTTTCAGGTACACATATATATATATATAAATATTTGCTCCTATTTAATGTTTTACATTGCAGCTGTCAATTGAAAACATACATTGCTCTAAAACATAACTCATCATTTAAGGACATAATCATTCATCAGAGCTATTTTAGAGGTTTTTGTCTTATAATATAAATATAATATAAATATATTATATAAATATAAATATTGTAATATATATAAATATAATATATATATAAATTATATAAAGTATTGTCTTATAATTCTTACAAGGTTTTCCTGTATTACCTCATTATTTCACTTGCTCTTTGCACTCTCTTCACTATTGATATTTTCAATAAAGGTTATTAAAAATGGACAAATTATGCTCTATTTTGAGAGCTATTTAAACAGAAACTGTTAAAGTCCAGGTTGCTGACAAGTATATTTACAATATACTTGTATACTTATATTTACACACCAATTAGTTTGGGGAACCTCTGCAGGGAGGAATTAGCAATGCAGGTAACGAGGTAAATGGTTTCCCCAGGGCTGCAGGGAGCTCATGGTTCACTGCTGCCATTTATGGTTTATGCCTCACTTTCTCTTCTGGTGCACTGGAGATTTTTTTTCCTAAGCACAAGCATTTTCTTATTCTTGGAGATGATCCATCAAGAAAGTCTGAGACCCCTGAGGGTGATGTGGGAATCCCATTGCCCAAACTCAAAGCTGTGCAAAAGGTGTGAGCACAAGGGGTTGTTTCCTCCAATAATCTTCAGGAGTTATCTATTTAAGGTAATTTTACTCATTGAGAAGTTGCTTCTAATTGCTGTTTATAAAGATTTTATATGATGAAAGTAAAAATTAAAAAATATATTCAGTGATATGCCTACTTTCAATCCTTATCCTTTCTCCATCCAACCACAGCTTTTCCCAAGAAAAAAATCTTAGTGTTGAATTAAGGGAATATTTTCATTCTACCTTCTTGTTAAGTTAAAAATATAAAACCTATTTATGTCACTGATTTAGAAACCATTTATTTTCTTTTCTGTTGTCTAAAAAGAGGAGTTTATTACTGTTTTCACCTACATGTGCTTTAAAGTTTCTCTTTTATTTTTCTTTCCTGTTAACCTCCAGTTTATTTGCTAAGATAGAATTTTTTAAAATTGATTGCATAAGCATCTTGGTGAGAAATTGTTAACATTTCTGCTGCTGTTCATAGGAAAAATTTATTAATACACAGATGAAGTCACTCTGCGTGTCCAGTGAGAATTAAATTTTATTTATCTTGAATGCCATAATATGTTTGCCTTATTTCTTAGAGTGAGAACCAAAAATGCCATTACAAAATCTTCTATAGCAAATAATTCACTTCAGAAAATAAAAAGTGTTTTAATATAAATGGTATATATCAGATCTGAAAAAAACACCAGCTGCTGTAATTCCTATAAAAGAAATAGAAAAATTACAGTGTACATCAGAAAGATTTTTCTTTTAAAAGTCTCCAGCCCGAGGTCCTATTAGCATCCCTCCATTCCCTGCCACTGAACCACAGGTCTTGTTTCCTTAATTTCACCCTAATCTTGGAAGGATTTCTTGAGTAATCCCAACTCAGGGAATAAAGGAGAGGGCTCAGTAGAATCCTCTTTTCTCATTTATGGCATGTTCAGTACTAGAGGGTCCATGATTTCATGTCTGTTTTCTGTTAATCTTAGTGCTAATGACCTGCACAAAATCTACATGGGAAAAAAGTAATTATGGGGCAGAAAATATTCACTGTATAGCACTGCTATATAAATCTTAGGCCCTTGAGCATCAAAGTGCTTTTGCTTGTTCTGAGATCAGAATAAGAGTGGGAGCTGGAGTGTTACACACCATCAGCAAGACACTTGACATGGTGCTGGGAGCTGCTTTTTTTTCCTCTCAGAAAATGCGTCATTAGTTAATTCCAGGGTACAAGACAACCTTCATTATTATTTATAGTTTCAGATTTCAGACTCTGTAGAGATTTCTTTAATTTCCATACCTTATGATTGCAGTTAGAGAAAAGCACCCCATTATCCTCATTATTCCTGTGCAGACAAAGCTGTAGGAATGCTAATGATCAAAAGCAGAAATCTCACATGTAGCATAGTACTAATTATATTCTCATTGTCTACATTTCTTTATTTCTTTTATCCTCAGACATTTTACATTACTAAGATGTTTTTTGTCCTTTTTTTTAATAAATGACTGTGAATGTGAATCTTGTCTGTGCTGTATTAAACACTTGCTGAAACAGAGCAGCACACAGGCCATAGGAAATAAGAGAAGCTTGCTAGAAAGTTAGTGCCACTAAAATGACTGGAGTTACTTCTTAAAGGAATGTCCATAACTACTGAATTGAACATGAAAGTAGTGCTGCAGTTAGCAGAAGGCAGATGGGGGAACCAGGCTTTCCAGTGAAATTTTTGGCTTACTTCACTCTCATCTCACTTGCTCTTTCCTGCCTTAGCCTGAGATCCACTCTGCCAGCCACTTCTTGAAAGCTGTGTTCAGCCACCCAGCTGTGCCTCATTGCAAGAGTCTCAGGTGCAGTGATGCTCTGCCTGCAAAACCTGTGTTGGTATGGACACTCCCCTGGGGAAAACAGGGCAAAAGGTGATTTTTTTTTTCTTCCTCTTCACAAACTCTAATGAGGTGGGACATCTGGGAGAATGCAATAGTTAAATACTTCTGAGTTGAAGCAAAAAAAAAAAAATAGACATCTTTTCTTTTTTGAGAGTTCCTTAGGTCTTCCTCACAAGTGATTAAAAAGTATATTCCAATATTACTGTTTCTGCTAGTTATTATTTTCCAACCCAGTTCTCTTACCCTGATACAAAGCAGGCACTAATGACTAAACACAGACTCTCCCTTTCCATTCTGTACCCAGGGTCCATGCCAAAAGGGTGTAACATCTCTTGTGCAGATTCCACACTTTAATCCTGATTCGATGTGACAGCAAGATCCTTTTCCTTCTGTCATCTTTTTCTGCCTGCTGATGTGACTGTGTATCCCCAGTCCACCTTTCCTCCACAGCAGTTCCCTGGGCTGTGCAGGTGCAGAGCCCTGCTTGCATCCAGCCCTGCAGCTGGAGGAAGGCACAGCTCTTCTCTGCCCATGTCTGTGAGAGAAGGACATGGCAATGAATTACCAAGACCATCTGAATTTTTCAGTTAGCTTGTAAAGCTGGTTTGATTTTTTTTTTTTTTTTTGGGGGAGGGGGGGGACTTTTTTTTTTTCTTTTTTTTTCCCCAAATCAGCTGCTGACAAGATCTACTGGGCACCAAACTACGTCTGATATCTTTGCTTGGTGCCAAATTTGTGCTTGTTTCTGGCTGTAGAGCTCATTACCAGACATTTCATAGGAAAAGTGTTTTCCAACAAGGGCTTCATTATAAAATATGTTGTCAAAAAATCCTAGTTACTGATTTTTTTTCTGGCATAAAAACAATAAGGTCAGCATAAGTGCAAGCATAGAGTACATTTTTTTTTTCTTTTTCATACCTCAAAATTTTCTCGACAAATTTCCATTCAAGATTTGCATTTGTGCATACTTTACATGGCATTATGAATTAAATCAAGTACAGTGTATATCTCTACTTCATGGGAAGAAAACCTCAAGTAAGTAAGTGAGCACTTAACTGAATTTGTGCTGCACTTGTTCTGAAGGGTTGTTAGGACACTAGCCTAAGCATGTGACATATTTTGCTTTCCAGTAGTAAAGAATCCAAGAATCCTGTGTCACCTTGGCTACATGAATTAAAGTTTCTGCACCTTAGTCTTTATCTACAAAGCAATAATTTCATATTTCATGTGTGAGATAAGGGAATATTGATACTGTGATGTTCAATGGTCACAAGGTAACAATATTTGATTCTGTTTTAAATATGAGCTACTAATCCCTTTTCTGATCCTGGTGGGCTCAAAGTGTTGCAGTGATAGCTCAGCACTGAGATCCAGCATGGACAAAATGCTGGTGACTACCCAGTGCTGTCACCCTGTTTAATCATCTGTAGCTGGGTTCTGCAAACAGGCAGCACTAAACCTGTCTGCAGACCAGAACTGCCATTTTTAAACTTATCTCTGCCTCCTCCTTTTCCATTTCTTAGGTTGCCTGTTCTCTCCCTTCATCCCTGCATCCCCCCTGTGGGTACCCCAGCTCCACCTCTGCCTCCCCAGTCCCTGCAGTCCCAGCTCTGGGTGCTCTGTGCAGTGCCCCACCCATGGTGCTTTATTTCCTGCCTTCCACCCTGCAGACACCTGCTGGTGTGCTGCTGCCTCCTGCCTCCCTGTGTGCTCCCACAGATGTCTTGTGCCCTTCTTGGGGTCCCCTTTGATGGGGGAACATAAACAAATGCAGCCTTCTCACTGCTCTCACTTGGAGAGTGTGACCCTTTCCTGTGCACCAGCACCAAGAGCTGCTTTGGCTTTTTATGACTTGGAGCTGACAGGAAAGTTTGCTTTGCTTTTAGTTCACCTCTTGGTATTCTCATATTGTCAATTATTTAGGAAGGATTATTCCATTAAATTCAACCTAAGTATAGAAATTTCTGATAAAGGGAAACTTCATGAGCTTTGGATGGTTAGACAAGGTCTGCATTCGACTGTGTGTGAATGTACACATAATTTTGAGATTTAGTTTTAATTAGGGTTGTAGGTTTTTTATACTTCAGAGGGGATTGGTCCCTTTGTAGATCCTTCTTTTAATTCTTTTAAATCTGTGTTGTTTGGTTGTTGCTTTTAATTATTGGGAAAAAATGTGAACAGGACTCAGTATATCCCTCTGAGTAGAATTAATCTCCTAAGTATGAATTGCTTAAAATAGAAATATTCTTAAAAAAAAAAAAAAAAAAAAAAAAGTATCTCTGTGGTTTGTTGGGATTTTTTTGTGGGTTTTTTGTTTTTTTTTTTTCTTTTAAGAAATGAAAGACCAGTGAATAATTTTTACAAGGTATCATCAGAGATGTTTGGGTTTTATAAAAATAGTGATTGCTGTTTATCCTTAATAAGTCTTTGACAACCTTTCTCCATTTTAAATGAATAATGTGTAAGAGAAGAGCATTTTAAGATGGAAAAAATGAGCCAGTACTACCACAGCTCTTCCCCCATTGCCCTTCCCTCTTTCAGCAGCCTGCATCATATCTACATGAAATTTCTATCTTTCTCTCATTCCTTTCCCAGTTTACTATAAATATACACAGGGATGAGAATCTGTTCCAGTGTCTTCTTTTGTCTATGTCAGTGAGAAATCATGATAGTCCATCTGGCCAGTGTATCAGATTCTGTAGATCAGCAGTGCTCTGTAGTAAAATATGGTGATACTTTCCTTCTTTGCCTCTATTCTTTGTGTCTTAAATACATGTATGGTCAAGTTTACAGCATGGAAATTATTTTTGTGCATCTTTTACATCCTGTGTGGCCTGCAATTAGTTTGGGGGGATTTTTTTATTGTTTTTTTTGGTTTTACTGGAGTTTTGTTTTGTTTTGTTTACTAGAAAAGGAACTTGCCCAAGGAAAGTAAAAAAAAAAAAAAAATTATAATGAAATTTAGATTGTATAGACAAGAGACCTGGGAAAATAATTTCTGAACTTAGGAACCCATTGTAGCAATTATGTAAATTTTGTATAATATGGTCATGTTTTATTTAAGTACAGTAATAAGGAAATGACTTGAGCAAACCAACATCTATTCTATTAGTGTCTTTCTACTACATAAAATGCTGTTTGTGTCCTTGTAAATTAGTCTGTAACTGCTGCAGTGTCACAACCATTCACATTTAATGCTAATGAATTGATAAGAAATGTGAAGGATAGATGAGCCATTCATTCCACTATGTTTACTAAAAGGAAACTGGAAGGCTGAGGAGCAGAAACACTGGCAGTCTTTTAAACTTTATTTCTGAAAGCACTGAACTGTAAATATAACTTTGTGTATTTTCTTCTGTTTTGTGTTTAAGCTTTACTTCCTAGAAAAACAACATTAGAGAGTTTGCAATTAACACCCTATACAATTACTTTTTTTTGATATTTTGATATTTTGATCTTTTGAATGCACATTCATGTTATTCTCATTTCAATATAAACATTTTCCTAATGAGTTTATTCCTATAAAACATCGAGCTAGGGGTTTAAGGGTAAAATTTTCTCTTCTGAAGACAGTTTTCTAACTTTGAGCTTGATAACTAGATAAACATATGCATTATTGCCATGCTTATCTACAGGCACAACCAAATTTTCACCAAAATCCATAAAATCAAAGTGTCTGAAAGTATTGTGGGATTCCACTGAGGACATAGCAATGTCACTGCTTTATAGGAGAATTTCATGGTTGTTATGCAGCAAGAGCAATGTATAAATTAAACTAGATCTTGAAAAAATCTGATTTTTATGAATTGGAAAAGTTTCACTATTACATAGTGCAAAAAAATCCTTCAGTAATATTTCTATTATCTTAATTATCCAGGAATCTTTGTTTGGAGCATTTTGCATATACCTCATTAAATCCTAATTCCTTTTCATATGTTTCCAAATAAATGAAGATACAGTCATCCTACCATTAATTCAAAAAAGATTCATTTTAGTATTTATGCACAGCAGATACTTGATATATAGAGCATTTGAAGTGGAGAAATTAAATCCATGCAAGATATAGGCCATTCTTCCTGTCTTTCCTGTATTCAATCCTGTCTTTCATTTGACTTGCCTCTACATTAATGACAGACAAATACTTTGGTTTCATTTTCCACAACTTTTGCATTATGTACGAACAATTTTTTTTTTTTCAGAGACTAAAGCACCTAATTGTCAAAAACAATCTGTTTCTATTTATTTTGTTCTGATTAGTTAGGGGTGATCAACTTTAAATTTTCTGTCCTGTGATCACAGACCTAAGGAAAAGAAGCAGACATGTTCCAGATGTTATTGAATGATAATCCTATTTTCATGCCACTTTAGACTTGTCTCAACTGAGACAAGTTGCTTCAAAATATAAAGTACTAAAACATGCTTTAGTGTTTTAGGGTTCTACTCTTGAAAAATTGGTCTGAGAGAATTCACAGAAGAATTCTTATGTCCAGGACATGTCAAATTTGCATTGTTCCATCTGCAAAAAACGAGATAGGTTTAAAAAGTATAAATGCATTAAGATAATTCCAAGAGATGAGTCCAAAATCCAGCTATTAAACAGGAGAAATCACTCTAATTATAAAAGCAGTCTGAGACTGTTTATCAATAGTTATCAAATAAAAGGAAGGAAAAAATCCAAACTAACAAAAAAAAGTAACCAAAACTTTTCTTTAAGGAGAGTTATTTAGACAATATGAACTTACGAGTGCTCTATTTATTCCACTTAAAATGTATGGCTTGGTGGTTTTTTTTTTGTTTTTTTTTTTAATTTATATTTTTAATTTGTATTTTGTTATCAGTTTTCTTTGGTATTACAACTTCCCAAGCTGCACAGCTGCAAAGTAAAAAAGATCAAAAATTCTTTAAAAATGCAAAATTTGCTCTTCCACATGAATTAGCAGAGTCCTGTTACACACACTGACCTTACTACCCTGCTAAGGCAGAAATTTGGTCTTGCTGGACACACTCTGTGGGAGTGTGAGCACCTCATATTATTCATGTGAGGTATTTTTAGTCTCATAATTGTTTGTGAGAATATCAGAGAATATATAAGAATATATAAGCACTATAAATTATATGTAAGTGATGGTATCCATATCATTCTAATTCCAATGACAGTCTAAGGAAATCATAAATCACGTTTGTAATATATCATCAATATACGTGTGATAAAAACATTTCCAGGGGGAAATGTAAAATATTGCACTATTATTCCTATAGGTCCAGGGTGAATTCTTGCTTAAGAAAATGGAATAAACATGCTGCATTCAAATACAATGTACAGAATGTTCTTATTCTGGTAAAAATTTGATTAGTTAAATTTTAGAATTTTCAAATTTCTTTCTTCTTTAGAAAACATATATATTCCATGTCAAAGCATATTTGGTATCAATTTTCATATAAGTGGTATTTGATAATATAAAATTGCTGCCTGCTTGAATCTGGGTCTAAGCATGAAGAAAATATTCTTGATTTTGTTCTTAGTTTTGATTTTCCTGCTATTTTTTTCTTATACAATTTGGGTTGATCCTGGCTATTGTTCTTGCGATTGTCTTTCAACCTGAGAGGGTAGAAGAGGAATTGTTTTATGGTTTTAATTTTATTATAGTTTCACATGTCTGTGTCTCTCCACTACTCTTTACCTCTTCGGTTTGGTTTTGTGTTTTTTCCATGCAGAAACATGCATGGCATTTCTTTTTCATTTTTTTGCAAGCTGTCACAGTATAAATGTGTAAATGCAATCCCCTCTTCCTGTGGAAACTCATGGTTTTTATCCTGATTATCTCAGAGGAACAAGGTGTGTCATTAAAATATAGGAATGTTTACCAGTGCTGAGTTCTGATAGTAATGTTTGTAAGGTGAAAGACATCAACATGGTTTTTGTGCTAAATGTGTTTTCCCAGGTTATGGAATTGTGGTAGAATATCCATGTGTTGTATCCAGAATAGGACAAAACCCAGCAATGTCTGGTAAATACTCAGATCTGTAAAGCACTGAGAGAAACATTCAGGAAAATATAAGTTGGTCCAAATGGCAATGCTTTCTTATTGCTAGTTATTTCTGTGTAGGACAATGCCATTGGGGAATATTTGATTGTAAAAAGCAAATCAGAAATCTATGCAGATGAGGTCTCTAACCTCTTAATCATCATAGAATTGTGACAGTGTAATAGGTACAGTTGAGTATGTGTGTGTGAATTTATAACAGTATAATCTTTTTTGAAGTGCAGAGCAATCTATCCTCTAAGACTAATTTAGGAAAATTTTGTGCAAATGCACGTAATAGCTTCCAAGCACTTCCATCATGACTGGAATGAAACAAGGAACACTTGTATTGTGAATCCAATGAATTAGTCAAGTTTTTTTCAGTAAACCCATATTGAAATTAAAATATTGTTTTAGTAAATGCAAAAATCATTTATATTTTACATGTATTTAATTTTTTTCTTTTAACTTGATTTTTTGTAGCTTTCTCTTTTTGTATGTTCCATTAAATTTACTTTGGTCAGGTCCACAATGATTAAAGCAGAAAATTGTGATTTGGCTTAATTGATTGGGTCAGAATTTTCATAAAGAGTTAAGTATTTTCTGTTCTTTCTAATTTAGTTTTCTCTAGTCTGCATCAATACATTTGTTCATTTACAAATTATGAAGTTGAAAGGACATAATAACTGATAATATGTGATATATCAGCTTCATTCTTCAGCTGTCATATCACACTGGATCACCAGCCTTCCTGTTGAACTTTTCTAAGTACTATAAAGTGAACTACAGCATTTTTGTGAAAAGATAATGTCTTAAACTAGTTGTACCAAACTATGAATTAATTTTGCTCAATTGTTTAGCCATAATCATCTTCAAAACCTTGGTTTGTTTTTTGTTTGGTTTTTTGTTTGTTTGGTTTGGTTTTTGGTTTTGGAGGGGTTTTTTTGCTAACTTAATCCTTTATTTGTTATGTCATTTCCTTGGGACAGAGAATCTGACTGGCAAGTGTTTTTCTCAATTCCTGTAGGGATTGATTTGCTATGAATACTGCAGGAAAAGAGGATTTTGTCAATTTTATTTGTTAAAATTTAGAAATTAAAACACACATGATGAATTTTTTTCATCAATTATTCTGACAAAAGGAAACTTTCCCATTTAATTATATAACTACAAAGATTTTACAGTTTAGCTCTGGCTCTGAAAGTGCAATCATTTTTATTGGCCTTTTTCCAGCCTTCTCAAAACATAAAACTGTATTGTCAAAGAGAAGATGGCAATGTCAGTGCCTTGATCAGAATTTCCATTAGTTCATCCAAACAAATGTAAATCAATGTTATTATTTGCTGCATCTGAGTGTATTCCATACCTGCACATCATACTGAAAGAGAAATATTCTTTTTATCCTGCTGTGTCCTTCAAACTATTACTCCCATCTGTTATGGCTCCCATATCATTCTTAATATTGATTAAGTCTCCTGGAAGGATTTGCTCTTTTCTAAAGCGTCAACATGAAGCTTTTGTTTCTTCTGTTTATCCTGAGATGCATGTCCTGATGTGTCTGTTTCAATGAATATTTTAAGTAGGAAACAGGTGAGAATGGTGAAATGCTACAATGGAAACTGATTATAAACACACTGAAACAGCCCATGTCTCTCATCACTTTCATGCTGCACAACTACAAAAGTACAGTATTCTTCCACATGGGAATTTTCTTCACATTTAGCAGAAAATTCATGGTTACTGAATAATAAACTATAACTCTGTGTTTAGACAAATGATATAAATCCATCAGTTCTGACAGCTAAAAAAAGGTCTTTGAAATAAAGAAATTTTGAATATACATCTGAGTAATTTTAAAATAATTTATTAATGTCCATATGGTTTATAAAAACCCATTAAATGCCTAATGACTTCTGAGGGAAGAGATAATATTTGTTTCCACTTTATATGCATTGCAAATACACTTAGTAGTTTTACATTATATTTAAAGAAAAAGATATATTAAGGCAGAATTTGTTTTAAAATCACATATCGTTTCAGTCTTACTTAAACCAAGCAATTAAAAGAAATCTGTGTGAGAAAACTTCTGCCTGGTAGAATCTTTGCTTAGCTCCTTATTCATATATAAGTATTTATTCTTGGGGGGAAAAAAATAGCAAAAACCAATGGCCACCTAATTGCTTTTAAGCTATTAAGTGTCATTCAGGTTTTCTTAAAATATTATGTTTTACAGTTATCAAACTAGAGCTACAATACACATTAAACTATTTGTCAGTAGCAATTTCCCCAGGATGGAGAGACAAAACTTGTTTCAGTTTAAGCTAAAATTAGTGTCACTGTCTCAGATGCAGAGTTGCTGCTAAAACTGATGTCCAGTTATTAACATGAGAGGTTTGGGATCCTGCTGTGCTCCAGCCCACATCAGATGTTCCAGTCACATTGCCTGGAATCCTTCTCATACTCCCACTTTCCTCATGACTAATAGGAATATTGGGCTGCACAGCATTCCCATCTCCTTCCTTTATGGAGGGAACTGCTCAGGAACTAAAAGGGAAAGCCATGAAGTAGTTATTAGTAGAATTCTACTCGAAAATTGAGAAAATACATGGATTAGATTAAGTGGAGGAAAAATATAAGGTATGAAGAAATGGAGATTATTTAAATTCTGCCCTGCAGTGATACCATCAGAAAGGAAAATTAGGAAATTTTCTGATTGCAAAAAAATAGCAATTCTGGTACATTTATTTATGCACTCATCATAATTGTGGATTTAGTCCATGTTGCCATTACAGAGAGGAGGTGATGCAGTTGTCAGCCTCACATGTTGCATCTTAGGACACACTGTGATTGTATTGCATGTTTTTTTTATGGCATCAGAGCTTCAAACATACATAAAATGAAAATCTAAGTGGAAATAGAGAGTCACTCCTGTTGTCCATAATGTCATGGACTATGCAAAGAGACTTTGCAAATTACAAAAAGTAATTTTTGTTGAGGGCAGAGGTGTTGGCTTTTGTTGTTGTTGTTGTTTGGTTTTGGTTTTTTGGTTTTTCTTTTACAGAAGTACTTGCAAAATGCAGAATTCAGGGTATCCCATGTTCCTTAAAAAAAACCAAAACAACTAACAAATTGTATAAAACTATATGTTATGTTCTTTTTTGATTTCTGAGAAGAAAAGAATAGTGCTTTTTGTTTGCTTTTCCATTTCACTGGAGTTTATATAAATCTTGATACTGTGCTTGATTATTTTAATTTTATCAGACAGTTTGTACCAGTATAACATATTTCTCATCCAAAAATTAATTAGTAGCTTATTGTCATTGCAAAGAGAAGGTACAGCACTGTATTTGGATTAATTTTTCTTCACTGATGATTAACACAGAAGCTGGAATGTGGGTAGTCATTGATACTGCTCTGGGGGTTGCACACTCATTATCTCAGCATATTTCTATCAATACCTTAATGAAGGACCCTGCAGGACACACCACACTGCTGTTTTTGGCACACACTCTGCTTTTCCTAGCTTCAAACCGCAGCACTGAATGTAATCAAAGTGCCACTTCATCTCTAGGTACCAGTGAATAATATGGGCTAACATACTTTGAGTTTTGCCTACTTTTAGGAGCTAATAAATAGTGGAGAGCCACCCATCAGGTGCTGTCAGTCCCATAGTGTATGCCTACATTCTGAAAATAAACCTAGTTTAAGCTGGATTCTTTTGGAAATATACAGATGGAGATTTCCTTGAACTTCCAGCATCTGCAGAAACAGAAACAAGAGTTCTTGTGGTTTCAGTCAGTCCATTGGAATGGAAAGTTCCTACTAAATTTTCTTTTTCCACAGTTTAACAGACTGTGCTGAGGGGCAGATCCACCAGATGAATGCCATAATCTGCTACCAGCAGGTGAATTTTACACTGTGAAATAATTTTGTTTGAAAACAAACCTTTTACATTTTCATATGCTTCCTGTGTTCGGGACAATGTTTCTTTAAAAGAGTTAATACTGGCTAAATAAATATTATACTGATTAGAAATTAGGTACATCTTCTTTACTGTGTAGGATCTCTCTCCACCTGACATTTTTTTCTTTTATGTCCTCAGCTGTGCTCCAATAGGGTTTAGCATGTTCTAAGGACTGAGGAGGAACCTCTCAGCCTTTGATTTTCTCTCTCCACAGTTCCTTTCAGCCTATTCTGATTCTCTCTGTACTGCAGTAGGTTCTCTAAATTTGGAGCAAAATTATTTTGAAAGACCCCAGACAATGATACCCACCAAAGTATACCTGTTGTGCGTGCAACACTTCTTGGTAACAACTTCAGAGAAACACTATTAAACTGTCTTTCCCCATGTATTTCCACTCTGGTCACACTCAGCTCTTGCAGCTCCTTTCACTTAAGTGGAAATCTGTGATGAACTGTGAGCTGCACTTAAGTATCCTGATGGTGTGGCTGACATCAAGGATGAAGCAAAGGAATCAGGCAATACTAGCTTTGTTTAATAGCAGCACATCACAGTAAAGTTGATTACAGTTCAACATGGCTGTGGGATTTTATAAATGAAGTAGTAATACAACTAGAAATGGATGGGAGGTTTTATGCATTCTCCAGAAAAGATTATCCAGAGATTATATCCTGCAATACTTGCTGGAGGTTGTTTTATGGTAGACGAGCTGGGGAGCTTTACAACATAGTTTTAATATAGATAAACTACAATTAAAAAATTTACTATGAAGATAGCTCATTATGTGGTAAACTTTTGCCATACAACCACCATCAATTACTAGCATAAAATTTTATTGTTAGCTGCAGCAAAAGAAGAGAGCTGTGTGATTATGATGTCCTTAGTTTATCACTTCCACTTTTGAAATTAGTCATTCTTTTCCTCTGAATTCCTCAGCAAGACTTCAGCAACAGAGAATTATAGGAGCAAACTACAGATGCATAAAGGCTGGAGAGAACTAATAGCATTTATAAAATTCTATTACATAGTTTCTGTAATAATTTGTTATACTGCAGTGAATTCAGAAATTAAAATTAGAGTTATGTTTTGGTTTGCAAAATGAAATATAAGTCCATGGAGCAAAGTAACATGCATAAATATATAGACATGCACACATAGTGATTACTTCTTGGTGAATTTCCAATGTACCATCATACTTGAGAGATTTTGCTGTTGCTATCATAACAATTGTTCTAGGCAGGCTCATTATTTCTCTCATTGGCATAGAGATGAGGGGAAAAAAAAAAACAACCATAAAATGGTACATCATCATGGTGGGATCATCATGGGCAAAGTTCTAAAAAAATGTCATTGTAGCTGAATAGCTGAATAAAGTCATGACTTGCACCTCCTCTGGTCCTCTCCTGTTCTGCAGATATGCTATAAAGCTGCATAGAGATTGTAACAAAGTCCAGGGATGATAGGGTCACACATAAAGTAAAATAGGATGCCTAAACTCACCCCATATTTGCAAGGTTTATTTGAATTTTTTAAATTACAGCATAAATGAATATCTTATATGTTAGTCTCAGAGAGAACATTCAGCTGTAGGAGCCTTCAAAAAGAAAGACAGTTTCTGTCATCTCACCCTGTTTTCTGCCTGCTTATTGATCATCTTTAATCTTTCTACCACTCACTTTGGAGCCGTGCAGTTTATTCATTCTTAGGTTTTGTGCTGATGGGTTGCTTATATTTCTGACTTACTATTTCTCTTCTCTTGATTGACTCATGGTGAGTAAAATGGTGAAATTAGCAACATAATCTTGCCCAGAACAATATCAATGATACTTTTATTAATAAATTTGTCCCCTGTAAAGTCAATGTATTTTTAATTTTTTTTTTTAGTATTTGTGTTCAATTACTGAAAGGCTGGAATTAACTATACTTGCTAATGGGGTGTAAAAAAACCCGAAATGCAGCACTCAACAAGTTCCTGAATTTAAAAAATGCATATATATATCAGACACAAACGGCAGATAAAAATAATATTGCCATTATATGTGTCTCACAGGTGAATTACCAAAATATGAGTATTGGTCTAATACCAATACTCAACTGTGATGGACAAAAGACTCTCTAACAATTTAAAGTTTAAAGTGTGTGTTTATTCAGTGCTGGCAGCAGCCTGAGGCAATCCTCTAATACACACTGTGAAATCACAGGTGATCACAAAGTCTATTTGTCAGCAAAGGATTCAAACAAATGCATATTCATAATAACAGCCCCTCCCATCCCTCCCTTCCTATGGTAATTAGCAGAATAGCTATTAAGCATGATTGATTGACTTCTTAAATTAAATGTGGGGTCGTTTTTGTGGGGAAGGGTCTTCAAAGGAGGAAGTAAGGTGAGTCTTCCTCACCCTAAACTCTTGACCTTTTCTATCAATGACAATACAAATGATTTCTGGGGATAGTCCAATTTTCAAAGCATGGGTTTCTGGTTGCATTGTCCATGTTCCTTTGGATCTCCTCACTAGTTTCATTTTTTCCTATTGTAAGCACAGCTGAGCAAACATGAAATGACAGACAATCAATTATTTAAGTTTCAGATAACTAGTCCCTTCTAACTTTTAATTGTTTTCAGCAAGGTAACTAAGATCTTAATTTTCTAAGATGAGTGTTTTACAGGCAAACATCATTCCCTCTGTCAGTAAAACTGCTGCACAGAATTTCTTCTGTTACTTTTCTAATGATCTTGCAGAGTTACATTTACTGTCACCGACAAACCAACAGGACACTGGTACTGCTGAAATACCTGCCTTGTGATGAATGTCACAAGTAGCTATCCTGTGTCTCACACTCTATAATTTCACATTTGAAATCAATAGCTTCAGTCTAAGTGGAGCAGGAAAAGCACCAGAGAAATAGAAATACAATTTAGAAATTACTAGGATTTTTTTTGACAAAATTTCCACAAAACGAATACTGCAATTTAAAAATACTTCATCTGATTTATTGAGAATTTGGTATGGGACACAATTGCCTCTATGAGACATAAACTAACAATTTATATAGGCTTTCAGCAAACTCAATACATGGTTCATGACACAAACTCCTATCACTGTGACCAGTAAGAAACAACATATTAATTTGTCATAGCAGTAAATGTGGGTTGATATCCTTTATGAAAATCTAAAAATAGGATTGATATTTCTAACACTAATATTGCTCAGTCAAACTCTGAGGGTGATGTTCATGAGTAGAAATAGTTTCAAAATATAATTAAAATTTAAAAACAATATAGTAAAAATAAGTTTTGGTTTGGCAGGGGCATTTGAGAGATTTATGTAGCTGATCTCTGCACAGAAAGTCCTACAGTGACAGGAAGTTTTTTGGCTACAATTGTTTGGTGTGTGTGATGACAGTGAAAAAAAATATCCTGTTTTGTTTGGGTTGGACAAAATCTTGCATACCAACACCTTTGTACACTCTGTCTAGTCACACACAGTCCTGAGCCTTAAGCTGGCTAGACAACTCTGACAGTAGCATCCCAATAGGTGCAAAACATCTGTTTTTTCAAATCTTCGGTACATGGGTCTTACCTCAGTTCAGATACCACAAATCATGTGGTCAAAGGTGGTTTCACACTTTCAGGAGTGTAATAGCAGTGATATTTTACTAAGAGAAAAGATGCCAGTGAATTGACATTGATTACATCGATAATTATAGCAAAAATAATTAGTAACTCATGTTTTTATGATGAGTGGAGCATGTGTGAAATCTGCAGGGCTGCATTTAGAATCAGGATGTCCTCTTTTGTCTATAATCACTTGTTAGACATGACATGACTTACTGAATGTGTTACTCTTCAAATAGGTCTAACTCTGTATCTTTGCTCATAATTAGTATTAAAATAAAATTCCAAATGTAGTCGTAATTTCAGCCTTTTAGAGCCCATAGTAGAGAAGGATCTCACTCCCCTTCAAATATGTCTGTTACAACAAACTGATTAAGCAAACATCCTGGGAAAATCATTACCAGGTTGAACAGAACGGGGTTCACTGGTTTTCAAAGGGACATCAACTTTCTGTCATTCCTCTCTTGCAAATCAGAAAATAAACCCACTTAGTATTTTTAAACAAAGGAAAACATGTATATGTGTATTTTAAGTGTTCCATAACATAATAATACAATTATGCTGGAAATTGGCTCTTTTATAGCACTTAAAAATACTTCAGAATCATTAGATAATTACTAGAGTACTTACAAAGAGCAATGGTACATGAACACATTGAGAGTGTGTTGAGCCACTCAGGGATATTTTGCTTTTCAGCACAAGTATATATTTATCTTCAGAATGTATTTATTTATTTCACAATGTATGCTCTGATAAATCCTCCCATTATTAAAATTAAGTGTTTAGTACTTTATTGGGGTCCAGCCATTTCTGAAAAGAAATCATCTTCTGTTTGTGTATTTGTAATATCCCCCCAGATTAAAGAAAGCTCTTTGTTTTTGTTAGCCCTCATATTTCATGTGCACCTTTCTGAGTCAGCCTGCATGGATTGTGGACCCATAATTGGAATTACCTGAGAAAGAAGGACTTAGGGGACAGCAGAGGTGTTGAGAAGGAGGCACCTTAATAACTCTGTGCTTTGCACTGGCAGTTCTGTTCAGACTGTAGCTGATTTGAGCAGCTGGCTCAGGTGTTCCTACACCTAAAAATAGGCCCTGAGCACTGACATCATGATTGAGTGCTAAGCACTGACCCTTCTTGTGCAATAAATGCATACAAGACAAATGGATGGGGCAAGTTTAGAAGAAAAAAATGCTCTATATGTCTTGTCCAAAGTGAAAACAGCCCCCGGAAAAACATATTCTGAGGTGGACCAGGTTTTCTTTGGCAATCAGGATTTAGTAGCTGGGAGACTTTTTCTGGAGGGCCTTGGGGCCACTAACTGGTTAATCCTCAATGACTACTGTGGAGAAATCTCTGTGGGTTTCTGACAGAAAATGATAGATGGTCATGTTATCAAAAGCTTCCCATTTCTACTTCCATATATGATAGTTAATGAATACACAAGGAGCCTATTTATATTAGACTCCTGATGTTATGCAGCCATAGTTTTTTATAAGCAAAATACACGAAAATTCTAAATATAATTGCCACATGTGATAGTGTGACTCCAGCCTATTACTCTTTAAATGACTCATAATTTCTTAATACTTCAGCATTTCATTGCTCTTTTTTCCATATCATTCTAGAGCATGAGTGTTCAACTGCTTATCTAAAAAGTCATCAAGCCCACATCAATGAAACAGCTCTTATTTTTAACCTGTATTAAGAACTTAGAGTACAGGAACAGAGCTTTTAAATAATTTTTCCTTTTATCAGCACTTTTAACACTGTTGACTTTGGGGAAAAAAAAAAAGAAAGTAAAGTGTCTGTACTCATCTGCATTCTGTAAGTCATTATGCGTATAGAAGTCACCACTTTTGTGCTTTTCACAGAGTTCAGATATCACTCTATTTCAATAGAAATCTAAAATATTTGTTGGATATTGAAGGTTTATTGGATATTATTCTAAACCACCACTTTTACATCATGGCTGTGGAAATACTTGAAGATTTTCCCCTAACTTTTCTCTATAATGGAACAAGAAGTGCAACAGGCAAAAATTGAAAATATAAATAATTATTTTTAATTCTATTCAAGTATTTGGAACATTGGTTGGTCATTCAAGGGAACTTCCACAAGCTTTTTGATTCTGCTTAAACAACAAGGCATTTAATGGTTGTTTGACAAGATAATCTACAACCACTGCATGACACTGAAATGTGGACTTTAACAAAAATTATTATGCTTAGATGTTAACAGTATAGAAATGGAATATATCAAATCTAAAAATATATACTTGTAATTATAGATAATGTTATATGGGATATAAATACAATGCATACAATGCATTCCAGATACTTTACAGGAGGTGTATTTTTCTAGCTGTATGATAGATAGCAAATGCAGGGTTGGTTTTAGCAAAAAATACTCAGATTTATAAATAATATATGTTCCTTTGCTGATTTTATACAAAGATTACCTTTGGGAATTCCAGAATATATATTAGAACACCATATGGAAGAGAAAAGAATTTTTGAAAATATATTTATGCCTAACACACTGTCTGAAGTTAAGTAGAGGCTGGGAATCAGTCTATTCCTTTATTTATAGTAGCTGAAAATCTGAAATTGCTTCAAGAGAAAATGTTAAATAATGAATTTCACAATTTATAGAGCTAACCAACTTATTGAAAGTTTCTTCTTTGCAACTGGCATCACGTTAAGCAGCAAAGTTATAGGAATCCTAGTGTTTGCAGCAAAGACATATATCTTCATCCTATTTGGTTTGGTACTGAATGCCTAAAAGATTTCTGATTAAAAAAAAAAAAAAACACAAAAAAAAACTCCTGCTGACAAACAGTACAACTATTTAAGTCATTTATAATGTATGGGCTATTAACGACTTGAGACCATTGGTGGGAGATGGCTTTGAGTTAATTAGTTCATTCCTATTGGATGGAGAGAATAAATTTTCAAATTTATTGCAATAAAAAAAATATATTGCAAAATATAGATTTCTTGCAAAGAAGAATTTACCTAGCTACCTACTTTATAATATTAAATATATGATGTAATTAATTTTGCAAGATATTTTAATGTTTTTTTTTCTATATTTATAAATATATATACACATATATAAAATAATTGTTTGCTTAGAGCTGATTGACTTTTTGGAATAGGAAGGAAAGTATAGAGTTGTTATTTTTAAATTCTTACAAGAAAACTCTTATGATATCTCTGAAGCTTTTTGGTTACCATGGCAATGGTTATCAGTTTGTCTTTAATCTAGGTCGTAGTAGTGTTACAAGTACGTAAATTCAGTCTCCATAGTAAACTTAATAAAAACATAATGCTCTTCTTTTAGGTATTCTGAATCACTCCAAAAATCTGTATTCAAAACAGATTTCATTAACAAATGTATTTTTAATCTTTAGCAAAGATCAGAGGTTGCTTGCAGCTAATTAGCCAATTAAATGAATGTCATCTCCATGTAGTATATGGCAGCAAATTTCAAAGCAGCAAATAAATTAAAATCAAGATATTTCCTATTGTTTTTATCCCAACCTTTTGATGAGCTAATGACAGTACAATTTTTCCTGGCTTTTTGATGAGGACATAATGATCTGAAGAACATCTCATCAAGTTAAAAATACTCAATCTAATCTGTGTAACCTTCTTGAGTTTGATACAGTGTGAATGTGAGAACAAATTTATCTTCTGTCTAAGACAGGAACTGACCATTCAGCTTGGTCAACAGGACACTTCAGGATGTGTGGCCAGCACCTTCAGGCAGACCTGCTGGGGGCTGCCAGGGTGGCTGATGCTTTTCCTCACCCATGTGCAGCCCCTGGCCACAAAGGGCAGAGGGACTCAGGCTGGACACCAGAGCACAGCTCCTGCCCCCAGACATCCATTGCATCATGTGCTGGTGTGAATATGGAATCCTACAGAACATGGAACAAGCCCTTAGCCCAGAGCATGTTTAATTCTCATTTTTACAGGGTGACTGGGGTCAGTTTTTGAGCAGTAAACCCTGTAGGAGATTGCTGCTTTAGAGGCTTTACTCTCCTGGCCTTGGGAGGAGCAAGGTGCACCTCAGTATTAGAATTACTAGTTCTCAATTTCAAATAACTCCCCACATTTAAATGTCTAAGGTACTCCTGTCAGGTTAGCAGTTCACAGCAGTTATCTGTAGATCAGGCACTAGAGATCATCAGCTTACCATTATTAAGCTGCAAGTGGACAGATCACAGGCACCTGGCAACGGAGATGCCATTTTAGGATTATAGCAGAGAGCTGCAGTCTGCTTTCAGCTGAGTGAAATAGTGGGTTGTTTCATATTTGAATGGCCTTTTTTCAGATTTCTGGGGAAGATCATTGTGATGAATCAGAACACATAGTACTTTCAGCATTTGTGATTTCAGGCTGGTAGAGGCGTGACTCCATTTGTTGCTCTGTTTATTTCTGATTCATCTCATATATTATTTCAGAATTACAAGACAGAGAAAGTTCTTTCTTTTCTTCTAAAAGAACTCTTACTTTTTAGGACCATATTTATTTCTGGGCTGGTGACTCACAGAGGAAAATTTGTAAAGAAATGTATTGGAGCAGCCTTGAATCCCAACCTTAATTCTGTAATATTTGGCAAGAAAAATTGTATTATAAAAATTTACTTGGTATCTTTCACAAAGTCAGGAGGCCAGCATAGCTCTTGTTTGGGACTAAATCCAGAGCAGTTGCAGAGCTCCAAAATCTCTCTGTTCCTCAGTTCTTCAGAAAATGGGTTAGTTGAGTTGCAGCAAACTATCTTTTCAAATGCGTTTTTGAAAATACATACATACATACATACATACACATATTTCTACATATGCACATGATATTATATATTGTGCAGTGGAAAAAACTTTATAGATTCCTGCTAAGCCTTCTGACAGAGTGTTCCTGTCTACAGTGACTGCATTTCAAGATCTGTGGCTGATGATAGAAAACCATGTAGATATTAGAATTTGCATTTGACCATCTTTCAGAGCCTGCCAGTGACCTATTTGTGGTAACACTTCCTTAAAATGTCTGATTAAAAAGCTGTTTTTGTGTGTGCCTCAACATCTCTTTACTATGATTTCTGGTCTGTGCTCCCCCACCACTCCAGGGAAAATGTGCTACCAGAATAAGTCCTAAAAGTGTTGGTTTGGTTTGGTTTGGTTTGGTTTGGTTTGGTTTGGTCTGAAGTGTCATTCATGCTCAGTTAGAATCTCTTTAAAGCAAAACAGGGCTTACATTCAAGCAGCAGATCTCCTAAAGTACCTAATATATTTTGCTTTTAAAATATATACATCTGGGTTTTAGTTATCTAAAAAAGAACAAAAACAAAAACAAAAACAACCAACCAAACAAAACAAACAAACAAAAAAAACCAACCAAACAAAAAAAAAAAATCCACACCGAAAACACCTGTTCCCAAAACACTCACTGCACACCAGGGAGGAATAGTTGTTGATGCCAATAATTCACAAGTCTTTTCCCTTATATAACCACTTGGTTATCACTCAGCAGATGAAAGCATCTGTGGCTGTGTGCCCCAAGAATTTTTTGTGGGTGTGCTGATGACATTTCCCATTGCTGCCATTGCTATGAATATCAATGTTAATATGGAATTGGGTGTTATGTGGAACAGGAAATTCCTGTTCAGAACATTAAGATTTTGATCTCCTTTGTTTGTTGTCCTGTTGTTTACTTGCTCTGGCTTACTTTTACATTTGCATTTGACATTTCTATCCATAATACCTGTGAAATTAATTTCAAAGTTTTAGTACTGACAAGCAGCACTCTCATAAGCTTTCTCATTTCAGTGAAAGGTACAACATTATACAGGAGTTGAGAAGAAAAGACAGAAGTTGTAAGTGGCAGTTTTGTCTCTCTTCTCTGAGCAACAGAAGGAAACCTCACATTCAAAATTGTAACCTGTCTACTTAGAAGGAGAGGTTAATCTGAAAATGTTCATTGTACCAGAAATTTCTTTGCAGAGGGTTTCTTTGTGCTTATATTAATTGCCACATGAAGTTAGAGAGATCCCATCTTCAATTACTGCTTAACTTGAAATAGTAAACACACATGCAAGGTTAAGGTACATTCTTGTGAATGCTGAGATCAATAAAATATATATGACTAAGGAAAGGTTGCAAGTGTAGACAGACTGCAACTGGTTTTAACTCAAATAAATAAAGTTTTGACTAGTTCCCCTTGCAGCACTCCCAGATGAGAATAGTTCTTTGGATATCACACGAAGAATTTGAATAAATAATTTATTTGATGTATTTTTATTCTGATGTTTTTGTATTGCTTACAAACTTGCTCTTGCTTACACATCCCTATAATATTTGCAACACATGTTTATGAATGATAAGTGCATTGACACCAATCACTCTTTGTCCCAGGTTTCTAAGCAAGATAAATAATTTCAAAATACATATAAGTTTTTGTAAGTCATGCATTAATTGAGTATATTGTTATAGATAAAACAGACATAGATTTTAATGCAGAATAATATATATTGTGAAAAAGGTGATTTTTTTTTTTTGTAGAGGTAATAATGCCTCAAATTGTCATTGACAATTTTTATAAGATTGAACAATTTTCCTAATTATAATTTTATTTGGAGGAAAGAATAGATGGAGGTAGAAGGCTATTATTAGTTGCAATGTGTCTGCCTATGAATCAATAAATAGTTCAATCATAAAGAAAACTAGGCATTTATATTAGTTTAATGGCAACTTGGTCCTGTTTCACAAAACATATCTGTAAACAAAAGCCCCAGATTAATTTTGCTGCTGAAAAAACCTATTCCTTTATGTGAAAATTTTTAGGGGACATATATGGTCAATAGCTGTAAAACTTTAAAATGTGTGGAGTTTAATATGTTTTGCTGTTTGTCTGGTTCATGAGATAAAGAATTTTATGTATTAAATGCTAAATAGATTTAGGTCTCAAGCTAGAGAGATATTTCAGATAGTAATGAATTGTTTTTCCAAAGGAAAATGAAACGTGTGTTTTCATAAAACAAAGGATACAGGATTTCATAGGAAAGCAGGTGGTGTTCAATATATTCATTACATGTCTGAAAAGTGAAGTAGGAGGTGAAACAGCTGAAACAATGACACAGGTCACTGTCTGAGACAGGTTTTTCAAGATAATAGTATTATAATTCAGTAAATTGTGGATTTTCTAATTTGATTTGTAAATTCTCTAATTGTATTCTCTTTCTTCTCTTCTGCTTATTTGTTGGGACACTTTGTCATCCCAAATATCCATACTGTGCTTTGTATAGAGTACCTAGTTTAAAGACAGCACTTTTTTATTGTGTTTCACCTCTACATGTAGTCAACAAGAGAGAAACCATATTTTTTCAATATACACCTACATCACAGCTTTTTTTTTTGCTAGCAGCTTAAAATGGTCTCTTCAAATTATTCTTATTATTTGACCTTTTACTGATAAATCAAAATGAAAGAAAAATAAGAAATGCAACCATCTCCTAAGACATTCATTGTTTACTACTGAGCTAGAAAAATCCATTACAAGAACCCATTCTTTAGTAGGGATGCATTATCAATTCCATAATATTTTTTTTCTTTGTTTTTTTTTCAAGTAAATTTTGCATATTTAATAGGTTTGGTAGGTGTTTTGTAGTTAATTCACTATGTGAACCAAGAACATTTTGCATTTTCATTTTCCACATGCTTTTCAAACAAGACCAAATTTTGACTTTGTTCTCATTCCACTTCCTTCTTGAGACACAGGATGTTCAAAGAGTATTAATTTTCCTGAAAACCTGCTCTAAGCTTTCTCTTCATTTCTATACTATTCCCCTTCTCTCCCCATATACTGCTTGACAAGTTGCTAGCAGCAAAATTTAAAATGAGTAATTACACTGCATTCTCTGCAGCTCTAGTGTTGCAGTGCAGGGGAGGAAAAGTGTTTCTGGGAAAGAGCTGTGGCTCCAGGAACCAGGTCACTAACACAGAGTGGCCAGGCAGAGGAAGAGCACTCATCCTTGCCTGGTGTGATGTGAACTTTTACCAAAAAATCCTCCTCTGCTATCCAGCTGAAGGCAAAGACTTCTTCCATGTTGCCTCCAGCAAAATGCAAGTGAATTAATCAGGAGACAGTGGGAAGGAACTTGAGGATTAATGTAATTTGGAAAGGGTCATTAAAAAAGTTCTCAGTGATTCAAACAGCATTAAGGAATTGTCATGGTCAGAGCGTTGGTGTTTCATAAAACTGGCATACTTAATTCAGCAACATGCCTACAGGTAAATGTATAAACTGCTTGAATAAAAAAAATCAAAAGCAGTTTAAAGGTTTAATCCATAACTTCTGTCAAGATAATATATTTTAAATTTTTCTTATTCAAATATTCAGAAGAACATGGAATTAGCTATAAATTAATTAAATTAATTAAGAAATAATATTAAATATTAATATTAAATTAAATATTAATATTAAATTAAATATTAATATTAAATCAATAAAATGTTACAGATATGTTTTCCTTGTTAGAATTTGTGGAGTGACAAGACTTTCAGGCGAGTGCAAGACATCAGATTGTGACCTTTGAGCAAACAAGCACTTCTTGTAATTGCAATTGCCTTGGGCTAGTGAATGCTACTATTACATTCATTTTCACAAAAATTGTACATGTATTTGAAGAGATGTGTCAAAGTATCCCAACTTACAATAGTTTGGTAAGATTACAGCTAATTAAATCAGATGGGAAAACTCTACTTAATCATGTTAATTACTTGAATGAAAAGATACAGAAATTGGTGGATAAGACCTATATATATTCTCACTTTAAGTCAAATCTGTGAGGTTTTTTGTGTGGTTTTTTTTGGTTTTTTTTTTGTTTTTTTTTTTGTTTGTTTGTTTGTTGTTGTTTCTTTTGGTTGGTTGGTTTTTGGGTTTTTTTGGGTTTTTTTTTTGTTTTTTTCTTTTTTTGTTGGGTTTTTTTTTTTTCAAGTTTTATATCCTGTATTGTTCAAAGTTTGGGGAAATGGGGATCTCTTGATTTTTTTTTTCTTCATTCTAATATGGAATTAAGTATTCATTTTTCATTTATTATTCAAGAATTTTTTTTTTCAAAATACCTACCATATAAATTTTAAATACAAAACCCTTCCATTCCTTGTGAAACAACCAACTTTAGAGGAGCTCCATGATGATGAATTAGTTTGCTCAGTGGACCTGTTAATTACAGATGAAAGGGAAGAACAGACTACTGGTTTTGCAGCAGCTGACACACTGTGGTTCTGGTCTCAGACTGCACCAACTGGCCCAGAGGCAGAGCCTGGTCTCTCTAAACCTGTGGGGAAGTTGAAAGCACTGCTCTGGATTTTATTGCAAGTCATCTACCTGTCTAAAGAGCTGTGGATCCTAAATACAGATACAATTTACAAAAATTATTTCTGCTGAGAAGCTCAATGATTGAATGTAAAATACAGACAAAAGTGCTGAGCATCAGGGAAATCTTTAAAAAAATTAATATATTTGAGACATTAGTGACATAATTAGTTTTAATACGTTATAATAGAATAATTGTAAACAGAGGAAGGACAATGTTTTGCACATTATAAATTTCACTTCTCAAAACCAGCACTTTTTCTGCTTATAGACAGAAGAAATAGACAGTCTATATATCCAATAATGTCCTACTTTCTTAGAGGTCAGTGTAATTTGTCTCCTTATTGTTCCAAATTTAGCCATCCCAGAGTTACAGAAATGTGATGTTATCATTGTTAACCCCATCTGACCACCAACAATTTATTGCTTATTTTGAAATAAGTATACAGCCATCCATATATCTTTTCCATATTCAACTCCTGTCTTTTTTCCATTTGCAAACATCCAAAACACAACAAGAAAATGCACATTAAACCTACTTAAATATCTGGGAAGGATGGGAAATGGAGAAGCTAAAACACATCTGCAGACTATACAGACAACAGCTTATACAGAACAACACAAGAGTACAATGCTCATTAATCATTTTACTAAGTGCACCTTAAGGTGCATTTACAATTATAAAAATGCTAACATGCTTGGAAGTGATCTCAGAATATCTGATTGTTCTTAACTTCAAAGTAACGTTTTCTGAGGGTGATTAATAAAATAAAATCTACATATGAAATAATTCTTGAGATTAAAAACATATTTTAAATGTTCCTAAGTCTGCTGCCAATGCTCAGCTATTAATAACTTGGCTATCACTTGCAGGCAGCTTTTAGTAAGTCTGTTTTTTCAAAAAATGACAACACTTAGCTGAGAAATTGTCCCTTATTTTCTTTGCAGAAGTTTAGCAGTGAAAAACCTGTTTCAGAGATGTTTGGAAAAGTTTCATACTCTTGTGAGTTCCTCTGTCACAACTCCACATGAGGCTGTTCTCTCATGGGCAAAGCAGAAGGGGATGGGAGCTACACAGCCTCCTTTCTTCATCCAAAACATCTTTATCAAAGAAAATGAGCAAGTTAAAAAGGAAAAATAAAATTTATTAATATAACAAAATTTATTTTGAAGATTCCTAGAACAGGAGTGGGTAAATTTGCCCTGTTTTGAGCAGGGGTTTTGGACTAGATGACCTCCAGGCTGCAGTTCTTTGCAGCCACACCTGGCTTTGATTCTGATATTTCACACAATAAGTGCACACTTAGAAACTCTCTTAGAAATATCCACATGTTGATGAGGTATTCTGATTAATATTTAAACCTGGTATTGAAAAATTTACAGTGACTTCAGTGACTCTTTTCAAAAATATTTATTGCATTCAGCTTGCTTTTAATATACTAAAAATATTTGTTTATGAAATATATTTTTTGAAATCTGTCCAACGTTACACTTGAAAATTTTCTATCATGATTTTTTTATATACTCTTAATTTTTTGGCTTTTCCTTGCATTGTTTCTTTTTTTTTTTTTTTTTTTTTTTTTTTTTTTTTTTTTTTTATTGAATATGGTTTGGTTTGATTTGAAGTATGTACCAAGGGTAAATCATCTCCTTTCCTGCCTTTCCCTTTAAAAAAATAAGAAAGTAGGAGCAAAAAATATGTGAATATATCAAGGAACATTCATTCACTCACACTCCTTTTGCCTTCCACATCTGCTTCCTAGTATGAGGTCTTCTCCTAGAAAATTACTATGGCATGGCTCCAGAGTTCATCCACACAAAAAATTATTTCAACTTCTTGCTTGTTGATTTCTGATAGTTTGAATCTACCTGGTATTCTAAAGTCAATTCTACTCTCAGAAAGAAATCTATCTGACTTTGCATAATTTTTTTTTTATTTTAATAACTTATATTTTGATTGCTGTCATAAGTAAAATATATTAATTTCAAATTTATCACAAGTGAGTCTGGCTGAAGAATACCTAACCTGTAGCATGTTGGTAAATATTTTTGAAACATGAATGAAGGATAAATATATATATATATGGAATTGGTTTGGGGTCCCATCAACACTTGATAAATTCATCTCTATCACAATAAGTAGCAAAGCAATAATAGGGGGAAAAGCCCCAAATGCTGCAAGTTGATAATTTCACTAGTAATGTGTGATGTCATGCTTTCCTCCACTCTTCCTTATGCAAAGTGATTTTAGGAGTGATTTCCTTTTCTTTCTCTTAATTTTTAGCTCTGAACACACATGATGCATTGTCCTAACACAGAAGGTGCTCTCGAGTTTCCTTTTTCTTCAGTGCTTTTTCACTCTTTTAAACCTCCTTTGTGGTGGGGTCTACATTAGCAATCTGTGATTAGTTCACTCAATGACTAATTTAAGTCATTTATAATTTTAGTGCCCTAGAGCCTACTCAGCTTGCCTCCATCTAGCTGAGGTACCATTCCCTGTTACACCATCTTCTACTGCATGTTCCCCAGTAATCAGCTCTGAACAGCTATGGTGAGATTTACCTGAATTTGTTAGACAAAAAGGAAAACTGAACAGAAGGGAAGAAAGCAAAGAACACCATAAACATGGCATTTTTCCAACTGCTTAAAAATAAAGGAATAATAGTTACCCTTTTTGTTCTACATTTTGGCTTTTGTTGTTTGTTGTTGTTGTTGTTGTTGTTGTTTTTGTTGTTGTTGTTGTTGTTTTTGTTTTGTTTTGCTTTTATTTCTTTTTAATAGAGTCATTAATTATTTATCTTTCTGCACTGATCTGCTACTTTCAGTGTTTCTTGCCAGGATTATATGTTATGAACTGGGCATGGAAAGGGCCTGTGGTAGCTTCTGAAGTCTTAGTGAAACTCATTTGCAATAGCAAAACCCATTACATCTTACCTGTATTGTGTATGATACAATACCAGACATATTCCATGTGTGCCACTAACAAATGTTATAGCAAAATTAAACCTCTGGCAGAGGCAATAATTTCTGGATCCTCTCTGGAAGAAGTTAAATGGAAGAAAACAACAAATATTGTAATGATACATAGCAGAGATGTAACTCAGTCAGAAAGAAAATGTTAGAACTTTCATTATGGTTTTGACAAGTCTTTTGACTCTAGACATAACACAGGTCTGTCTAGTTTTCCTAAATGCCAGGTATCTGTGGGATACAATCAGAACGGGATATCCAGAGACTTTGAAGATCCATCTAATAATGAAAATCCATCTGCATATCTTAGTAATTAAAATTCAGACCTCGTTATGTTTACTGTGAGGGTGGTAAGACCCTGGAGCAGGCTGCCCAGAGGAGCTTGGATGCCCTAGAAATGCTCCTAGAAGTGTTGGATGCAGCTCTGAGCAACTTGTTCTAGTGGAAGGTGTCCCTGACTGTGTCAAAGGAGGGGTAGAACTATTTGATCTCAGAGATTCCTTCCAGCCCAGCATGTATGAATGTAATCTAGGAGAAAGCATCATCTGCTGTTCATTTGACTCTGGAGATCTTTTTTAATTCCTCTGATGCTGTAGCTTGCTGTCCTGTCTGTGGAGGCCTTGAGTACTAATCTTTATTGCCTAAATAATAATAGGACTGTTTTTATTTCTGAGAATTTAAAAGTATTAAATGGAAATGTTAGACTTTTGGACAGACTATTCCCAGCCAGTGTACTACATAGAAAAGATATGGCTGTTAATGCTGGGTAATAACTTTACTTGCCTTTTTTTCTCTCCTTAAATGACTCAAAGCCATGTAACAATTGCTACTACACAATCTGTTTGTGGAAAGAAAATTTATTCTTTGCTGTCAAAATGGAACATAAGGAAGAAATATTTCTGAGGAAAAATTCTTCAATAAATATAAGAATGAGTATTTTCTCATGAAAACAAAACTTTCCTATTCTCTATGTAATTTTTATTTGTCATCTGTAAAAATTGATACAATTCTGTTT